>NC_079282.1:0-343237 GCF_947243775.1 Saccharomyces kudriavzevii IFO 1802 | reverse complement strand
TCCTGCAGACGAACCACAATGGTTATACCTGGCGCAAGCTGTTTTCAATACGATGGCGTTGCGTTGGGATGCGGATTCCTGTGGTGGTGGTCTAAGATGGCAAATTTTTGTCTGGAACTCTGGTTATGACTATAAAAACACCGTTTCAAATGGTGCCTTGTTCCACATAGCTGCAAGACTGGCAAGATATACAGGTAACCAAACGTACGTCGATTGGGCTGAAAAAGTTTATGAGTGGATGGTTGGCGTAAATTTGATTTCTAATGGTACCTATAAGTATGTTTACGATGGTGTTAGTATCGGCGATAATTGTACTAAAGTCACTTCATATCAATGGACATATAACCAAGGCTTGTTATTAGCTGGTTCTGCTTATCTTTACAACTTTACGGGATCCGACCTGTGGCACACAAGAACGAAGGAATTTTTGAACTCTTCTCAAGTGTTTTTTCAGGACGGTATCGTGTATGAAGCGGCCTGTCAAGGTCCAAATTCTTGTAATACAGATCAACGTTCTTTCAAAGCCTACTTTGCTCGATTCTTAGGTGTTACTGCACAATTGGTGCCAGAAACCAGAAACCAAATTATGACCTGGTTGAATACGTCTGCAATTGCAGCTGCTAAATCATGTTCTGGTGGTACTGATGGTCATACATGTGGGCTAAATTGGTTCAATGGCACATGGGATGGTATGTATGGTTTAGGTGAACAAATGGCGGCCTTAGAGGTTATGGTAAACACAAGGGCTTTAGATAAACCCGCTCCATATACTGCCGATGAGGGTGGTTCGTCTGCTGGTGATGGGGCAGCCGGTACACAAGCACAGCCTACGAACTTGGCTCCTTTGAACATTACGAAAGGCTCCAAGGCAGGCGCAGGTATCATTACTGCTGTTATTGGTATTTCAATTGTCGCATGTGCTCTCTGGCTGGTATTTTGATATAAAGGTGACGAATACTTAAATTCTCTGGAATTGAATTATTAGAAATATTAGTTCATATATGCACTTCAAATTAAGTCCCAAAATTCGTGGAAAAATTAAAGCGGGAACTCCCGAACGATGATAAATGAATGTATTCTACTAACAAACCCTATAAAAACTAGACTATACACATACATAAGATATACTTACAGAGACATATACAATGTTTTTTGTCTTCATCTTGTCCTTGCAGCTTCATTTTAGCTCATTCTTGGGACGGTTAGCAAAGATTCCCAACACATTCTGGAAGATGACTGATATCAATGCTTTTTTGAAACCATTTATCGACGATATCCTTAATAAATTGGTGATCCTGTATACTAAAGCAATCTAAATTTAACTCGGTTAAGAATGAAGCTGCAATAATAATCGGTTGTGCTGAATCTTCATCTTCGTTCTTTTGAATAAGGTCTTTCAGCATGTTGTACAAATTTGACGTTCTAAGGTGGAAATAGCAAATTAGATTTTCAGTTATCTGCGTTTCCGAATCCTCAGCTTTTGGACGAGAAACGTGCTTCGGAATCCTGAGATTCTTTACCAGGTGATAGGGCGCCACTATATAGCCTGCAGTGGTTAGAAGATAAAACCCGTCGATTAAAAACTGCAACCACGATATAGGCTCTGTCACCTTTTGAAGCTTGCTTTTCACACTTATTGAAATATCATCTCTTAATTCACCAAGTATTGCTTTTTCATACGTCTCCAAGTCAAGAGGAGTGGCTTTGCTTTGTTCGCAAGATGCAGTAAGGATTTCGACGTCTTTCTCCGGAAATTCTCTCATAATTGAACTTGAGGGAAGTTTGACTACTACGTCATATATTTCAGGTTTATACAGCAATATTTCCTCACTGGTTGTGGCGACATAACCACTCCCATTTTTGAAGGATTCCAGGAATGGTATATCTGATGTTGACACCGTGAAAATAGGCGTGATGTACTCGTCGCTCACATGATTCCCTACCAAGTCTTTTGAAAGCATCGATATTATAAAAACGCAGTAGACTAAGGAATTGCATAATTCAAAGGATTCTCCTTGAGGAACTAATATTAATATCCTCCTCTGAAGAAGACTCGCTTTCCAAAGTGGAAAAATCAAAGGCCCTAACTTCCTTACCCAATAAGGGAAATATTCAACCAAATGTCGCCCTTCCTCAATCGAATCGTCGGCTCTTTCTACTGTACATCCCGCTATGTGCTGTTTGCTATTCTTCTCAAAAAAATTCTGAAAAATATCAAATTTATCAAGATCGTTCTGCCTTGTCCATTGACTTAGTAGTTTCTTTAGATAACCTGCATATCTGTTGGCGCCGTATGCAAGGTACGTTTCTTTATAGAATCGCTTATTACTATCTGATGAGGCACCTTGGACATCAATAATTATACCAAGAGAAAACATTTGAACTTTACTTCTATCAACCTGATTATCATTTTCAATAATATCAAAAGAATTTTGTTTAAAATAAGCAATGCCGTAATCATAAACAGCGTCCTTGGCATTATCCCCGGCGCCAGATCCTCTAGGAACTACAAAATTGACAATATCATCAGTTTGTTCGTGAATACCAGCCGGCAACGATTTGAATTCAATATTGGTCAAGTCGAATGTCGCATCATTGATGCTCTTAGACCAGATTACAATATTTCCCCTCTTCATGTCAAATTTACTCAGGAATATACAAGCAATTCCTGGCCTTTCACGATTTGAGTCCAAAAGTCTAGATATATTGAATGCATTTGGGCTTGTAGTAGGTCTTTCATCTCTAAAGTTCATTGTTATGCTACCACTCTCTCTTTATTGTCCTGAAGATTGACCCCAGTTCTATGAAACCAATGATTTTATCAAGTATTTAAATACTATAATCAAATGATACCATTCGGCAGTGGTTATATAAGTCGATATAATACTTTATTATCACTTTACACGTACTTGTCCAATGACATGACATCAACAAATAAACATAGTAGTACTTTCTAGCTAATTGATCAACCTGGGTTTAAAAAGTCTTAGCATAGCTATATAAACGTGATAATATTACTCCACATAGGTTTTTTTTAGGGCAAGTTACCGATTATTAGTTTGTATTGAGATGTCACCTCAACAGGTCATACCGACGCTAATTCCAGAATGGGCACCGCTATCCCAACAGTCATACAAGAGAGAAGATGATTTAGAGAGCCTTTCGACCCCCACAAGTCAGACATCTTCCCTTGATTCTTCATTTTCTCAATTGAAACCAACTTATAGTTCAATTGTCGGCGACAATATTGACATAATCGTAGATAAAATTAGACCATTTGTGAGAAAAATAACTGCTAGTGAACAAGGTAAAAAGACTATAAATCAGTACACATTAGGAGCTTCAGCGGGAAGTGGACAATTTGGTTACGTACGAAAAGCATACAGTTCTACTTTGGATGAAGTGGTCGCTGTTAAAATCATACCGAAGAAGCCTTGGAATGCTCAGCAATATTCAGTGAATCAAGTGATGAGACAAATACAACTTTGGAAAAGCAGGGGAAGAATAACCGCAAATATTAGTGGAAATGAGGCGATGAGACTCATGAACATCGACAAGTGTAGGTGGGAGATTTATGCGGCTTCGAAGCTTCGGGATAATGCTCATATAATACAATTGATAGAATGCCTGGATTCTCCCTTCAGTGAATCGATCTGGATCGTCAGCAAGTGGTGTAACCTTGGCCAACTTCAGTGGAGGCGCGATAATGATGAAGATATTTTGCCGCAATGGAAAAGGGTCGTGACCTCTAACTGTAGTATCTCTAAATTTACCGGAAAAATTTTGGAGGATATAACAAAAGGGTTGCAGTATCTATATTCCGAAGGCTGTATCCATCGGGATATCAAACCGTCTAACATTCTACTAGATGAAAATGAAAAAGTTGCGAAGCTTTCTGACTTTGGAAGCTGTGTTTTCATTCCTCAATCATTACCTTTTAACGATTCTAATCTTGAAGACTGTTTTAAGAGGGAATTGAACAAGATTGTTGGCACTCCCGCATTTATTGCACCTGAGTTGTGCCATTTGGGCAATTCCAAGAGAGATTTTGTGACTGATGGATTCAAGTTAGATATTTGGTCATTGGGGGTAACGTTGTACTGTTTATTATACAACGAGCTCCCTTTTTCCGGAGACAATGAGTTTGAAACTTACCACAAGATAATGGAAGTGTCGTTAGATTACAAATTAACCGGTGATAATCTAAACGATTTAGTCATCAAAAGGCTTTTAAGAAAAGATGTTAGTTTACGCATAGATATTAATGATTTAGCGAAAACCCTACTGTACGGTGAATACTCCGAAAATTGCGATCGGCCTTTACTTTTCAACGCAAAGCCAATGACAAATGAAGGGCCCGTAAAAAGATTTTTTGATAGATTACTAACTAGGAAAGGCAAGAAAAAAGCCTCAGGAAAGTTGAAAGATAAGACGTTCGAAGCTACGAATAGCAAAGTAACACCCTCGACCCATATTGACACCTATCAAGATAGAGAAGCTTTTTCCACTACAGTTCTTAGATCTTCGCCTGACTCAAGTGACTATTGCTCATCGTTAGAGGAGGAACCGGTTCATGTTACAAACTTTTTGGACACTTTTTGCGGGTCAAATGAAAGCTTGAATAGTTCGAAAGTGGACAATGACAGACGAAATACGGAGACGAAGTCGGGGAAAAGCGACTCATCTACTTCGCCATTGAAGATTCCAACCCCCATCAAGGACATGATAAGGCTGAAGAGCTCTCCCAAAGAGACTGGAAAAAATCATTATACTGGTCGCTCGCCGGACAGCGTGACTTCCCCTTTGAAAGGGAGCACTAAGGAAAATTGCACGGTCGGTAACAGGCGGTCTAAGAAATTGGCACACTCAGGTAATATTCTAAATTTCAAAGCATACATAAATCCTGTTGATAGCGACACTCGAGAAACAGTGGAAGATGTAAGGACATACCTAAACTTTGCAGATAGTGGACAGGTGTAGAATATGGAATGGTTGGTGAACAATGCTTGAGAGTGTGTGTTACCAGGCACAGCTAATGATGAAAAACGTTTTCAAGGCGGGTTTATATTAGGTATGTGGGAAAGAAATAGTAACATATAGAAACCGCAAATTATAGGCATTTGCATTTGTAGAATTAATAAAGATAATATTCATAAAGGACAGACGTTTAACGGCTGAAATCAACGTTAACAGGATATCGATTCCGAGTTTAGTCACCCTCCTACAGAAAACTTCGAAGAAGGTTTTTTTTTAATGCAAGGGCATTCATTCCATCGCGTCGTGAGTGTAAATAGAAAAACAAAGGAAAAATAAAGATACCAATGATTTTCAGAAAACAGTTTTCCAAAGTAATGTTGT
Organism: Saccharomyces kudriavzevii IFO 1802; assembly: GCF_947243775.1. Taxonomy (NCBI): domain Eukaryota; kingdom Fungi; phylum Ascomycota; class Saccharomycetes; order Saccharomycetales; family Saccharomycetaceae; genus Saccharomyces; species Saccharomyces kudriavzevii. Next base: position 337,879 of record NC_079282.1, on the reverse strand, counting down.
AAACAGCGGTGAACTATTGTTGTATAGTAACCAAAAGGAGCTAATTGAAAAAGAAAGTTCAGTAACATTAGGATGTCAAGCAAACAGCAATGGGCTAATTCGGCCATTCAAAGTGATTCGAGTGGAAGGTCACTCAGCAATGTGAACAGGCTAGTAGAAGATCAACAGTCTATTAATGACCGTGCACTATCTTTGTTACAAAGAACAAGAGCAAGAAAAAATCTTTTTCCAAAAAGAGAAGAAAGAAGACGATATGAAGGTCCACAAGATGACATGATTTTTGAAGAAAACCATGAAGGCCAAGCGGAAAACTTGGAAACAGAGACAGAAAACGAGGATGAACGTGAAATGGAAACAGAGGTTCCAGACGCTACCCGAACACATTCATACGCTCTAGATAGATATGTTAGGCAGAAAAGGAGACAAAAACAAATGAAGCAGGGTTTGAAACGCGTAGAAAAGAAATACAGTCCCAGTGAATTAGCTCTGTACGAAATCAGAAAATATCAACGTTCTACAGATTTGCTTATCTCTAAAATTCCATTTGCAAGACTGGTAAAAGAAGTTACAGACGAGTTTACAACTAAAGACCAAGATTTGCGCTGGCAATCGATGGCGATCATGGCGCTACAGGAGGCAAGTGAAGCATACTTGGTGGGGCTATTGGAGCATACCAACCTACTTGCGCTGCATGCGAAGAGAATAACCATAATGAAGAAGGATATGCAACTAGCAAGGAGAATTAGAGGACAGTTCATTTAAGGGTGTCTATACATAAGTTGTTCAAGGTAAGTTGTTCAAGAGTTTATGGTATACAAAGACAACAGTTTGTTAAAATTCAAAGGAATACTTGCACTGCCGGGGGAATTTGGCAAAATAAGGAAATGGCTCCCTTTTTCATTATCTGCACTAAAAAAATCTATTCTCACGCGTCTGAGACATATTTTAATGATTTAAATAGGGTTCCTATAAAGTTAAAAATATTATTCTTTCAGTTCGACACGTACTCTTTATTAGTGATTGACATTTTTTTTTCCTTTATTTTCGCTAGAAGGCTGTGTGTGACATTATACTCGTCCCCTATGTTGCGCGATGAGGTTCCAGATCGAAGGTTAAGGATAAAAGATGTTTCTTTTTCGTGCCCAATTAAGGGATACATTTTCAAGGTATATATGATGAAAAAACATGGGGTCAATGCTCGTATTTAATGTGAGAAATACCTCATAGGAAGCTCTATCATCTTCTTGCGATCTCCAAGATTGACTCAACCATTCAAAAAAGTACGTCCCGATCTTTTGGAGTGTAAACGACGACATAGTGCAAATTACTGTGATGTCCTTAATATCTTCGTCTCAAACCGCTAATATGGGGTCTACCCAGACCTCCTCTGGGCTAACTACTGAAAGCAAGACGATCAAAGTGTCCACTTTGACAAAGTCATTGCATTCTTCTCAAATGCATCGCTCAGCTCCGGAAGCATCTCGCTCGATTTCTGATGATGTCCAAAAGCTCAAAAGCATATATTCCACTTATCAGCGCCGTGGACAGCCTTTGAGCAAAGAGGCCATATTCCATGCGAAACAAAAGTATGGCATTTTGAACACCCCAGCCAATTATAAAACACTCGGATTAGGGGATTTTGGCAGTGAATCAGCAGACTTGGCAGCCCGTTTAGCCAATAAGAAAACAGAAAGCTTAACTAATGACTCTGCTGGGTCCACAATCGAACAAAAAGCTCAGAAAGAGGCTTACAAAATAACCTTTTCGAAGATTCCTTTAACACCACCTGAAGAGGTTCCCATGAAGGTTAATTTGGGTTTGAAGGGTAAGCGGGACCTCTTAACAAGGACAGCCGCACAAAAGGCATTGGCTTCTAGTTTTTCATCAGATGATTCCACAATTGCTGTATCTAACAGTTCCGGCGTAAATAAAAGCAAGTCTCGTGGCTTTACTGTTGGCAGTGAATTCGACGTGGGCGCTGTCAATCCGCACCACCCTGCAGGTTTCAAATCCTTAGATTTGTCCAAGGTATTGGATGGAGCTGAAAGAAGAGCAATTGGTAGAGTTAATAGTAGATTGTATCCGCAAAAGTTAAACTTTCAAAACGGACTACAAACTGGCAAAGAGAGCGGCTTATCTGAGGCTAATAAAGAAGTTTTCAAGAAGGGAACATTGGAAAAGGTTGAGCGTTCCGCCGAACAATTTTTAGAGTCTCAACCCAGTATTGACAGGCAAAGGCTAAACGATCGTCAATATATGTATGCAAAGAGCGCGGCTGATGCAGTAAAAGACCTTGATCCAAAAGCATTGGAAGACCCGAACTTTGCTGCAAAAGAGCTGCAAAAGAAGATGTACTTAAAGCAGGTATCATCTCCGGTTGTACTGCACGAAGCTCAGAAGCTTGCAAACAAGAAATTGCAGGATATTGACTCAAGTAATACTTATATGCTTCTATTTGGCAACCAAGCTTACAATAAGCTTGCTGTTAAGATTGCTTTAGAGCACTACTCCACTAATCAAAGGCAAAAGAAGAAAATTTACTTAGGTGGCGGTTTGTGGACAACCCCAGAAGAAGTAGATACTGTGGCCAGGAACTTGATATCGCCATTGGTAAACGAGATTGACGAACGGGCTAGGAGACAGCGCGATGTTGATAAGGATATTGAAAGGAGGAGAAGAGTTCTAGATCAGGAGTATGAGGACTGGAATTACATGGAACGTGCGAAAGACCAAAATGACAGGCAGGTGTTGTTAGCTGTGGCATCGAAACAAGAACAGGAAAAGGTAACTAACACAGCTGAGAGGGGGCAAAACTACGATTTGTTTGTACTGAACGAGAATAGCAGAGTACAGCAGAAGGAGAGAGAACTTCAGACTGCCAAGCAAAATCGCGAAAATTTGAGGATTGAGTTGCAGGAAATACTGTCCAAGAATCTGTCTGCAGAAAAAGACGATCTGACAGGTTGGAACGAATCCTGCGAAAGAGATCTTAAGAATACGAGCATCGAACAAGCTCAGGTCTTTAAATCAAATGCGAATGATTTGAGAGTCTCGGAAAAAGAATATGACGATCTTGTTGGCGAGCGCAATGAAATACAGAGAGAAATAAAGAAGCTGGACGCTTCTATTGCGGAGCACAGAATCGTAATTCGTCGGTTTGAGGAAAAATTCAGTACTGGAGGAGATTTAACAGCTAAACAATATCAGAATGTTCGTGATCGAGACTACCTCTTGGATGCTACTTTGAATGACCCCGTTGTTTTTTCTGCAGAAAAGGCAAAAGAAGAAGCTGAATTGGCCACAGAAGAGGTTACATTCAGCCAATTGCAAATTAATCAAATGGCTGCTAACAGGAAAATTAGACTACATGAGTACGAAAGGCAACTAAGAAAGGGGAAGGAAGCAGCTGTAATATCCGGGAATAATACCACAGGTAAAGGAAAGCTAACTAATGATCCTAATGTTTGTCAAGGTGATGAGATGTACCCATCTGCTACTAATGAAATATCAGGTCATATAGGTGAAAAGGCGTCCCCAAAAGCCACTATTAAAAGCCGTTTCCTCTCTACATATAATACAGGTAAAGATGTAGACAGTTCTGCTAGTGCCAGGTCGGTCACTGGTGTTAGTGGTGTTTTGGACGAAAAGTCTGAAATTCCAAATAAGGAAACAGTTCTACCTGGAAATGGGGCGAGGCCAGACAATGCACGCAAAGCACCAGATGAGATCTATGAAAACCCCATATTAGCCAAGAACGATAAGCCCTTAAGGCCTGCTGCAGATGCAGGAGGATCCATAACAATCGAGCAATTCTTATTCAATAAGAAAGCTCAAAAAAAAGATCTATCTGGGACGAAATCTGCAACTATAAAGAGCGACTCTGTGTTAAACCAGATGGGATCAGAAAATGAAGATGAACTCGCGCATCGTGCCGACAGAGGCCGTCGATCTTTCAGTGGTTTCTCTCAAGGTTCAACCGAAAATGATTATAGTAATGAAGTGACAGACGATCAAGATGAATCAGACATTAAAGTTCGTGACTCCAACGATTCTAATACGTCTCGTAAAGAAAGTTTTTTCAAAGAGATTATTTAATACGTTACCAATCCTCCGCAGCTAGCACAGCTACTTGCTTGAATGTACCTTTACGCTGTTTTGTTATGTTTCCGTAGTTATCTTCATTTCTTTTAACTTCTATTTTAATGCTTACTTTTTTCCTACTATATTATAATATAATAAATACAAAAATGAAATACTTTAATCAAACCTTGTATGCGCACGGAGCAGTACCCATATGCTTCAGAATGACCAATTTTTAGGGGCCGGTGAGGGCGAAAGACGTTTAAAGAAAAAAAGGCGATGATCGTAAGATATTCTTGAGAAGAAAGAAAGTGCTATACTCTACTCAGAATGAAAAGCATAGTATTAAAGGATATTAGTTATGTCAGTAACAAAACAGAAAGAAAAAATACGAGTGAAAATGATGGTAATTTATCGAAATATGCTTGTAAAATGAGAAAGATATATGTATGTAGCTTGCGTGCGAGAAGGTAGATCATACAACCACTTGGAAAGATTCATTAGATGTGGAATTGTTTGAAGATGCTATTTCAGTAGTAATCACGTCGCCGTTATCGTCCGAAGGTAAAACTTCTTCACTACGGTAAAAGCCCAGCGCCTTGTCATACTTGTAATAACCGGAAAATGATTCCACGTGGTTGAAATAGCGAGAGTGCCTGTATCTTCCACCCATGTAAAAATCAACAGAAAGAATTATAAATATGATACCAAGCCAAAATGCCAACAACCATTCAAAACAAGCACTCTTAGAACTGTCATTGATGGCACCGAAACAAACAGCCCAAACAACAGCTAGGGTTAACCATATGACTTTTAGAGTGGCACTGATGGTAAATTTGTTCCAGATGTGGCCTTCCCATTTGTACCAAGGCAAGTCGTCTATCGTATTATAACTTTGATTGAAGCTTTTTTCAGAGGATTGAGGGTTGAAATGAGGGCTGGCCAGCGGATGAACAGAAGCATAATGCCTTCCCATGAGGAAATACTCCGCAATCAAGCAGCAAACGGACAGAAACATGAAGACGACGAAGACGGAGACCATAGCAATGTGAACGCGATGGTATAGAGCGGTTGAGAAGATGGAGCAGAATAAAAGAGCTAGCTGACCAATGCCGCCGAGAACGAAAGCGGCAAAGATCAGGTTCCGTTCATGTTTTGTGTAGTATGGAGGCATCAAGTATTTGCCACTATGCAATTTTTCAGCATAAGACGTGGAATCAGAGATAGAGGAGTCGTTATTCTTCAATTGAAAAGGTAAGTAACCGGATCTCTGAAAAAACTCGAGGGCAATGGTGACTACGTAGCCCAGGCCCTGCCAACCGGCGCATGATATGAATAAAGGTCTTAAGTTAGTTGCTCCTATATCTGAGATGTATATGGGAAATTGTTCTGTGTGCATGAACCAATATAAGGGATGGCCTTGGCTAGCCCAGCAAATAAGCATGGCAATCAGCATACCGTACCATGGGATGAATGCAATCCAGGGTACTATGAACAGCCAGTTACCTGGACGTTTAAACTGAAGCATGATGTCTTCTTGCTTGTATGTTCTTCTATGTTTTTTTTACTATGTAACAGAACCTTTTACTATGAACGTTTAAAGTATCTAAAAGGAAAAAAATCCCGCAAAAATTGAGTCTTACTATTTAGGCTTTTAGTTGTTTAGCTGCTAAGTCGGTAGATTTCAACTTCAGGGAATAATTATATTTATAAATTGAATGCCCCTAAGAAGGAGTGAAAAATCCGGTTTTATTCTCCTTCGCTTTCATGACAAATCTCCCAAACTGAAAAAGGTTGCTATTTTTCCAGTTTTTTTTTTTTCATCCATTTACTTTACTGCCGCGGATCTAACATTTGAAGGAAGTCTTAGTGACGTAGAGGGACAGGCGATCATCAGTTGGCAGCCGTGGAAGCTGGCCGGAGTTGGATGTGACAATCTTGCTGATACCATTAGTCTATGTTGATCATTACGAAGCCGTGCTCTCTCTTCACAACTGGACTATTACAATACCTGTGCGATACATCCGCTGCGTCATAAGGGAACGGGGCCCTTACTTGATTAGTAATTAGTCCGGTTAGATGCGCTAAGGCCGCGCGGGTAACCGAAAAGCGGGTTTTTTTTCGCTTTTCTCCGTTTTATCTTGGCTTTGTTTTGGTGGGCTTGGACGATCAACAGAATCAGAATTAGAAACAGACAACGAAGGCGTGAAAAGAAAAGAAGGTACGCAGATATGTGGTAAGGGCAACACAAGAGAGCGTCAATACAGGAAATGGAGTCTGTTAGCAAAGAGGAAACACTAGAGAAACTGGATCAAGAGATCACTGTAAATTTGCAGAAGATAGACTCTAATTTGAGTTTCTGTTTCCACAAGATTACCCAGGATATCATCTCGCACGTGGCGAAATACTCAGAAGTATGTGAGCGGATCATGGACAGCACTGAATGGCTGGGAACAATGTTCCAAGAGACTGGACTGGTGAATTTGCAGGCCAATACGGCCGTGCCGAAGAAGATTAACTCACCGGAGGGGAAGATTGACGATCATGCAGACATATTCCCCACATCCGCAGGGAACTCCAGTGGAGAGTTTCAAGACCACAGCGGCCCTAAAGAGCTGGGTTCAGTCGTGGACGTTAACCGAAATACACATTCTATGTTCACCAATGACAACACAGATGATTTCCACACAGCGAATATAACATCCACAGGACAGATATTGAAGCTTCCAGATTCTAGTGACGAAGACACTGCACTGTCCTCAAGTGGCCAGAGAGACTTTACCGAGGAGGATCACGAGGATGCCGGTAATGATCAGGACGAAAGCACTATCCAGAGACAAAGTCGAAAAAGAAAGATTTCACTACTTTTACAGCAGCAGTACGGGTCTAGTTCGAGCATTGTGCCGTCCCCCATTGTGCCCAACAAAATGCGGAAGCAATTACCCAGGAATCACTATAACAACATCGGTGACGACGGCGATGAGAACAGTAATAATATAGAAAGTTCTCCTCTAAAGCAGGAGCACCTCCTGAAGGAACGAGTGGATGACGGTAATGAAGGGCCTGATGAAGAAGAGAACACAAAGGAGGTCCCCAAGCCAGGAACCATCATCCACTTCTCTACCAATAGATAGGATAAGTAGGCATATCATTGCATTTGTGCTTTCTTAAAGGATATATGTAATGTAGGGTAACAATTACATCATTATTTTTCCTCATATAGGGAGAGGTGGGTACTCAGTTTTCAGGTGTGCTTTCGAAGATGAATAATGAGCACACCAGATATCCGGCAGTAGGTCATAAAAGATATCGCTCTTGTTTCTGCTGTAGTTATAATAACAACAATATCAATTTTATATGGGGAATATAATGTCAGCTAGTTTTGCACCGGAATGTACGGACTTGAAAACGAAATACGATAGTTGCTTCAATGAATGGTACAGCGAAAAGTTTCTGAAGGGAAAATCCGTTGAAAACGAATGCTCTAAACAATGGTATGCTTATACTACATGTGTCAACGCAGCACTCGTCAAACAAGGTATCAAGCCAGCTTTAGATGAAGCCAGGGAGGAAGCGCCATTTGAAAATGGCGGAAAGCTCAAAGAAGTTGACAAATGAAAGCAACTGTGGCGCTGGAAGTGCTTATTTAACATGTAAATAGCAAATATAAGCAAGATCAACTTATATTAACATATAGACGCCTACTTATTATTAGAACTGCTGCAATTTCTTACCCATTTAGGATATTCGTCATCCGTGATAACGTTAATGGTGATCAATCGCCAAGTAAATAACGGAAATGGTGGCAAAAAAAGTGGCAGGAAAAGGAAAAATTTTCGTTCTCTCCCCCCATATAAACGTTTCATTCCTTGTCAGATCCTTTTAACATAATTACAGCAAACCCATATAACATTTATTTGCTACTTTTTTTCGATCTTTTGGACCTAAAAGAAGGAACTCTTACCAATTACCCCAAAAAAATCACCATCACAAAGTACTTACATATTTATTTTTTGTTTGGTCGTTTTCTCAATATAATCTACATCATCATATATACATAATGTCTACACAATTTAGGAAGTCAAATCATAATAGTCATAGCAGTAAAAAACTAAATCCTGCGCTAAAGTCCAAAATAGACACACTTACAGAATTGTTCCCTGACTGGACGAGTGATGATTTAATTGATATAGTTCAAGAATATGATGATTTGGAAACCATAATTGACAAAATTACATCAGGAGCAGTGACAAAATGGGATGAAGTAAAGAAACCTGCTAAGAAGGAAAAACACGAGAAGAAAGAACAGCAACACCCATATGTCCCTCAACAACATTTGCCAAACCCTGAAGATGATATCACGTATAAGAGTCCTATTAATAGCAATTCTTTTACTTCTACCAAGCATAACAGCAGTAACAACTATACTCAAGCTAAAAATAAAAAGAAGGTACAAACACCACGAGCCCATCCAACTGGCAAGCATGTCAATATCGACAAGGGAAAACACGTTCCATCTAAGCCTGTTTCAAATACTACATCGTGGGCAGCAGCCGTTTCTGTAGATAGTATCAAATATGACGTTCCTCAAAATTCAAGTACTAACGATAATGAGGTAGAATTTGAAGAAGAAGAACAGGACCAAGAAAACGAACAAGAAAATGGGCAATCAGAAGAACAGCAGCAACAAGAGGAAGAAAATAACAAAGAAGAATACAAACACATAGAACAACCTTCATTACTTTCAAAGAAAACGTCTAAGACATTTGCCTCTCAACCAAAAAAAATGACATGGGCTGCTATTGCTACACCCAAACCGAGAACTGTTAAGAAGACTGAATCTCCTCTTGAGAACGTCGATGAATTGAAGAAAGAAATAGTTGAAATTAAGGAAGGTGAGCAAAAAGAGGAATATGGCGAAGAACAAGCCAATGAACAAGAAGTCGCTGAAAGGCAAGAAAAGGAAGTCGCTGAACCGTCTGAAGAAAGTGACGAAAAAGCTTCTGAATTCGAAGAAGAAAAAGTAGAAGTAGAAGATCAAGAAGAAGAAGAGGAACCAGAAGAACAAGAACAGCAACAGGAACAGCAACAGGAACAGCAACAAGAACAACAACAGGAACAGGAACAGCAACAAGAACAAGAGCAAGAAAACATTGCCGTACCAGAAGAGAATGTTGCCGTTGTTGAAGAAAGAGTTGAGATTGGTGCTATTATCTCAGAGCCTTCTGAAGGACAAACTAATGCTCTTCCTCAGCCACAACAACAACAGCAACCTATTCAATCTCAAGCTCAAGAAGAACAACTATCTCAAAACTACTACACCCAACAGCAACAGCAACAATATGCTCAACAACAGCATCAGTTGCAACAGCAATACCTATCCCAACAGCAGCAGTATGCTCAGCAACAACAGCAACCTCAATCACAATCACAACAACAACAACAACAACAACAACAATCACAACAAAGTCCACAAAGTCAAAAACAAGGAAACAATGTGGCTGCTCAACAATACTACATGTACCAGAACCAATTCCCTGGTTATTCCTATCCAGGTATGTTCGATTCGCAAGGATACGCTTATGGTCAACAATACCAACAACTTGCTCAAAACAACGGTCAAACAACCGCTAACGCCAATCAATACAATTTTCAACAAGGTTATGGTCAAGCTGGCGCCGCCACTGCTGCCGCTGCTAACCTGAATAGCGCCGCTGCCGCTGCTTCTCCAGCTGCAGCCCATGCCCAACCTCAACAACAGCAACAGCAACCTCAGCAGCAACAACAACAGCAGCAACCATACGGTGGCTCATTCATGCCATATTATGCACACTTTTACCAACAATCATTCCCATATGGTCAGCCTCAATATGGAGTAGCTGGTCAATATCCATACCAATTGCCAAAAAACAACTACAATTACTACCAAACTCAAAACGGTCAAGAACAACAAAGCCCAAGCCAAGGTGTTACACAACATGCTGAAGATACCCAACAAAAGCAGTCACAGCAATCACAACAGCAGCAACCTCAAGGTCAACCTCAATCAGAAGCTCAAATGCAAACTGGCCAACCTGTTAACCCACAACAGCAAATGCAGTTTCAACAATACTACCAATTTCAACAGCAGCAACAGCAAGCTGCTGCCGCTGCCGCTGCTGCTGCTGCACAACAAGGCGTACCATATGGTTACAACGGTTATGATTACAATTCTAAGAATTCAAGAGGTTTCTATTAATTAGACAGAAGTTCAATCTTTAATAAAAACTTGAAGTGAAGAATAAAATACAATGAAATATTACTGTACGTCTTTTTAGTACTATTACGTTTCACTCTTTCCAGTGTTTGGGCAAGGATCCCACCCTTTTGATGATGTCATATATCATTTAAATTTTGCATATATATATACGTACGTAAATAATAAAAGGTATATATATGTTTGTGTTATCTATCTAGTTGACTTGATCTTTTTATTTTGCGGAGTATGAGTTTTCTATTTTTTTACCTAGTCCATCACTGCGTTAAAATTTCAACTTGTTAATATTAGTTTCATCAGGAGTATAAGTTAGAAAATGAAAGCATAACATAGAGGCCGGTGGAATTAATACTTGGAAATGCATTTCTTGCCCGTCGCGATGGTGACAGGTTCCACTAGGGGCATAGGAAAGGCAATATCTCAAAAATTATCTCAAGAAGGTCTCAGTTGCATAATGCTGGGATCCACTAAAGAAACCATAAAGCGCATTGACATAAGAAAAGACCAATTGGCATCATCACATCAGCGATACTGCGCAATGGCAATTGACTTTAGGAAATGGCCTCACTGGACTGGTTGTGAGCTATATGATGGAATCGAATATTTCCAAGATAGGCCGCCTTTAGAACAGAGATACTCCTCGCTGTTTGAGCCCTGCGACAAGTGGTCAAGTAATGGTTATTTTTACTACGTTAACTTACTGGTCAATTGTGCGGGCTTAACTCAAGAATCACTGAGTGTAAGAACGACTTCTTCCCAAATTCAAGAAATAATGAATGTTAACTTTATGAGCCCCGTGACAATGACGAACCTGTGTGTCAAGAACATGATGAAGTCCCAAAGGAAATTTCCCGAACTTTTCGTCAAATCCACTCGACCCACGATTATAAATTTATCCTCCATCTTGCAATCCGGGGAAGTAAAGGTTCCAGGTACGTCTGTTTACTCCGCTTCCAAAGCCGCACTATCCCGATATACAGAGGTGTTGGCCAGGGAAATGGAGCCCAGAAAGATTCGCTGTCTTACGATATCTCCAGGCTTGGTAAAGGGTACGGATATGATACGGAATCTGTCAGTGACATCGCAAGAAGAGCTCACGAGTGCCATTGACACAAAATACGTGACTACACCTGCGGAAGTAGCACAGCAAGTATGGTCTCTATACAATGAATCTAAGCTGTACGAGTAACAAGAAAGCAGCCATGCATAATTGCTTTACTGTTGCGCACTGTGTATACAGGCGATGAGTTCAAGCAATGAGTTTTCAACCTCCCGTTTCTTTTTCTAGTCTATTTTCTATCGCTATGAAGAAAATTTTGAAAAAATTTTCAGAGGCAAACTCATCGATTTTCCGCACGCATTGCTCGTAGTGGATATTTCCCATTTTTTTTCTACTGGTTTTTTTTTCACTTTTTTTTTCAGTATATTTATAAGGAGAAATTATTTCAATTGGAATTGAAAGAAAAAAAAATTCGGTATTTTAGTTAAAATTGTTCATTTGAATTCACAGTGTTTTCTTTGGCTTCTAAGTTATTTTTTTTTAGAATCTTTGTTGCGTTCAGCAGATCACCACAGAACAAACTATAGACGAATATGATTATTTACAAGGATATTTTCTCCAACGACGAATTGTTGTCCGATGCCTACGATGCTAAGTTAGTCGATGACGTTATTTACGAAGCTGACTGTGCTATGGTAAATGTTGGGAATGACAACATTGATATCGGTGCTAACCCATCTGCTGAAAATGGTGACGACGATGTTGAAGAAGGTACTGAAATGGTCAACAACGTTGTCCACTCTTTCCGTTTACAACAAACCGCCTTCGACAAGAAGTCCTTTTTGACCTACATCAAAGGTTACATGAAGGCTGTCAAGGCAAAGTTGCAAGAATCTAACCCAGACGAAATTGCTAAGTTCGAAAAGGGTGCTCAAACTTACGTCAAGAAGGTTATTGGTTCTTTCAAAGACTGGGAATTCTTCACTGGTGAATCCATGGACCCAGACGCCATGATCGTCATGTTGAATTACCGTGAAGATGGTACCACTCCATTTGTTGCCATTTGGAAGCACGGTATCGTGGAAGAAAAGATTTAAGTATCGCAAAATTGGAAAATATCTCGTATTTTGTATTTGAATTTGAGAGTAGACCCCCTTTATTTCTCATTTTTAATGTATATGTAACTTCCCTCTTCTTTTCTCTGCATCAACTTTTTAGCTTCTATTCTTTGATTCTATAGGTATCTAAATCTCCTAATTATCTTCAATACGTATTAGGATGCTTTTAATTATTCTATTATAATATTGTGACACGTTCATTAAATTAGTTTGTTCTTTACAAGTTCACTTCCGTTACCCTCCCATCTCTTCCAACTTTTTCATATTTTCTTTATTCCTCTTCAATTGTGTGAAAAAAACCGATTCAAAGTAGTATGAGAGTTGAGAAACAAGTTGTAATTGTCACGATGTGTACTTTACAAACTCTCTTCAGGAACCAAACTCCCACTCATACATAACAGACCTAGTATGGCATGCCTCTCGAGAATTGACGCGAATCTGTTGCAATATTATGAAAAAACTAAACCCAATAACATCGTTGATTTAAATATCAGTAATTGTGATAATAAGAACAGATTGAAGGACGGAGAAAGATCAATTGCCACTTCGCTTTCACAACCCTCTGGAAGCGAATATTCTAACTGCCTGCTCTTGAGTAATTCAGAATATATTTGTTATCATGTTTCTTCAAAATCAACATTATTGACATTCTATCCTTTGAGTGACGCATATAATGGTAAAACAATCAATGTTCACTTACCAAGTGCTTCTATGAATCAGAGGCATACTCTAACGATACACGAGGTAAAGCAACAATTGCTGGTTAATGTTATCTTGAAGGACGGTTCGTTTTTAACGTTAAGACTACCCCTAAGTTTTTTGTTTTCATCAGATTACACTCTCACCGGAGAGTGGTTTCATATTCAGAACCCCTATGATTTTACAGTTAGAGTTCCTCATTTCCTATACTTTGTATCGCCCGAGTTTTCGGTCGTTTTTTTGGAAGATGGTGGTCTGCTGGGTTTGAGAAAAATTGATGACTTACACTACGAACCTTTACTATTCAACGACAACTCTTACTTGAAAAGTTTAACGAGACTATTTTCCAGAAGTTCTAATTCCGATTATGATGGCGTCGTTAGTTGCAAATTATTCCGCGAAAGATACTTGATTGTCTTGACTCGGAATTGCCGTTTGAAAATTTGGGACCTAACTTCATTTACGCTCATACAAGATTATGATATTGTTTCACCACCAGATTTAGATTCAAGCCATGTCGGAAAAGTGGAAGCGGTCGGAGAATATCTTTCATTATATAACAATACTTTGGTTACACTGTTGCCTCTAGAAAATGGGCTTTTTCAAACAGGTACCTTGTTGGTCAATTCAAATGGTGTTTTGACTTACACATTCCACAATAATATTCCTACTAATCTTTCTGCTTCTGCCATTTGGTCAATTGTGGATCTGGTTCTAACAAGACCATTGGAGTTAAATGTCGAGGCTAGTTATCTAAACCTGATTGTTTTGTGGAAGAGTGGTAGCGCCAGCAAATTACAGATATTAAATATAAAAGATGAAAGTTTCAAAAACTACGAATGGATAGAGTCCGTTAATAAGTCTTTGGTAGATTTACAATCCGAGCACGATTTGGATATCGTGGCAAAAACTGGAGATATCGAAAGAGGTTTATGTAATCTAAAATCAAGATATGGTGCCCAAATCTTCGAACGTGCACAAAAAATATTGAGTGAGAATAAAATTATTATGTCTCATAACGAAGATGAGGAATATTTGGCCAACTTAGGAACGATATTAAGAGATGTGAAAACCGCATTCAATGAAGCTTCTTCTATAACTCTTTATGGTGATGAAATTATTCTTGTTAATTGTTTTCAGCCATATAGTCATTCCTTTTACAAATTGAATACTACTGTGGAAAATTGGTTTTATAACATGCATTCTGAAACTGAGGGTTCCGAGCTGTTTAAATATTTAAAAACACTGAATGGTTTTGCCTCTACACTGTCAAATGATGTAATTAGATCGATCTCTAGGAAATTTCTGGATATAATAACCGGAGAGATGCCTGATTCTATGTCTATTTCTGAAAAATTTACAGATATTTACAAGAGTTGTTTAGAAAATCAATTTGAAATGGCAAATCTAAAAATTCTTTTTGATGAATTGAACTCTTTCGATATCTTAGTTGTCTTAAATGATCTGATTAATAACCAAATGAAGCCCGGCATATTTGGGAAGAAAGATTTCATTTCCTCAATCAAGTTTGATGGTTTGACAAGTATAATTTCCTCAGAATCCCTGCACCAGCTACTCTCTGTACATTATCGAATTACCTTGCAAGTACTGTTAACATTCATCCTGCTGGAATTCGATACCAACGTTTTTGGGCAACATTTATCCACTTTACTGGATTTGCATTATAAGCAATCTTTATTGTTACACCTCTATAGACAAGACAAGTTTTTGTTGACGAAGGTCCTTTTAAAGTATTCATCCGAGTACTCATACGGCGTCAAATTTTTCAACTATGGCCAACTCATTTCCTACATTGATTCTTTAAACTCAAATGTCTATAACTCCTCTGTTACTGAGAACTCATTCTTCTTGGCGTTTTTCGAAACATATGTTATTGAAAATTCCTCTCATAGAGATACGAGATTCTTCTTGGAGAACGTTGAACGTCCGTTTTACGTGCGTCACAATGAGGTGCAAGAATTTATGTTTGCCATGACATTATTCAATTGTGGTAAATTTGATCAATCTTATGAAATATTTCAATTACATGATTATCCGGAAGCTATTAATGATCTATTACCTACATTTCTGGAAGACCTCAAGAGTGAGAATTACCGTGGTGCTAGTATATGGAAAAATCTTTTGCGTACTTTTGAAGTTCCCTATAGACATTCTGCGTTCTATTATCAATTATCTCTTCTATTCGATAAAAATAACAGTCAGGAATTTGCCTTGAAATGCATATCCAAATCAGCAGAGTATTCACTAAGAGAAATCCAAATAGAGGAACCACAAGAGTTTAAAGAAAGACAGCATATTCATTATTTAAATCTTCTAATCCATTTCAAAATGTTTGAAGAGGTCCTTGACATTTTGAGATTGGGTCATGAGTACCTTTCTGATACAGTAAGAACGGAATTTTTCCAACTACTACTAGAAAAGGATCTATATTCACAAGATTTTTTCAGCACACTTTTACGCTTATGTGATTCCTATGCGAAGAATGGGGCGCTATTTCTTCCTACAGTAGATATCAAAATAGTGGATAGCGTCTTGTCACAAAATTTAGGAGGCAGCGAATGGGAGTGCTTTAAAAAGGTTTACTGCTTTAGGATGTTAAACAAGAGCGAAAGATCTGCTGCGGAAGTACTATATCAATATGTGTTGATGCAATCTGATCTTATTGTAATCGAAAAGAAAAAATGTTATTTAATGATCATCAACGTTTTATCCAGCTTCGATAGTGCATATGACCAATGGATCTTGAACAGTAATAGAGTGGTAACTTTAACTGACTTGAGGGACGAATTGAGGAATCTATAAGCAATCGTTTATACAAGTGTAAATTAGTACTCCTCATTTTCTTTAAATTGAAAAATTTTTAATTAATAATTAGTTCCATTATCTTCGTTTAAGTTTTTGATGATATAACTTTCCTCAGAGGTGAAAGATTAAATTTTAGTTATTATTACATAAATATACAGAGAGAAAGAAAAAGAAAATGAAGAGAAATATTCCCAAAATATAGAATGAAGGCCACCATTTAATGAACTTTTCTTGGTGCTTATTCCAAAATTGTGACGAGAGAGAAGATAATAAAAAAAACTCAATGTTCGTTATTCAATAAAAACATTCTAGGCGTACGGCAAAATTACCTATTCGCTTTTTTTTGAATTACATGCCACAATTCTCAACTTATCTACAGAAATTACGCTTTGACTGTCCCCAGACCCGTTCTGGGAAGCATCATGATGGCTGTCCTCAACAGTAACCTGACAATTCTTCACAATGAAGGTCCAAACATCATCGCAAAACCCATACGTGTCAAGGTTACCCTTTACTGTCAGTTTGGATTGGGTATTATCCTTTAAGGTTTCTGCGACAACTTTGTCAAACGTCTCTAACACACGCATAGCCAGCGAAGCTTCTATTCTGCCATCACTAATCAAAGTATCAAGAGCATCCACCAAACTGTTTCCTATAGTACTTCTACGATATAGCTCGTAATACCCAGGCACTGCCATTTGTTGTAATTGTTATCTTAGATACCCTATGTGCTCCTGCCAGATTATGTAGGACATTTTCTATTCATTTCTTATTCAGTCGAACATTCTACTCAATAAGCAAAAGCGTAAATAAAATAATCACTGCTCCTAGTAAAACTGGCTTACCCGGCTGTGTGGCAATAATAAGTCAAATATCACAACATATTAAGAAACAGGTATGTTGTCTAGTGATATGTGACAGTTACAGTACAGTTTTTTTACGGCTTTCAGGAGAGTTTGAAGCTCAATTTTACGCCAACTTTTAGTTTTTTTTGTCTGGAACATTTTATTTTTCTCTTTCTTAGGATCTTTCTTTGATACTTTAAGAAAACATTATTATTCTTTTTTTGTCCGGTAGTGTTAACCAGTGCTTCAGTATGTATTGCATGTAAATAAAACTGTCATTCTACGTTTCACGCGTGGCTATTATTACTGCCCAATCTCGAATCTATTACTGGTAACTGTGGCCTTTACGTACAACACAGTACTGTGCTCTTGTTTGGGCGGGTAACAATTCCAGCGAAGACTAACATAACGATGGTGAATAATCAACTGTATTAATAATAATACTTACAGCAGAAGGACAAGCCAAAAGGATTACTAAAACGATATTGAACGTCACCTGATTCATACCATATCGAGCGGACTGGGATCGTGGCAACATGAGTAGTACGATATTCTACCGTTTTAAGTCTCAACGCAACACATCGAGAATTTTATTTGACGGTACTGGCCTGACAGTATTTGATCTAAAGAGGGAAATTATTCAGGAGAACAAACTAGGAGATGGCACTGATTTTCAATTAAAAGTGTATAATCCAGATACAGAAGAAGAATATGACGATGATGCCTATGTTATCCCCAGATCTACGAGTGTGATAGTAAAAAGATCTCCAGCAATAAAATCATTTTCTGTGCATAGCCGCCTCAAAGGGAACGTGGGGGCAGCTGCGCTAGGGAATGCAACAAGGTATGTTACTGGTAAGCCAAGGGTGTTGCAAAGGAAACAGCACACCGCTGCAACCACCGCTAATGTTAGTGGTGTGACTGAAGAAGAGAGAATAGCTAGTATGTTTGCGACGCAAGAAAATCAATGGGAACAAACACAAGAGGAAATGTCTGCAGCCACGCCTGTTTTTTTCAAGTCTCAAGCGAATAAGACTGCGGTGCAAGAGAATGAAGGCCCACCACCACCAGGCTACATGTGCTATCGTTGCGGTGGCAGAGATCATTGGATCAAGAATTGTCCGACGAACAGCGATCCAAATTTTGAGGGAAAAAGAATTAGAAGAACTACCGGTATCCCAAAGAAGTTCCTAAAATCCATCGAAATAGACCCTGAGACGATGACACCGGAGGAAATGGCTCAGCGAAAGATCATGATCACGGACGAGGGAAAATTCGTGGTTCAAGTTGAAGACAAACAGTCATGGGAAGACTATCAAAGGAAAAGAGAGAATAGACAAATTGATGGCGACGAAGGCGTATGGAGGAAAGGACATTTCAAGGATCTACCCGACAATTTGAAATGTCCCCTAACAGGAGGCCTTCTAAGACAGCCCGTAAAGACAAGTAGATGCTGCAACAAGGATTTTTCGAAAGTAGCACTGGAAGACGCATTGGTAGACAGCGACTTTGTATGTCCCAATTGCGAAACTAGCGATATTCTTCTTGATTCACTAATGCCCGACGAGGATAAGCAAAAGGAGGTGAAAGCATTTTTGAGGAAGCAGGAAGAATTGGGCAGCAATTCCAAGGATGGTAACCAGCCGGAGACCAAGAAGATTAAACTGCCGGATACCACCGGCACCAACGGCTTGAACAACAATGCCAACCCCTCTACGTCTGTAAATAATGGTGCCGCGCCAGTGCCACTGCCCTTCGGTATGCCACCTTTTCCCATGTTTCCACTGCCCTTCATGCCTCCAGCGCCAACCGTCACAAATCTTCACCAAACAGATATGAGTCCCAAGAAGTGAAGACTTTAGACATTTACTCGCTTGCCTTCTAGGTACGTCAGATACATCAAAACAAATAGTGTCATAATAATAATAGCATAGCAGTGATACGTAATAGCTGAAAGTTTGATTGTGTGTGGGTGGATTCGTTAATAGCGACTGTTATAAGATTCCTCTATTTTTTTCTTCTTTTTCTTCTTTATTCTTCTTCCAGCTTAGCAGCCGTCGAGAACGGTGTGGCTTCCTCTCCTTCTTCCGGTTCACCGCAAGTCACGCTGCTGGGAGCATCCTCTTTTTTCATATCTCACAGCTGAGCACGTAATCTGCGGGAAAGCATGAGCTTAGCGTTGTTTCAATACAGTATTGCATCGTTAATACTATTTGTCTGTTCTCTTCTGACTTTGACTCCTCAAAAAAAAGTCTACAATCAACAGATCATTTCAACTGTGCCCTCACAAAACTTTTTTCTTCTTCCTCCGCCGACGTTAAATTTTATCCCTCATGCTATGTAACTATGTAACGGAATTTCTGCCTTGATTTATTATAAAAGACAAAGACATAATACCTCTCTAATAGTTCCATCTATAGTTCTTTTGGCGTTTCTTATTTTAGACTTTATTGTCTGTCCCAAATAAACATACACAAGTAACACATATTCAAAATGGGTATTGAACAAATTTTAAAGAGAAAGACCGGTGTCATCGTTGGTGAAGATGTCCACAACTTATTCACTTATGCTAAGCAACACAAGTTTGCTATTCCAGCTATCAACGTTACTTCTTCTTCTACTGCCGTCGCCGCTTTAGAAGCTGCTAGAGACAACAAGTCCCCAATCATTTTGCAAACCTCTAACGGTGGTGCCGCTTACTTCGCTGGTAAGGGTATCTCTAACGAAGGTCAAAATGCTTCCATCAAGGGTTCTATCGCTGCTGCCCACTACATCAGATCTATTGCTCCAGCTTACGGTATCCCAGTCGTTTTACACTCTGACCATTGTGCCAAGAAATTGTTGCCATGGTTCGATGGTATGTTGGAAGCTGATGAAGCTTACTTCAAGGAACACGGTGAACCATTGTTCTCCTCCCATATGTTGGATTTGTCCGAAGAATCCGATGATGAAAACATTGGCACTTGTGTCAAGTACTTCAAGAGAATGGCCGTTATGGGCCAATGGTTAGAAATGGAAATCGGTATTACCGGTGGTGAAGAAGATGGTGTTAACAACGAAAACGCTGAAAAGGATGACTTATACACCAAGCCAGAACAAGTTTACAACGTCTACAAGGCTTTGAGCCCAATCTCTCCAAACTTTTCCATTGCTGCTGCCTTCGGTAACTGTCATGGTTTGTACGCTGGTGACATCGCTTTGAGACCAGAAATTTTGGCTGATCACCAAAAGTACACCAGAGAACAAACTGGTTCCAAGGAAGAAAAGCCATTGTTCTTGGTCTTCCACGGTGGTTCCGGTTCTACCGTCCAAGAATTCCACACTGGTATTGACAACGGTGTTGTCAAGGTTAACTTGGATACTGACTGTCAATACGCTTACTTGACTGGTATCAGAGACTATGTCTTGAACAAGAAGGACTACATAATGTCCCCAGTTGGTAACCCAGAAGGTCCAGAAAAGCCAAACAAGAAGTTCTTCGACCCAAGAGTCTGGGTTAGAGAAGGTGAAAAGACTATGACCGCTAAGATCTCCTCGTCTTTGAAAACTTTCCGTACCACTAACACTTTATAAGTTAATTTAAATTAATTGATATAGTTTTTTAATGAGTATTGAGTCTGTTTAGAAATAATGGTATATTATTTTTATTTATTTAATTATCAGGTTCTTTTTCCGAACAAATGAATTGGTTACCAATAAAATTTTGACATTCAAGTACGTGTCTTGAGTACGCTGATTAGATTACAGATTGGTGTCTTCCGGGGCGTGCACTCTTTGCATAACGCGTGTCGGCATTTTATGTTGCAGTTTTCTACCCGCGCATCTTTTTTCCATAGTTGATGATAAGGAAGTGGCATCTCAAAAATTCCATGGTAATGAACTCCAAGGTCGTTACCAGTGCGGTAATAATTTCGTTTGTTATTTATTTTGGAATTTGCGATTGTCTTCTGTTATTTACAACAGTTTTAATCTTCATTTCATTCTGGAACTCCTCGAATTCTTTGCAGAGCCTTTCAAAATAGCTTACCTTGTCTTCCAGAATACCCAATTTTATATTAATCTCAGTTTTTAAATTTTCCACCTCATCGAGCTCAACATCATCCTTTAATTTGAATCTCCTTTCTAATTCTTCCAACCATGCCTCATTACTTCTTGATTTACTAGTAAAAAGTGATACACCTTGAGCGCAATCCAGATCGAAAGCCTCCTGCAGAGAATTTACCAGTTTCTCCACGTCATAACATAGGTTGTTTTGTTCTCCCATGATAGAGATTGCTCCTCCCAGATAATCTCAAGCTAAAGACATCTGTTGAAGCGCTGTTCAATGTATGGACATTATTCTCTAGCCTTTTTCAGCTCCCCTGAACGCAGTTCATGAAGGAGGGTAATGAAAGTACTTTTACATTCATGGAAGGAAAGCAAACTGTCACACCTGGCACAGCTCCTTCTGTAGCGTATTACTATAAAAGAGCATATTCTTGTCATTGGATTAATTATTATTAATATTTGATATTATGTAAAGAGAACTGAAATATGTATAGAATGAACAATTAAAATACCAAGGACGAAGAAAAGCGTCATAAGTCTATAGGCAAAACTCAAAAACCTGCTTATTTTACCATTTACCAAATGGAAAAATTGAAAAATACCGTAAAGAAGTAAAAAGTAAATTGGTTGCTATTAATTGAAAAAACGCAAATATTAGAAGACCCAAAAGTAAGGCAAAATTTTATCAAGAAAAAAACGTCATGCTTCATTCCTTAAGAGCCTATTTGAATGAAATGTAACACTTACTTTTTTTAACCGAGAAAGAAAAGGAATATAATTACCCCGAAAACTGATGTCATATCTTGCTTTTATTTAATTCTGATATTCTCTAAAAATCCCCGTGCTTTTTGTGTGTTTTTAGATGTTGTGATAAATTGTCACTTCTACTGAACTTTTTCTCACAGAACATGCAAGCGAAGGGACGTTCCGTTGAGTGAACGGATCTAATATGCCTTTTCAAATGCTCACTGCGTCTGAATGCCTTCTCGCAGTCTTTGCACTTGAAAGGTTTGTTTTTATCATAGTTGTTTGGATCAATGGTAGTGATGGATTTCCTTTTCCGAGGTTGGATGGGAACCTTACCACTGCTATTGCTATGAGAAATAGTTGGGCTCAAAGTAACGGTTGACGACTTTCTTCTTTTTGTGCTTGGGCTTACGGATGCCTGTTTAGAAGATTGTTGTTGGTGATGATGAGAATGCTGAGCAGCGTGGCGAACCTGATTAGTAGGAAGTAGTTTGAATGAAGAATTCATAGAAATATCATAGCTTTTTCTATGGAAAGCTGGCGTAGGTGTAATGTTATCTACACCAGAAGTCGCTAGTTTAGCCGCAGCTGAAGCATTTTCGGATAGCATCATGGAAGGTTTAATGAATTGTTGATCCTGAGCGGGAGAAGATTTTAGAATGTTGAATGGGTCTACATTATTGTCGTACGATGACATAGCAGCAGCGTCTAAGCTGTTATAATTTAGTGAACTGTAAGCGTCGTCTTCATTTTCCTCTGAGAAAAAGGATGCTGAATCAGAAAGTGTATTAGTCATTACAGAGTCATTTGCAAAAGATTCAATGTCGTGAATCAAGGGCAAAGAAGCGCGTTGTTGTCTTGTATTGCCACTGCTATGGGAGATGCGATTGGAAGAAGAGGAAGTACTCCTTGGTTTTGTAATACCAGAATCCTTGGAAAAATCCATAGTATAACCACTCAAAGCCTGAGAGACGTCGTGATCTAACAATTTAAAGCTTGGGTTGGAGTTGTTTATGGTGGTAGTTGGTGAGATGGTCGATCCGCGCCTTTCCGTAGTAGTGTCTTCAGGTATGATTTGTTGAACGGGCTTTCCACTGTTACTACTTTTATGATTCATATTCCAGAACTCTATTGAATGCGAGATGGAATTTCTGGAATCCGTCATACAAGGAAAGGAGGATGTAACCACCTCGCTGTATCTTCTTGTGTCGCGCCCAGCGTCCGGCATAAACTTCAATGCCTCTTCTGAAGATACAAAATCCTCCAAGATTGATTGCATGCTATTACTATTATCATTATTACTTTCATTCAAATTGTAGTAATTGTCGTTCAATCCTGTTGAACTGTTAACATTGTTTGGCAGTTTAGCATCTAGGAACAAATTAGAATATATGGAAGCTTCTGCCCCAAGGGGGTTAGCATTAGGAGAAATTATGTGTTGATGGGGTGAGAGTTCTATGTTTTCATTGAACTGACTATCGTTGTTGAAATTCGTTGGAGAAAATTCTTTCTCCAGTTGTTCCAAGTTCTTCAGTTCCTCATTTAAAGCTTGTGGGGTAGCCACCGAGGTATATCTTTTATCATCACCATTTTCGTTTCTGTTATCGTTACTTCCGTTCAAGAACTGCACATTATTGGAATTCCTCCATTTCCAATTTGTAGACAAATCCGCAGTATCTTTTAGATTCATCAGACTATTATTAGCGGTTGTGTTGGTTGTTGCCGTTAGAATTGGGGTATTAGTGACGTCTGTTCTGCGAGGAGATTCCATTGAGAATTGCCCAAAAGTGTACTCTGGTGAAGATATACTATTATTGGCAGAGTTACCATTAGACGAAGAGGCAGAACCGCTGGCTGTATTTAACGTAGGGTCCATCAACCCGTTTGGCCCGTTCATCATGGACGGATCTTCTTGTTTCTTGCTGTTTGTGTGACGAACAAAATTGTTATTAGATCCGAAAGCTAGCATTATATTATTTTTACTGTAGAAGAGAAAGAAAATTAAATAGGTAAAGGAATTAAATATCCAGAAAGGAAATGCCGCGAGCTAATTTATAATTCTTTTCTCTTGCAATGTTTATTCTTCGAAAAAACCGGAAAGAAATGAAAAAAATTCTTAACCGCACTTGCCATCGGTGAAAAACACATATAGGAACTCCAGCTGCTTGTTATATATACAAATATAGATAGAAAGAGGATGCATAAAAAAATAATTTTAAGTACGTATACGTATACTCGTGCATCTGAGAGAAACGTGTGCAGCATCAAGAGGGTAGAACCGTCTGTAATCGGAAACGCAGAAAGAGCCATGGTAGCTGTAAGAGATAAGCGACCTTTACTACAAGTTCTTGAAAGGGTGGGCTTGGTTTATCCGGAGAATAGCACATGCGGCAAACCTTATTGCCCAAAAGTTCTGGTTCTAGCTCGGGTTTTCAGGTTCTAAAAATGGCCAGTGCGCGGCCGGCAATGGAAACCCGTAGGCGATAACTGGTTCCTGCAGCCTGACTTTGTGCTGGGTGTCCACGGCACTGCTCCGGGAAGCCCTGGCCGACGTCACTGCTACCGACCGCTTCGTACGATGGCACCCGCCTGCTGCTGGCCCCACATAACAATAGTAACGGATCCGTCCCCGCTTTCGTACTTCACCACCCAACCCCACCTTTTTTTCTTTTATCTTGCAGCGGTTGCCCTCTTCTCGAGGAACGGATCATCGGGCTTTTTTTGCCGCGTTTAAAGTATCCCGGAGCAGTACTTTCCATGTCTATTTTTTGTTTTCTTATTTTTTAACCGTTGGCAGGGCCGGTTGCTTGGAGTACACAATATCTGCAAGGAGATCCCTTCCCCTTTTCTTTCCCCCCTCCCCTGATTTCGGAAAATCAATAAATCGTCAAACTCGATAATTATTCCCTTTTGAGCGATTATTTTGCGATTTTCTCAACTTCTTTGCCTTAGAGGTCCTCTGCGCCTTACATCGTCATGAGTTCCCGCTGCTCATCTCTGTCAAGACATGGGTCCTACGTGCGTTAGGAATAGAAGTTAACAGGAGCCTACTACACCAGGCAAACAGTCATTTTTTTTTTGACGACGGTATACAGTTGAATTCACTGCATCCTTACACTGCGACAGGCGACCCTTCATCGTTTGTGGCTTTTAGCTTTAGTAAAATGCATTTTGCAAGAGCAGGGCACAGCACAGTGCTTGTCACTTGTATTCGCTCGAAATAATGTCAGCGGTTTTTCCTTGTATCTTTTCCCTTTGCCGCTAGCCATGCACTTGAGAGAATTCCAAAAGAACATGAAGCCCATTTTTAAAACGGAAATAGGGTAAGCAACTTGAATATCACGACACACGACACAGCTACTTTCATTCCGTGCTGCGGCACGGTGAACTGCGCAACATTCAATCAAAAACACGAAGAAAAAGAATAGAATAGAGCAGTAAGTGGCACACGATAGCCTATTTTCTTCCAAAAAAATAGAGATAGTGATCTCGTCCTTGACATCAAGAATTAGCCTTCCTAAGAACTCTTTTACTTGGACAATAGACATTTTCCAGACAGAAATATTCTGCATATAGAACTGAGGCAACGTGAGCAAACTTGCGATAAAAGTTTTAAGGCGAGTCATACTAATAGTGCAAGAACATTTTTCAAAACATGCAAGGTGATATCAGGAGAAAAAAAGATCTTTTACCTCGTTATAAAACAGGAAGCAAGTACAATTCTAGGAGGAAGGGCGGTTTCCTGACCACCCCGATGAAGAAGATTATGATATACATTTTACTGCTATGTGGTGTGTATTATGTTGTACAACTTTCCTCTTCCGATTCAAAAAAAGAAACCATCATCGAGTTGGAAAGTCATTCCTCTGATACATCTACAAGTAATAGCGAGCATAGTAACGTTGCAGCGGGAGGTGCAAATGATGCGAACAATAAGCAGCAACAGCAAGCTAAAGTACCCAAGGAAAAGTTTAATAACGAAGTCGCCAAGCAACAAGAAGTAAAGAATCTAGAAAATGACTTAAAACCCCAGGTTGGTTCAGAAAAGCAAAAGCAAATTAACAAAGACAAGAAGGAGCAAAAGCAGCAACTCCAAAAAGAAAAACAAGATCTGGCCAAAGAAAAATCCGCCAATAACGAAATACTCGATAATTAACTAACTGAAATTCTTTCATGATCTGGTGGTATGGGAAACGTGTTCCATATGCACTTTCTTGAGTTAGGTTGTCGCCTTCTTCCTTTGTATATAAGTGCATACTGACATACTGTGTACATACATAAAAATATAGAAGAACATACACAGGCACAACACAACACACGGAAAACATAAAGATATATTAAGGATTCCTATTACCGTGAAAAAACCAAAAGACGCTCAATTGCCAACAATTTTTACCCTCCGGTAAGCAAAGTATTTAAAGGTTGTATTTTCAAAAAAAAAAAAAGGTGGAGAGAAAACCATAATGCATAAAACGACCTAACTTAAAACCCGAATCTTCTTTTGGTATACATATATGCAGAACATGCTAGCATACACATGAAAAGCACTATACCTATGAACCATGTCAATGAATCCCTATATTGTCCGGGCACGATAACATTCATACCCCACAAACCTGTTATCACATTCATTGGCAAAACAATGGTACCCAATATAGTAATCTTCCCCAACACATCGTTCATATCATTATTAACCTTTGTCATATCAATGTTAATTTGTGCCAAATAATTGGAATGTGATCTGCTCAAAAGTTTCTCATAGTGATTTAACGATGATACCATGGTAACAATATGATCTTGAATATCGCCCAAATACATCGCAATCTCGGACTGTGGTGAAGCTTCCCATTGCTCATTATATCTCTTGGCGAACCCCTTGATCACATCGGCTTTGGAACCCAATAATCTTAGTATACTCATCACTCTTTTACGACATTCACCAATCCGCCTCAACATATCACCTTTTCTTTTCCAACCTATTAAATTTGCATTAAAGGACGTTTCAGAAGTGCTCATGCTTCTTGAACTCACGCTGGATTTCGCACTGGAAAACGATGTCTTCTTAGAATAAACGTCAAATGGAAAT
The DNA here is from genome assembly GCF_947243775.1 of Saccharomyces kudriavzevii IFO 1802. NCBI lineage: Eukaryota > Fungi > Ascomycota > Saccharomycetes > Saccharomycetales > Saccharomycetaceae > Saccharomyces > Saccharomyces kudriavzevii. The sequence continues at coordinate 311,175 of NC_079282.1, read as the reverse complement.
GCATCCTCTTCACTGCCGCCAGAATCAGAGCCGCTGTCGCTAGAGTCACTGTCACTGGAATCATCTGATTGGTGCATCTTCAATATAGCGTCTTCAATCTCATAAACTTCATCTTCGATTAGTTCTATCATAGGCGCAAATGCATCTGTGATGTCATCAATCAAAGCATATGCGATCCAATCGGAGGTAACATTGAGGTAATCTTTTAACAATCTTGCTCTTCTACGAACATTAATAGGGTGTGGCGTGGGGGCAAAGTGAAATGTCAATACACCTGTTCTAAAGACAATGATATAGACATTCAGTGGTTCTAATTCACCCTCACGTGGTTTATGCCTATCCCCTGATTTTCTTTTGAACTTTTCGTTTTCTTCCATCTTCTTCTTTTCACTCTTGACACGACGCTTGTAGCTCGATGAGGATGTGTTAGTTGTTCTGTTTGCTGATGACCGACGGCGTGAACGCAAAATTGATGGAAGCCATTTATTTTTATTGGCATTGGTAGCACTATTACTATTGGTGTTGGCGTTTGAATCATTAGACATTGTGGCGCCATAAGCTTGCGACTTACGGCGTGAGATACTTTCATGATCCAACGTAGCAGATTCTTGCTTTTCCTTTTTTCTACGACGAACATGTTTTTCTGCCACAATATCAAAACTTCTGAAACAAATCAAATAATAATCTCTAAACAATTCCACCTTCTCACGGACTTCTCCCAGGAAGATATCTTCCGTGGTTAAAGGGTGAATTCCAAAAGCCTTACTTAATATCTTCATCTCCTCTTCAGTAGGGTTACTTACATCCAGCCAAAATGGGGCTATATCTTCTATATTGGCTACGGACATAGACGATAATGTGGAAGGGTTTTTAGCGGTCATTCCTTGAAGTTGGGATACGGTCTCTCCTTTAGTACCAGGTGTTGGGGAGTTCGGGTGAGTCTTTACATGACCAGCGCTGTTATCCTGGGAGTATATAGAAGCGACAAATAAATCTTGAAATTTTTGACCCGGTTGCAATAGACCGGATATGGTGGGAGAATGAACGGTAGAGTCCAAATCTACTCTAAAATAAGTAAATCTAAAGTGTTCTGGGTTATTGGAGATAATATGCGGAGGGTATTGAATATTCCTTCCGACTAGCAAATTGTCTTGCAATCCGTTTTGAATCCGTGATTTTGAATCCTTATTTGAGTTGGATCCTAGGACCATTGGACGTTGAATCAAATGCCATGGTGCAATTCTTTTCGGTCTTAAACGGCCGTTTTTCAAATTTTCTGTTTCATTAACTCTCCTGTTGCCCAATTCAGGGACATCGATATTAGTCACGATCGGCTTAGAGAAAAGAATTCCATCTTCATTCGACGTACCATCTTCTTCATCCTCATCATATTGGAAGTGAAACGCCTCAGCATCTTGGATGGCCTGGCTTCTGAGTCTCTCTGTTTCTTCCTTAGAGAATTCTTCTAAAACAGTACAATCTGGCCAAGCCTTCGACATTTCGCTACTTTCATCGTCAAGCACTAAACAAACATCATCCAAAGAAGAATTATTTGACGAAAGACTGGAGGACGGTCTCGAATTATACTCGTCTTCCTCATCGTTTGAGTCACTGGAAGTGGACTTGGAATTTTTGTTGCTGCTGTCATCAGAACCTCTCTTCTTCTTTTTCTTCTTATTGTTATCGTTAGCCCCATTGCTTGTATTGTTGTTGACGTGGTTCATTAACGCATCTACATCGATTACAACGTCATTATTTGCATTTGACTTTCTTCCGTCATTGGCTGAGTTTTCATCAACAAAACTTTTATAAACAGATTTTCTTCTTTTCAACCATGACTCCAATTCGGAGGGAGATAAGTCAGATACCAACGACCTATTAGGATCGGTGGGTCTCAATCCTACGGATTTCTTGTAACTGGGCGTTGAAAACTTCATTATTGGTCGTGGCTGGGTAGCATTTGAAGAACTTTGAGGTCCATCCCTGGGTTGGCTCATTGAGGGTCTGTGATCAATGAACGCGCCCTTGAGCGAAGGATCCTCACTTTTTGTTATGTCATTACTTGTGGAATCAGATTCATGCAACATGCCCCAAGAGTCGATCTGGTCAAAGTCAGTAACTTGCCCATGATTTTGCTGCACATTATCGTGGAGCAGCTGTGTAGGCCTACGTGAGTCTGATTTCAAGTGACCAACAAACTTGTCCTTTCTTCTTTTTTGATTATGCTTCTTTTTCCTTAGTTGAGAACTACTAGGGTAAGGGGAAAGTAGAGGAACACCTTCATCTTTCTGTGAGTTGTCTGTACTCATTTCAAACTCTTTCTTCTATAAACTTCTCACTTTAATTCTCAATCTTCTCTTGAAGTAAGGGGCTGACTCAGTGTAACAATGCGTTCAACTTTGTCATCAAACGAGAAAATAGAGACTAGCAAAATCGGAAAATGATGAATGATTATACAAGTATACGATGATATAGGGCGTAAATGTAGAGGATTAGCCAGAACACATAACAATTTAGGCCAACTCTCGCAAATGAAAAAACGATTGCATCATATGGCTGCGTGCAAGTTTGACCATATGCCAAAATTTTCTCCGTAGATCGGCGGCCGTTAAAGCAGCAAAAATACTGTTTGTGCCATAAAACCTTAGATAGGGAGAAAAACGAAAGGAAGGGAACTGCGAATACAGCACTATTGCTGCTTCTTGATAGTACGTGAGAAAAAAACCGAGGTAAAGCCACTTCACATATTCGCTCGCAAACGCTTATCTTATCGATAAGTGCTACTATATACATCAGTACTATGCCCGTAACCCGCAGCATGCGATTATCATAGTGTACGTTGAGGTAAAGGGGGCACTATTGAACTCGCTGGTGCAGTGCAAAAATAGAAATATAGCCAGTTAAGCAATACAGTTTTCCGCCAGAAAGTAACTTGAACATACTCTTTTCTTCTCCCTTTAGCAAAGTGGCAATTCCAACAGACCAAGAAAATTAGCGAACCAATTGAAATGAGTTTATATTTTACAACATTATTTCTATTGCTCACTATTGAGATGGTGATGCTCTTCATCTTCGTTTTGCCTCTGCCATTCAGAATTCGTAGAGGTATTTTCAGCACCTACAACCAATTGACGGCAAAGCAGCAGATAAAAACAATAATTTTTATAACGGGTTGTCTTGTTGGGCTATTGTTTATTGATTCCTGGAAGAGATCTCAAATTCACGTTTCACTATACCATCATGATAACAGTGGTGCAATGGGGTCGTCTGCTGTCACTCCAATCCAGGCATTAGCATCAAGAGCTTACAATCAAAGAAATATGTACATTTCTGGGTTCATATTGTATTTTTCTATCTGCATCCCCACTGTCATGTCCATTGTCAAGAGACTGGTGAAATACCACGGCTTGATCAACGAGCAAAAAAAGCAAAAATTGACCAAAACGTCATCAAAGGCTGAAAAAGCTTCGAAGGAGGCCGCGAACTATGCTAAACTTCAAGAAGAGCTAAAGAAAAAACAAATTTCTCTTGAAGGCCTGCAAAAGCAAGTTAAAAACTTGGAGAAATATTTCGATGAGAAAAACCAACCCGGCAACCTAGCCGCCGCTGAAGCTGTAAAAAAGGGAAATTAACTGAGTATATACATATGTAAAGCATATATATCTAGCCTTCGCACTTGGTTTGGTCATGACGTAAAACTACTGAAATGATACTGTTTTTTTATTCGGCAATTTAACATTATGAGTAGTACAAAAAACCCAGTCAAAAAAAAAAGCGCTAAATAGGAAGCAATAAAATTAATATATGCTACGTACGTATTTCTTATTGGTGTTACCACGGTAATAAGCAATTTTAACAAACACGGGAAGGAACAAGGAGAAAAAAAACAAACATAATCATCGCGACTCAGTTGCCCTTCTTGGTTTCAGAAGGATCTAAATTTTCTTTTCGTTTTGGTATATCTTCTTGATTTCGCTATGCTTGCTATTGTTCTTATAGAAAAGATAAAGAAGAAGTGGAATCATAACACCCACCGAACCTACTGCTAGTCTTGAGGCTTGTTTTTTTGGATTGGACCCTATGACAGGTTCAAAGTCCTTCGATGAGGAAAATCTCCTACCCGTCCGTTGCAACAATTTTAAGATGTTAGAGTTCATTTTTTATTTTGCCAGTATTACCTAATTTTGGTTTCGATAACGGTACATTCTGGTGTATTCGATTGAATACAAGGGCGATAGAATACAAGGGCGATAGAATACAAGTGCGTATTTAATATATACGGGTACGCAGCGGCCCCATCAAAAATTTTGACACGGTATCCCAGCCTTTGCAGACGTCTGTTGGAGCAAGACAGTAAAACATAAAGGGCAGCAGCAATCCCACATTTAAGGGTAGGCCACCCTTAAAACTATCTTTTAGTACCGAGCGGTCTGACTTGCCTATATTTTTGTATCCCTTCATAGTCTAACGACGGCAACGATCAGAACTATGGTAGGAATGCTTTAGAAGCTATTGGCGGATGAGTAGCCATCTGTTTCGCGATGATTACCAAAAGCGTCTACTTCCTGTTATTTCATATGCGGCATGGAATAATTTCGTAACGACTGAAGCGAAAGTAGAAACCCGTCAATCTTACGCCGGAGCCTAAGGTGCGGGTACTGGCGCTATTATTAAGAGATATAAATACCATATATAAGGTAGCAGCATATTTTAATTTTTCTAGACAGCCATGTTTCTTTTCGGCGCTTCACTGTAGAAGCTAAACTATTGAGTAAAACGAGATGAAAGGTGCCGAAGAAGACTTTCTTCACTTATTCATAAATCCATTTAGCTTGGTTAGATTCCCAACTAATTAAATCTTCCTTTTGGAACCATAACTTAATCTCACGTTCAGCACTTTCGACGGAATCACTACCGTGGCAAACATTTCTACCTAGGTCAATACCTAAGTCCCCTCTAATGGTGCCTGGTGCACTGGCCAGCGGATTAGTGGCTCCAAGAATAATTCTTCCTTGCTTGACCACATCCTTACCCTCCCAGACCGTAGCCAAGATAGGACCAGACTTCATGAAAGAGACCATCTTTGGGAAGAATGGTTTACCAACGTGTTCTGCATAATGTTGCTCCAATAATTTGTCATCAGCTTGAACTAACTTAATACCAACTAATTTATAACCTCTTTTTTCGAAACGAGATAAAATCTGGGACACTAGACCCCTCTGAACACCATCTGGTTTAACTGCAATGAAAGTTCTTTCAGTTTGGCTAGACATTTTTTAATAGTGGATGATTTGTGAGCGAAATAACCTATTCAATCGATCAAACAGTTTAGAAAGGTACGTTTTTGAAAACAATGAGACGGTATTACTGCACCGACAGACTTCCAATCCTCAATTTTATATAAACGCTCCCTAAACAAAGAACTTTAAGGAGGAAAACTCATTTTCGTAGACACGAAACGAAACGAATTACGCGCTTTTTAATTTGATGGGCATTCATTTTTCTAGGTCAATGAAGCCGAACAAGTTTAGTTGAATACGGCAAAGAAAAACCCTTTGACTAGGCAATGGCATGTTTGCCCTTTTTATATTTTTTCTTACTTTTTTTTAATTCTTCTTACGGACAACACCCACTGTTGTAACAAAAATCAACTAAAGGTTGTTGGTTACTATTATAAGTGAATGAGATTATCATTGCTGTCGTTAGAGTGCTATCATATGCGGTGTTAGATTTGACGTAGATTACGAAGTGAACGTAGGATGCGACTGTCATAGACTTAGATGGAGGCTGAAACACAATCATTGATAATATAACATGATCAATGAATGACAACATATAAAGTAAAGGTGAAAAATATTTACAATACTATGCAAAATGTTTGATTCCCTTTCTGTGGATTCCTGTGTAACTGAGGAGAACTTCTAGTATATTCTATACCTAATTTTATTATCTTCACCATGGAATCCCAACAGTTATCTCACTTTAATCCGCATTCGCACTTTTAATGCAGGCCGATGTGGCTAACTCAGTTGCTTATGCATAATCTGTACTTTCCACATTTCTCATCAAAATGAGCTACAAGCCAGTGTATCGTAAGGAATTATGTGGCTCCTTCTTTTTATGTTGTTGTGGCAAGCAGCAGCTTCGTAGGAGCAGTAACAATTTGTGCGGGACAAATGCATGCATTAGGGTTGATATAATATTTGTTTAGTGATCCCATAGTTACTATTTCTATCTCGTTATTGTTTGCCATCTTAGTATAGTGGTTAGTACACATCGTTGTGGCCGATGAAACCCTGGTTCGATTCTAGGAGATGGCATTAATTTTTCCTATCCTAATTCAGGACAACTGGTCGCTCCTTTTCTATGACGCCATGACCAGATAATATTCGGTAGTGAAGCGTTCATCTCCTTTCCTGATAATATTATTGATCTTCCCTCTGGGAGAATGTGCATATCCTTTTATATAAAATAAGGCTACGGCTCTTCACTGGTGCTATTCTAAACGTCAATTGGATAAGTTCTTATGGAATGTACTCAATCATCCATCTCTTTTGGAAGAAAGTTTCAAATGATTCTTTTTCCGACACTTATTTATATATACAAATACAACGAAAATCTATAAGCTGAACATCTAGACTACTAAAACAGGACAAGTGTTCCTAAAAAAATATAATCAAGGTAAAACTGGTGAGTCTACAGTATAACTATAAGTACCTGTTACGGGGTCATAGCTTTCGAACTTATATACTGGATTTTCTTTTAATTTAGCAATGCTTCTTTTCAGAAGAGGATGTATCATGTTTTTTATAGGCTTCCTAGTTTCTTTGTCAATAGGGAAGCAGGAGTACAGAGTAACTCTACAACGCACATTAATCCCTTCTCCTTTTTTCGGTTTAATGGAACAGTTTTCATATATCGAACACGATTTTTGTCCAAAAATAACAATGTCATCGCACAAAGTATCTAAGGGAGTATTAGACAAATCAACAGGTTCCAGAAATTCGACCTTACCATAATCCCTGTGACCAATGACTAAATTGCTTATTTTGCGAAGTTCAATCAATGATTTATTACCAAGTGTTTCCATGGATGGTGAAATATAATAGTTATTCTGGAAAAAGCTAACATCGTTGCTTAACAGACCTGGAATCCTGTTGTCAATCTTTTCATTTTCAGCAATGTGAGTAGGTGTAAGACCACTTGAAGGTGCTGATTGAATGTCAGAAGAGTTCTTGTCACAATCTTCCTGTTGAACGTTTTCACAAGAATCGATTTCGTCAGCTAAGGCTGAAGGCACGAGGCTGGAAGAGCTACGGTTATCTTCAGAAAGTGGTTCTGTAGTGAATGTCACCAATTTTACCTTATTTGGCTCCAAATCGTTAGAATTTACGACATTTAAGCTTTTATTCTTTTTAATTACCAAATGTTTCAAATATTTTCTATCGGGATAAAACAGTAACTCCTTCGAAGCCAAAAGAATAGATTCAGGTTCCGCGGAAGAATTGCCAGATCTACTTTCCCAAGCATTTCCTTCTGTCGTCTTCCCCCACCTTTTGAATTTAGCGTTGTTGACAGAAGAAGGAACAAATAATGGTTTTGGAGCCAATCTATAAGCACTAGTGAGACTGTTGTTTCTTTTCATGTCTGCATTCAATTTCGAGGAAGTTGCCTTGACTGGATTTGTTATAGAATTAGGAATTGAAATCTTGGAAAAAAGGTGATCATTATTAGCTGCAATTGACAATTCTAAGGAAGGACTTCCTGTTGTACCCGCAAAGGAATTTTGGGAAAAATTGTTGACAGGTGGTGCATTCTGTGCACCTGTATTGAAAGTGCTGTTATTTTGGCCAAAATTTCCGCCAGTTGAAATTGCGGTTGAAGGGTTTGCATTAGTACTTCCAAAAAGCCCAGTGTTTTGATTTGTACTCCCAAAAGCTGGCTTATTTTGGCCAATTACAGAAGCATTAGGATTCGAATTACCAAACAAACTTCCTCCTAGCGCTGGCCTTGACTGAGATTCAGTCTTTGTACCGAAAAGTCCTGTATTTGTAGTATTGCCAGAACTATTGGTATTATTGCCAAATAAGCCACCTGCGGAAGGTGTCGCAGTAGAAGCTGTATTATTTCCGAATAGTGAGCCGGTGGTGGAAGCGGTTTTAGCCCCAAAAATATTGTTTTCACCTCCCGGCTGGTTAATGGTAGGATTTGCACCAAAGGGCATTGTGATCGGCTTAGTGGCGCCAAAAAGGTTACTTCCTTGTTGTGATTGTGTATTTGAAGTGGGTGCATTTGTAGTACCAAAAAGCGAGCTTGACTGAGTTGAAGGATTATCTCCAAAAATAGATCCAGTTGGCCCTACTGGTTTAGTACCAAACAGGCCAGTCGATTGTTGTGGTTGGTTGTTGTTCTGTCCGAAACGACCTGATCCGGTACCAGTTTGATTGAAGGTGTTCGGTTGCTGTTGCCCCTGCCCAAAAGGCGCACCACCACCACCACCACTTGTCTGGAAATTTTGGCCAAACAGGCCGGACCCTTGCTGTGTGTCATTTTGACCGAACAACCCTCCTGATGCAGAGTTAGAAAAGGTGTTGGTGGTAGGACCCTGCTGACCAAATAATCCGCCGTTAGATGGCTTGCTTCCGAATAAACTCGTGGCATTGTTGCTTGGCTGTTGACCAAAACCAGTAGTAGCCTTTCCCTTTCCAAATAGACTGTTGCTATTGTTGCCATTCATTTGCATTTGATTATTGCTTTGCCCGAACATTCCTTGGGTGTTATTATTTATTGGGTTTTGTCCAAAAAGTCCACCATTAGAACTAGTCTGGTTAGAAACATTGGTCTGAGGGAAAAGTCCATTGCTATTATTATTTGTACTTCCAAGGGTGTTGCTGCTCTGACCAAATAATGACCCTGAGCCAACAGGTTTTGATCCGAATGAACTCCTTCCAAGTTGGCTTTGATTGCCAAATGCATTATTGGTGTTCTGAGATTGCTGCCCAAATAAACCACCTTGTTGGCTGTTCGCTCCAAACGTTGAAGATTGCTGGTTGCTAAACATACCACCTGCAGCATTGTTTTGTGAGTTGTTCCCTGCGCCAAACATGCTGGTGGCATTATTGTTTAAACCTGTTCCAAAACCTGTTCCACTGTTTCCGAACGTACCAGTGGCATTCGTATTTTGGCCACCAAATAGACTAGAATTGCCTGCACTGTTATTATTTTGGGAATGGAACAAAGATCCTCCAGTGTTTGGTTTGTTCAAACCAAACGGAGGATTGGTGCTATTGTTATTACTATTATTATTATTATTATTATTGTTATTATTACTATTATTATTAATATTATTATTACTACCATTGAATGCATTATTAGTATTCCCACCAAAAGACCCCATTGAGTTGGATCCTCCAAAACTGTTCACGTTACTGGTGTTTGAAGAGTTTAAGGAGCCAAACGGTGAATTCTGAGTGGTGCCCATTGATTGGCCAAAGGCTCCATTGTTTTGCGCACTGTTGTTATTTCCGAACAAGCTGTTGCTAGTACTTCTAGCGGTGGAGCTGAATCCGCCAAATCCTGACTGTGCATTGTTGTTGGTGGCATTGTTATTATTGTTGTTATTACCGAAAATAGCACCCGCTTGTTGCGGTTGTTGCCCTCCGAAGGATGACGTATTTGATCCAAAGGAAAGGTTGCTACCTCCAAACATTGGTTTATTATTGCCAAACATAGTAGCACCTAAGAAGTTGAGCCCACTATAAAATTGGAAGTAAAGTGAGAATGATCTAACTGTCTGAAGCTTCTTGATACTTGACTATTTTCCACTCCTTTAAGTTTTAAAAGCCGAGATCATTTACAGATGACTTCAACATAGATATGCTTCTTTTTTTCATGCTTTTTTTCTTCCGCTGCGGCGGATATTAAAGCATTTACAGTAAATTCAGGATGGGTAACACTTTGCTTTCTAATTAGCACTAGAAACACAAACCAGTTGTCATTTTGCCATTATAATAGGTTCTTCCTCTTAAGCATACTGGCGAGGAGGACTTTTCACTGTTGGGCTACTTTCTGGGCCCATCGTGATGATTTGACTTGTAGTTGCCGGGACAGACACCAAAGGCCGACCTAATATTTATTAAACGTTGCAACTGAAAAGTCAATTCAATCTAAATCTTCATATAGTTATAGTTCAATAGAATAAAATCCGTACCATGCATGAATAATTAAAAATACAGATATCTACACAAAAACAATCGAAAAATCTATAAAAACGCCTTCCTGGAAAACGAATATCACCAATATCTATAATAAAAAAAGTTCACCTACAAGTAGGGATTGCGTGGAATAGCCATGCTAAACAGTCATAATTCGAGCAAAGTCCAGCTTTATTGATAAAATGAGAAAATGAATAGCAAAACAAAAATTACCGTCAAATTGCTCTCAGAGCTTGTCAAATTTTTCCGTCATACTACTCATTTGAGTCCAGTATTTCAAATTAACAGGAGTCAAAGATCCCGTGTTGAGGTCTACCATCAGGTCTTCATCTTCAATCTCCTCTTCCGTTTTATTAAGAGCTTTTTGAAAATTTATTTGTTTACTTGGTTGTGAAAGTGAGCCGTTGGATCTCTTTGGGACATTGGCTTCGAGAAAGTAACTGATAGAATGATTTGCTTGCATTGTAGCTGATAAATGTTTGTTGCTGCCGATTTAAGATATTCAGGTGGTGGCTATTAGTTAGGTACTGACAGAAACTCTTGTGACTATTGAGATATGCATGCGGCCTAATGCTCTATCATATATATACTTGTTTCTTCCATTGCCTACATTGGAATCAGACTACTCTAGGACCCTCATATTCGTAGCAAAAATTTACCATTGTTTCGAGAAATGGCCGCACGAATGGCATTGATTCTGAATGCCACACTTTTCGATTTTTTCGCTCTTTTTCTTTTTCTGTTGCTACCGGACTGGTGAAAATGCGACAGAGACGCCACAACTGCGGCCCGCAGGAACTAAATCCCCATGACCTGATGATGATCTGGTTGGCAGCTCTTATTCACGGGATCTGTAGGGTGCTGCAGCCATACGTAAGGCTATTGTATGGCAAACTTGACAATGAGCCACCTCATTTTGGAAAAAGGAAAGGTTTCTGCTCCGTTTGTGGCCAACACTTTCTCTCAGCTTTCGTTGATAATTGATAGTATTCCCTAAGAATAACAGATGATCTTTCTTACAAGAAATGCTTCCACACCCAGGGAAATTCGCGCTGTTTTTAGCAGCATTGTATATCCCTTTTTTCTTGAAGATATTCTAGTCGTCATGTGAAATTAGCCGCGCAAGCGACTGAATCTCTAATGGTCCCACGGCAAGGAGAAGCTAGTAAAACTTTTGCTCTGTATGTGTGTGGGGCGTACAACATCGATGAACGTGTCTAGAATCTCGACAGATGTTGCTTTTAATAATATCACCCATTGCAGACCAGGACAGTAATTCTTGTTACAAGGATATTATTATACATGGTGTTTGAGGCGATGGCGTAAATCATGAAACCAACAAGGGATCCAACTGTCATCGAGTTTAGCGGAAGCTGAAACGCAGGGGTTGATAAGCAATAGCGTCAATGTAGAACAACGTATAGCACAATAAAGAAATACTTGCAATATTATGTGAAATTGTCGATTCTGTTGGGACAAGTAGGCTCATCATTATTATTGACCATTAAAATCTTGTGACATTTGTTGGGATTCCATTTTTGATAAGCTTAATAATATTATGTATATAGAATACACTAGAAGTTCTCCTCATGGATTTAGGAATCCACGAAAGGGAATCAATACTTTTACATAATCTTATTCTTATTTCTTTCTTCATTTTATACGTCTTTATTCATTGATCCTATTGCATTATCAATCCTTGCACTTCAGCTTCCACTAATTTTGATGACTGTCCTGAATCTTATTTCACTGGTCTAATAATTTTTGTCATCTTCTTAACACCGTATATGATAATCTTCTAGCTACGTGATTGAATGTATTAATCAGCTGTACTAGTAATTGATGGATAGTTGATTATTGTTCCAACAATACTTAATATGTCCAATCGGCGTGTGTTTTAAAATACCTCTCTTATATAAGTATAAGAAAGATTTCTGCTTTTGTTCTTAATTAATGCTACTAATTATCAACAATCATCTTGAATAAAAACTTTTTCAAAGCACAGTTACCTTTCGTTTCAAGGGAATAGATGAGTTCAATCTGCTAACCCATCCAACAATTTAACGGTTTCGTGGTCTAGTCGGTTATGGCATCTGCTTAACACGCAGAACGTCCCCAGTTCGATCCTGGGCGAAATCATTCAAATTTTTTTGTTGTCAATGACGTAAAAATTCAGGAATGCGACCCCGCCAGCTACTAATTTTTCCTGTTTTGTACAAAAAATGCATAAGGGCAATTGACAGCTTTACAAGCGGACCATTTGAGCCCTAGCGATCTTTCATAATATTAGTCGTTATGTTTTTGCCCTCCGACAGCCTTCTTGGGGTCTGGAAGACACAACAAAAAGTCAATGGCTGTTTGAAAAAAATAAAACAAAAAAGTGACATCGTGATTGATAGAAATAGAGTACGCGCGCTTCAGAGTTCCTATTTAAAAAAAATGCACGATTTATTTATTGATTTAGCAAGTTTTTCAAGAAATTCTTTATCTACTTCATCAAATCCTCTGTAATCTAAGCAATCTATATCTATGACACCTAATGTCTTGCCATCACTGGATATGATGGGAACAACAATCTCGCTTTTCGTTTCTCCGTCGCATGCAATATGCCCAGGATATTTGTTAACATCTTGAACTATCTGTGTCTCCTTTGTAGAGGCCGCAGTTCCACAAACACCCTTACCAAATCGTATCATTTGGCACGCGACTTTACCTTGAAATGGGCCTAATAATAGTGCGTTTTCTTCACTACCCTGAGTAACGTAAAATCCGGCCCAATTCACACTAATTCCTAATGACGTGTAGGCATGCCAGATTAAAGACGAAGCGTTGGATAAATTACAAACCCAATTGGTCTGCTCTTCAGATAGTGCTTCATAAGATAGCAAAAGCTGCTCGAGGATTTCCTCCTTACTCAAAGTTGAGGCATAGTTAACGTGATCGGCATGATGGAACTCGTCAGATGAACCCATTGCGCTGTTTTTGCTGAAATCAAAAGCCTGTTTCTATTGACTAAGGTTATGATTGGCACCAAAATCATCAAAAGTAAGCCATCATATATATATATATGCAGGCATCGTTGATGTTAACTGCTCGTGAGAAGTGATATATTTATTCATGTCACACTGCGGTGAAGTTCTTCCGATGTCTTCGCTCATCATCAGTCTAGTTAAATGTACGTCTTCCTATTAACAATAAGAATGAGAAGCATAGATTTTACCAAGGGCGTTGTTTTATTTTTACCTTCCTGGTTTTACGTATCTATATTTAACAATTCAAGGTTAAGAATCTATGCAAAAAAGAAACTCGAGAGGATTTATCGCAGTCTAAATGGATAATTCTGTAATCGTCGCGTTGACAAAACTCCAGTCAAATATAAAAGAAGAAAAAAAGAATGAGACGGACAGGAATTGAACCTGCAACCCTTCGATTGCAATCTTATTCCTTGGAATATCCAAGATCAAATTGGAGTCGAAAGCTCTACCATTGAGCCACCGCTTCTTCTTGAGAGAATTAGGATTCTCAATAGAGTATATATCGATAAAGTTAAAATTCATTACCTTTAGTGCTTAACCAAAAAAATCTATCACCTATCACGCATCTATGTTGACTACTTGAATTTAGTGTTGGTAATTAGTGGTATTAATTAAGAATAGAAAGCAGAACTCTTTCTTATACTATATAACTGTTGATAATTAGTAGCATTAATTAAGAATAAAAGCAGAAATCTTTCTTATACTTATATAAGAGAGGTATATAAAACACACGCCGATTGGACATATTAAGTATGTTCAACATAAAAATAAACTAGGGAATATACTATAAGTTCAATGTAACGACTCGTATCATTTATATATAAATTCCAAGTTGATGTTCCATTAATGGATCTTTGTTTTCAATTAACCCCACTCTTCGAACAGCTCGTTTAGCATCCCTTCATTCTACTAACGTTACGACATCTGTGTAGCATATACGAAATACCACCTTAGAATACAATCTGAATACCTCAGATAGTAATGATCTTTACTCATGTGAATAATGATGAACCTACTTGTTCCAACAATAAGTGTTGAAACAATAATCAACTATCCATCAATTACTAGTACAGCTGATTAATACATTCAATCACGTAGCTAGAAGATTATCATATACGGTGTTAAGAAGATGACAAAAATTATTAGACCAGTGAAATAAGATTCAGGACAGTCATCAAAATTAGTGGAAGCTGAAGTGCAAGGATTGATAATGCAATAGGATCAATGAATAAAGACGTATAAAATGAAGAAAGAAATAAGAATAAGATTATGTAAAAGTATTGATTCCCTTTCGTGGATTCCTAAATCCATGAGGAGAACTTCTAGTGTATTCTATATACATAATATTATTAACCTTATCAAAAATGGAATCCCAACAAATGCCACAAGATTTTAATGGTCAATAGTTCCAACACATCCATCTGTTGCGCTAGCATAACTGATTAAGGTTGCTGTTGTTGTTGTGAGAGTATCGAATGGTGTCTAAAACATGACTAAATTATAAAACAAACACAAGATCTAACTGTTATCAAATTAGCAAAAGCTGGAGCATAAGACTTGATAATATAATAGGATCAATGAATGAAAATGTGTAAAACAAAGATAAAATTATTCACAATATTATGTAAAATTCTAGCTTTCCTTTTTGTGGATTCCTGCATCCCTGAGGAGAACTTCTAGTATACTCTATACTCCTAATATTATCACCTTTATCACACGATGGAATCCCGAAAACTATCACTAGATTCATCTCTTCAATCTAATCTATTATACTGAAAGGTTGACAGTCGATTCTTGTTCCAACAGCCTGAAACAGAAACTACTGTATTAGAATGAGTTCATGGAGC
Organism: Saccharomyces kudriavzevii IFO 1802; assembly: GCF_947243775.1. NCBI lineage: Eukaryota > Fungi > Ascomycota > Saccharomycetes > Saccharomycetales > Saccharomycetaceae > Saccharomyces > Saccharomyces kudriavzevii. The sequence goes on along the minus strand of NC_079282.1, from coordinate 296,079 downwards.
AAAATATTAGGTTGCTTGGACGTACTACTACAAATGTTGAGCCACGTGAACATTTAGTTAGGTCCTAGGTTTGTCACAAAATTCAACCGGTCTATAGGTATCTTATTAGGATTAAACTGCGAAAATAATTATAACAACCATGTATGGTGGAAATTTCACAGTGCGCATTTGCTACCCCATTATTATTTGTACTAAAGCGAAAAGGTGTTATAGCATTTCTTTTTCCTTGTTCGGTCTATTTTTATACAAGAAGGTATCAAACATCCAAGTGCTCCATTTCCAAAGTTGCTTTTTAAGCTTTCGAAGGCTCTTCTTATCCAGAATTTTGAAGCAGAATCCCTCATAATTAGTTTGTTCAGATTGCACCATAGAATCCATGAAATTGTCAAATTCAGCTTTGCCATAAGGACTTTCCAATACCATCGATATCTCTTTACTGTTATTTTGCTCCAGAAGTTTTTTCCGAACATCTTCTAACTTGCGATCAAAATGGTCTACACTGGTCTCAACATCTCTTACACGTCTATCTAGGATACGAACATTATATCTTAATTTCGAGGAAAGCGATGTCATACCTTTTTTCTCACTCTCTAAAATCTGCTGCTTGTTTTGCATGTTACTGTATTCCCACTGAAATTCGTTAGAACCTCTCTTACATCTCTCGCATATGTCTTGCAACTTATTCAAGCCTTTTTTGAACCTCAAGTCGTTCTGGTAGGACCGCTGTGAATTTTTTCCTAAATATCCATCACGTATTTCATCAAGCTGACGTTGAACGGACAATAGACTTTGTATCTTGAGCAAATCTCGTGCCAGTTTGATGACAGATGAATCAAATGGCAGGCTCCATGCCTCTATCGCATTTTGTACGCCAGAATAGGAGTTACAGCGATACAATTCCTCTGCTTCGTTAAGATCCGTTGAAACTTTTTTAGTATCATGTATATCATCATTACAAAATGGGATTGAATTTCGCCTAAAATACTCCTTTCTGTAAGCCCTATTGAGATTTTGAGTGCTTGCATAACGGGTTTCATCATAATTACAGAACATGGATGAGACAGACAGCGATGATGCTGTAGCATTTGTAACGGCATATATGCTTTTCTTCTTACTTGATGGTATTTTGGTATTCTCCTTATTAGCTGGTGCTAATGATTCGTTAGGCACATTTTTACCATAGAATAACTCTTTATTGTCCAATTGCAAAGCTGGGTCACCACGTTCAAATTTAAAACTCAAAAATGTCCTTCTTTCCCAAGCCATACATGCTTCTTTTCTGGACGCGCTTTTCCCCTTCCACAACATACCAAGGGATCCACTATGTATATTCTTTACTAAGGTGTCTAAATCAGTTGTTAAAATCTCATTAGATAGATGCATAAAATTACCTTTCCCAGTCATATCTTGCACTGTTGACTTTACGACCCTTTTAAATTTGAAAATATCTTTGTTTGAGGTCTTGGAAGAGACTTCAAATAGCTTGTCGACCGTTTGTTCGTCCAGAAAGGTCTGCCTATGGTTCTTAGATAGCCCGTACTTCTTTTGAAACGCATATAGACCAGAATAAAACTCCTCTTCATCGAATGGATCTTTCGCTGACATGCAATCTTCTACCATCAACTTGAAGTAGCAAGTCAACACAAGACTAAGTAATGACGCAACTGTAGTTGGACCAAGAATTGTCTCGTTTTTTGGTTTTTCGGTGCCAAGAAATCGCGTGCCATATATTTCCCACCATTTTTCTAGAGATTGCTTCGTTCCATTACATAATAGGCCATCCCTTTCCTTCTTGTATTCAAACAAAGCAAAATAGCTGAGTGATATTTGTACCAAAGTGGTTAATTCCACCACTGGACAGTAGTTAATAGCAGTATTGTCTATGTCATTTATAGCATCGCTCTCGTTTTGAAGGATTCCTTGTTGGAAATCCGAGGTAATTTCATGAGCAAACGCTGAGTTCGGGAATTTGTACAGCTGTGCAAACTTTGCTATTGAAGCACTGGGTGTTTTTTTCAATAATTGAGCAGAACGCCCACCACAACGCAAGCTCTTCAAGTCGTAGTTCGTTTTAAAATTCTTCCAGATTTTCTTTAGATTGCCACACTCTACGTGCAGTAAATTGAGTGTAGATTTAAAAGAAGAAAGATTTGTGATGAACAACGTCCCTTTGACAGTTTTTTTAGGCCTAGAAAACTTCAATAATTCTTCATGGTATTTCTTCAAGCAACTTGGCCATTCCTCAGGATCTTCCGGAAGAGCAACCTCAACTGCGGAAATGGTATCCTGCATATTGCCTGTATATGATGTAATCAAGGTTGATATTTTCCTCTGTGCTGCCCATTGTTCAACAATATAAATCTCAAATCCGTTAATCTCTACCTCTTTATAGCTTAAATTAGAATAAAAATCAAACCCTATATCAAATAATGCTCTAAAGTCTGGGAAAATGAAACTGGCTAAGGGAGGAAAGCAGCCTTCTTTTGAATGTGGGGTTTCCACTTTCGTCTGTCCTAAATTAGATATATCGGCTTCCGACATTGCGCAAGTGATATTTTGCGGATACTATGTCTTATCTATTGAAGATATTGTGGACTTTTCCACGTTTATTATCCCTTTCAGCTTGGAAAAGTTCTCGAGCTTTTTCTTAATGTTTATATGTCTTTATACTCTTCCAAAGTTTTTTCGATACCGCCACTACTTCAGCATGGTCAATTGGCTCAGTTTCTCTCTTATGTTTGATTGCCTGTTTCGTACCTGAATAGATCATCTCTCGAAGTTACTCCACCGCCAAACAATAGATATACGGGTAACAGCAATGGATACAATACTTTGTACTAAACGTTACAGCTCCCATATGCGCTAAAAGCAGCTCATAATGTTTTCCACCATCGGTGAAAGAAGAACAACAACCGTTCAAGTTCATATTTAGATAAGAAGTTTGATGTCAGAAGTATATATACTTACTATATATATAGATTGTAAAGACCCTTCTATAATTCGTCATGCAAAATGTCTTCCTTAGAGGTTGGGTTCGACTCGGTTGTCTTATCACTGAAAAAAGCACTTTTATCATCAGTTGAGTTATTTCCTAACGCTTCTGTTTCATTTTCACCCCCTCTTTGTTCCTTTTCGAGTTTTCGTTGCAATTTTTCCTCCTTTCTCCTTTGCAAACGGAACTTTCTTAAGTGAAGCTTCTTTATCTCAGTTAAGCGACTTTCATCGCCGCTTTTGCGAAGAAGCAGTTTTTCCTCTAATTTCGTGCGATACATATCAAACTCTAACTTAATTTCAAACAATCGCTCACGAAGATCTTCACCAAATGAATTTTTTGCAACAACTTTTTCGATTTCGCTGATGGAGTTTTTAAAAGAGGTTAAGGTCTCTTCCCAGGTAGATAGCGCCTTGGAAACATATGCTGGTTGTTTAGTATTTTTGAATTCTTCTCGGACATTATCTATTGTGTCTGCAAATTCAGTTTCAAACTCACTCAAAAATTCTTCAACGGTGTTCTTGTGGTTTTCTATGGCCTGTAATAGTTTACGTCCTTCTTCAAGCATTCCTTTGAATTGTTGTAAGTTCAAGGGTTCCTTTGACGATTCCAGGTACAACTCTATCTTCTGTTTTAATATGCCAACCTCTCTAATTCTATTAATTATGTCTTCAGGATTAGTATCGAATGATGCATCCTCTAGCCAATCCAAATATACTTTGACCATTTCCGATAACTTTTCCACTTGAGATTTTGGTCCATTTTGAACGACTTCGTCGTCCATTAACAAGCTTCTAGCATCATACAGATTACTTTCAAGAATGTTTAAATTTTTCTGAAGTTGAAACCTTTCCTTATCTTGTTTGTCCAGTAATTGCATATGCTCACGCAAACACGAAATTTCAGAAAAAGATAGCCTTTTAATTTCAACGTCCTCAGAGCTAAAGTTCAATCGGTTAGATTTGTTTTTGGGTTGCTTAGACTCATTTTCATCATCTTCTTTTTGGCAAATGTAGTTGACCTCTTGAATAGAAAATAGCCTATCACTAGACAAGCCAAAAGTGATGTTATACACTACTCCAGAAGGACACTTCTTGAAAGAATAAGAACTTGTTGCTGCAGGTGAATTCACAGTGACCGTTTCAAGTAACTTGCCATTTTCAAACAAATCAATGGTGAAATTCTTGGTAGTTGGATCAGCTTCAGTAGAGAGAATAGAGGTTTTGTTTGGATAAACACTTCCTCTAACAAAAACATCATGCAATTCGGATTCATTTGATGATCTGAAAGAATAAGTATTTACAGAACGATCAATGACATTTAATGGCTTGGTCTTGAATGAATCAGATAATTTGATACCTCTCATGACAACACCATTTACAGCCGATTCGTCAGCATTAACATTTCTCAGTATCCTTTCTTCGGATACGAGTTTGAGTAATTGCTCCTGCACAATTGGAATACGGGTAGAGCCACCTGCCAAAATTACGCCGTTCACATCGGATAAATTGGTTTTGTAATCGCCAAATTGTTCTGACAAAGCGCCATTTATGGGCATGACGATCTCCAATAACGAGTCTGCTATAAATTCCTCGAATTCTTCTCTAGTGATAGAGGTTCGAAAGTCAATGTCACTAAATAATGATTCTATATTGATAGCAGCCTCAGAATTGGCGCTTAATATCAATTTAGCCTTCTCTGCGGCCTGGTTAATTTTGGCTAATGCCTTAGGATTTGCATGCAACTCATCGGTTCTTATAGCTGGATGCGTTTCCAAAAACTTATTTTCTATCAAGCTCCCGATATCCATAGTAAATTTCGCACCTCCCAAATGTGGGTTATACCCATATCCCACAAATTCTATTGTAACTGGCTCAGTAATATCCTCAGGCTGCAATATGGAAAACATCGAGGCTTTAGTAGAGCCGCTTCCCATATCATACACAATATAATGTTGCAATTCACCCGGTGGGAACTGACGCTGTTTTAAAAAGAAATTAACAGCAACGGACATTCCTTCGCTAACTAGATATGTGTCTTTAATATCAGTTGTCATCAAACTGGCATCAAGAAGGGCGTTTCTTTGATGTTGGTCGAAAAAGTCAGGAATTGTAAGGCTTATTTTGTCTACAGAATCAACTGTTCTAGCGTCTCTATCTTTTAATAGGGAGTCAGCTCTATTGACAACCTCCTGGATATTCATTGCAACCAACTCTTCCAATGGGTACTCCACATTATCAACCACAAATGCAATAGTAGACCTGTTAGTTGACGCCATTTTTAAGCCAGGATGTTCCTTCAAATACAAAGTCACACTGGTTTCATCTTCCAGTGACTTGCCGAGTAATGGTTTCAAATGCAGCAGTGTATTTTGAGGGAATCTTGTCGCCAAACTACCTACAGCAGAACCATAAATTCTTTCAACTCCATTCGGATCATTCTCTCCATAACCCGGTAATCTTTTTATTGATAGACCAGAAACTTCCTTCCGTTTTGCTTCTGGAGTAAGCACAAGCTCTAGTGGGGCTTGTGGTGAGACTACAATAGCTTTGATGTTTTGTTGGCCGTAATCAACACCTAAAACGGCTGCCAAAGATCCTGTAACAACAAAAGTTGCAAAAAACAATAGCCCTATAATGCCTCGCATGGTGATATGCCTACTTATTTACTCTGCAGACACTTATATGTTGGAAAGAATAGAATTTAGAATCCGATCTCAAATAAGCTACTTCATAACAGCGTGTTCGGTAGTGCTGTCTTGAGGCGCGCGCCTAATTAGCAATTTCTAGAAAAAATTCGAGATGAGGGAAATCAAGCTTTAACACGTTCATATAGAGAAGGAACAAAGGGGAAAACTACTCGGCACAAAGAGCAACCAAGACACCATGAACGACGAAAAGAGGTTGGAGGACCTGAGATCCAAAATAATGGAATCTATAAACAGATCGGACAAAGGTGTTGTGACGGTTGAAGACAAAAGACTCAACTCAAATAACACTATTGTAGGTACGCATCCTAAGAGGCAAAAAAATGATGCTAAGCTTCCGACAGCGCCAAAAAGCAGAGACGACCAGTACTATCGAAGCGGGAAACCATCGTCATCCGTTATGGCGGGCACAGATCGAACGTTTCATGATAATCAGGGTCATCGAGATGCATCTGGAAAGTCATACAATAGAGAAAATAGATATAACAGTCATACCATCAGGCCTCAATGGAATGACAATTCGTATGGTAGACAAAGGGATGAAAGAAGAGGAAGAAATGAAAGATTGGATAGATGGGGAAGAAATGGGGGCGGGAACTACGCTCGTTTTGATGATCAAAGAAGAAACGAGAGTCCCAAGTTCAATGGGGACCGTGATAAAAGGCAAGCGCCAATTAACAGACACGATATGAATTATAATGCTCAAAATGTCATTTACCCAGGTTCTGCTTTTGATTCTCCGGCGTACTATAACATGGCCTCCTCTAGGGCAAATTCAAGACTTGTTATCTCAGGCTTGTCTCATAGTGGCAATTCAAGCATTGTAGCAGACTTGAAAAAATTGCTGGAAAATTTTATTGTGGGCTTAAAGGAAACAGAGAAGAACTCGGAGGACTTTAAAATTACGGACTTTTTTATCAGTAAAGGAAGCCCCGATCATATTATTGTTGAGTTTGGCTCTCAGCTATGCAGCACGATGGTTCTGGCCTGTCGATCATTTTTTAATGTGAAACTTAACAGCGTCGGCTTAGATTGGAAAAGACCCAATGATTATATTCAGCAGCTAGATCATTTAGTTGGTTTTTGCAGAGGTACGGTAATTGCCTTAGAAGATTTGGAGTATGTGAGTGATGGCAAGGATGATAGAATGAAAGAATTAATTGAATCATTTAACGTGAAAAATGGTGCTGCTAAGCCGCTCTTTTACAACAGCACCTCCGGTGCAAATGATGCTGATAAAGGATCTGAATTCACCAAATGTGTTTTGTTACTGTTTGAAGTAGTCTCACAAGGTATTCTGGATAAATTAAAGCCATACAAGTGGTTCAAGCCGAATGATGGCACTACATCACAAGTTACTTCATGGATCACGTTTCAAAGCTTGCCAAATCTTGTTACGCAATCCGTTCGTGCAGAATCAAGAGTTTTGTTGCTCTTGAATTGTTTGGATCCGCTGGATTTGAAGGACGACGCCTTTATTACAGAAATCAAAGAATCGTTAAGGTATAGTATTAAGGACATAGATATCATCAAAATATGCCAACCTGGAGTGGATTATAGACTCAATTTTGAAAATCTAGCCACCGGAGCCGGTAATATTTACATCAAGTTCAACACATTGGAGGCGGCAAAATACGCAATGGAAGAACTACCTGGCACTCAATTCAATGACCGTACTGTGCTGTGCACTTACATAGATGAAAATGACTTTGAGATAATTGAGGAAGCTCAATTATCATAAAATAATCTGTATCATGTAGAGAAAATTGGTTTGAAAATTTTAGTATTCGTTATATAGATATACTCTTGAACTCGACGAAAAAGTCTCGTTTTTGGTGACTTTTTTTGTGCAATTGCTTTTTTGAAATATACCGAAAGTTAGCAGATCGACTACTAACTCGCAGTATGAAAAAATTAAGCGAAATTCACAGTTTGCTATTAATGAGAAAGCCATCATCATTAGTGTTTGCTTTGACCTTTTTTTTGCCCTTTTTTTTTTTCAGAGACCATTAACGTTACAAATCAAGCTTCACCACAACAGACCAAAGAGATGGCCAAGGATTCATTGCCTAAGCAAACGGTCAAAGAGCCGTCGTTGAAGGACTGTACTTGTAAGAGATGTCTTAAATTGAGTGTTTCCAGAGATAAGAAGATTGGAAGAAAGAAGAAGGGCGAAGAGAAAAGAGAGAGGCATTACGGCAGTAGACGAAAACTAACGTTTAACTTCTTGAAGCATACAAATTTGGGCAATACCAATTACGACGTGATCACTTCCGTTGGATATCTTAATGAAAAGTATGGACTAAAGAAATCGCATTACATCGAAAAATTCATCAAATGTATCCACAGGAAAATAAATATTGATGTGAGCAAAATCACCGACGCTTATGTGGACTCGCTAAATCCCTGGGTCAAAGTGAAGCTGTTTCTTTTGTTGGTGACTTTGTCTGAAAAAGGTGGTCCTGAATATTGGCTCGATAAAACAGAAGGTGATAAGAACTCGGAATCCTCTTCATCAGAGTATGGCACGACCAATGCTGCCAAAGGTGAGAGTAACGCTAAATTTTCAGCGCTAAAAGACGAAATGACTAAAACTCACAAAAACCTTTTTCCCACTTTGACAGAACAGATCATACAGCATAACATCAATCAAGATTTCACGGAATCTACTTATGACGAGGATTACGTCTTTTCTTCTATTTGGGCAAACTTCATGGAGGGATTAATCAATCATTATTTGGAAAAGGTCATTGTACCTTATTCAGAAATGAAAGTCTGTCAGCAATTGTATAAACCGATGATGAAAATTATCTCGCTATACAACGAGTATAATGAGCTTATGGTTAAAAGTGAAAAGAATGGGTTTTTGCCCTCTCTTCAAGAATCCGAGAATAGCAAATGTGAGAAAAGCGAAAACGAGGGAAAGGATGATGCTGTTAGTCAAGAAAGGCTCGAAAGAGCCCAAAAGTTGTTATGGCAAGCTCGAGAAGATATTCCAAAAACTATCAGCAAAGAATTGACTTTGTTATCGGAAATGTATTCAACATTATCTGCTGATGAGCAAGATTACGAACTAGATGAATTTGTCTGCTGCGCAGAGGAATACATTGAGTTAGAATATCTGCCTGCGCTTGTTGATGTTCTGTTTGTTAATTGTGGTACAAACAACTTCTGGAAAATCATGCTGGTGTTGGAACCCTTTTTTTACTACATCGAGGACGTCGGCGGAGATGATGAAGAAGATGAAGATAATGTCGATAACAGTGATAATGAGGAAGACCGCTTACTTACCAACAACGTGGAGGGAGGCGATAATGTAGCTGAACATAATTTCAAACCTGATCCAAGAGTGATTACTCTGGAAAAAATATGCGAAGTTGCTGCGAGACAAAAGTGGATATAGGGAAAAAGAAAAAAATACGTTCTCCTAGATTCCCAAAGTGTGTTACGCATTCTCATTCTTATTAGATATCAAAGCGCTTGTATAGATGTTATATATACATGAATATTATTCAGTATGCGCTAAATTTACTGAACATGAGTGTATTCAAACAGAAAAAAGTTTTTGTACTTCAGTGCATATACAAAACTATGGTAAATTAAAAATTAGAAAAAAAAGCCCGGTGGCAATGTTTTTTGTTTAAGTTAGGAGGAAGAAAAAAGCATTGTCCTCTCGAGAAAGAAATGATGCGTACCTTATTGGACAGCTAATTTTGTTTACTGGTTTTCTTATAAGATGGTAGTTCGGTATACTTATGATTCTTCATATTTTTGAATCTCTTCATTTCCGAAAACTTACCTAGTACACGGCGTTTCTTATTTAAGGCATTTCTTGTAACGTCAGTGAAATCTCTGTTGTTTCCATTAGCGTACAAGAAAAAGTACATGAAGACAAAAAAGATGACCACGACAGTAGGAATAGATAATGCAACATAGTACCATTGGCCGTTTGTTATACCTGCTTCATCCAAAGCCAATTGCTCCTTTGTAGGCTTGAACACCCTAGAACCCTTGGTGATATGCAATACAACACCGTTTTGTAGTGGGTCGAACTCATCTTCTGGTATGTATCTTGGCTGAACAGAAACAACTATGCTACGTTCGAATTCTCCTTGTAACCAGTCTTCTTTGACTTCGACTGCCTGTAAACCATCGACATTTTTAATCCAGTCATATGAGAAAAAAGCTCCTTTAACATCTCTCTTGTAATTACCCTTATCCGCATAGCTTTCCTTGACATACGACAAATGGACACGAACCTCATCGGCAACTTCACCGGAGTGCTCATGTTCAAAAAACCTTGTGTACCACGTAACAAAGTATGTTTCACCAACTTTCCATCTAGAAGTATGATAAGGTGTACAAAATGGTTCACTGCTAATATCTTTTGCAAACCCTTTGAAGAAATAATTGTGAGGAGTACATCTAATAATGGGATTTAGAGAGACGTACGTATCATCTTCGTCAATGAACTCCACTTCTTCAAAAACTTCATTAGGGTCCATATTGTGGGCTTTCAACTCATCATACGAATATGTATGCGCACTTGCAGTCTTAAAATAGGTCGAATAATCAGGTGTTCCTTTTTTGGTTTGGCCTTTATCGATCTTTGGCTTAATAGTCTTCGCTTTACCATCATGCCCCAAAGATACCCAAGGTTTCAGAGGATTTGGTGTTTCTTCTGGTTTAGCAGAGAAGGTAACACCAGCTATGACCGTTGGAGTAACGATTTCAACTATAGATTTATAAATTGTACGTTTCCAATTTTGAACTTCTTCGGAAGTAGTCATTTTCTCCTTTGGACGAATGCCTTGTCTTGCACCATGCACATGTTGGCAAATCGATGCCAAAAAAAAAAAGGCAAAAATGTTATCGTGAAACCTCATCGTTTCTCAACTTCTTTAAACCTCAATAAATTGTTACTGCCGTTTCTTGACCTTTTGAATGGAATTTGTTCGCTTTATAGGGAACACGACGATCAAGAGATATGTGTTTCTACTGCTTTTTCTTTTTTTTCTTGATGTTTTATTTTCTTTCTCAACTGTTAACGGCAAAGGAGTGATTTCGCCTGTTTTCCGAGATAATTTTGAAAGAGAAATCCAATAATATAATTCGGAAAATGTAACATTTATATGCATTGCGAAAAATCAACACCAAAAAGTCGAATGCTGCCCGCTATTAAAAATTTCAGAACGTTCTATAAATCACATTAAATATCTTTATGTACAACAAAATGTGGAGAACAGTAGGTGGCCTACTTTGAACTGGCAATTTTTTGCTTTGCAACAGCAGTTCCACTAGTCACGATTTCTTGCAGCCATGAAAGTTCAATTCTACTAACATTTCTAGCATACCCTTTGGTGGTAAAGACGTATTCCGTATACATTATACCGGGACAACTTTTGTTCAGGAATAGCATAGATGACGGATGAACGCTTATTGGTTCTCCGGTGGAAACAGTTCTATAAGACCTGTCTGGCATCCCTATAGCGGTGTTGTTGATAAACCCGGTCAAAAAGCACTTCAAAATCTTGGAAATTTCATCTCTATCTTCGCCAATCTTTCTGACCTCTTCATTTTCCTCATCAATGGAAGAAAATAGACGCTTACAGTAAACTCTTAACTGATCTCTGACGCGAATAACATTTTTAAACCCACGCGATGAAATACATAACCCTTTGCACCAATCGTTCCTTTCAGAGTTTGAATCTTGGCCTTTCCCCAATTCATAGAAATAAATGTCAAAAAGCTCCTTTAACATGATAAGATCGCCATACCTTTTACCAGCATTGCATAAGGACAGACGGCGCTCGTTCACCTCGTCTCTTTCCTCTGGAGACGGGTTTAACAATAAATTATCCACACTGAGGCAAGAAACAATATCAATGACTTGACTCAAGCAGCCAATCTCACTGGCTTTAATCAAAACACTACTTAAATGTGGCTGTAACGGTAATAGGGCCATTTGTTCACCTCGTTTCGTTATCTTTCCGCGCGTGTCAAGGGCTCCTAATTCATAAAGTTCTTGAAGGCCCATGACTATTGCCTCTTTACCAGGGTTCTCAAACCAGGACCAATTCACCAAGTCATTGATACCATATCTTTTTAACATTAGGACGGGTGATGTAACGTCGCTCCTGGCTATCTCAGGCTCACTCTGTTCGGGCAACTTCAAGTAATCCGATTCACAATAAAGCCTGAAACTTTTGCCCTCACTTTCTCTACCAGCACGACCGCTTCTCTGCATAGCACTTGCCTGAGAAATGGGTACAGTAAGTAAAGTGGCCAACCCCAACTGATGTCGCCAAACCTTAACTTTTCGGAGACCTGAATCAACGACAAATTTCACGCCAGATATGGTAACAGATGTTTCCGCAATATTCGTACTGAAAATGACTTTTCTCTTGAAACCCTTTATTGGTGCGAAAACCAAAACTTGTTGCATAGGTGGTAGCGCAGCATATAAAGGATAAGGAACTATTAGCGGTACCGGTGTTTCATCTGAAACATACTTCGCAATTTTCTCCATAATAGTTACTGCTTTGTCAATCTCTTCTTGGCCTGGTAGAAAGCATAAAATATCTCCTAGTTGTTCACCTTGGTTTATTTGTATACAACACCTAATGACAGCGTCCACTATATCGTCTGTTGGCGCCTTCAGGTAGTATTGCGTGACATCAAATTTTCTTCCTTCTACAAACAAAATTGGGGCATTGTTGAAGAACTCACTAAATTTTTCGGCTTGCAATGTTGCAGACATTACAATAATTCTTAAATCTGGTCTTGATCCTTTTATTAAGGATTTCAAAAACCCCAGTATTAGATCTGTTAGCACGGTTCTCTCATGTGCTTCATCGATGATGACAACATTGTATTCTTTGAGGTCTCTATTCATCATGAGCTCTCTAAGTAACATACCATCAGTTAGATACTTAAGCCTTGTCTTTGCAGTAGTAGTGTTGTCGAATCTAACGGAATAACCCACTTGGTCACCCAATTTACAACCATGCTCTTGAGAAACACGTGTAGCCAAATTAATGGCAGCGACACGACGAGGTTGAGTCACAGCAATTGACCCATGCTTCTTTTTATCGTATAACTGTTCCAATATGAACTGTGGGATTTGGGTCGATTTACCAGAACCTGTCTCACCGATAAGCACGGTGACAGGATTGCTTTCTATGTATGACATTATTTCACGTTTGTGGTGATAAACTGGTAACGCCTTCCTCACTTTGAGTAAATCGCTTGCCCGATTTTTCAAGGATTTATAAGTGAGGGAATTTTCTCCTTTCAAACGCTCGACTGAAACAAGATGGTCCTTGTCTGAATCGTCAAATCTTATGACTTTGCTGACTTTTTTGGTCTTCGTATCTCTCTGGAATGGATGTACATTTCTCTTAGCCTTTTGTTTTTTTTTGATGATATATTTCAAGCCAGTGCTATTGTTATTATCCGCTGCCATGAGTAGTGCCTACAGGATCCTTGATAAGGTCTTTTCGACACAACGTTACATCTCACATTTTAACTTCTTCCATCTCATCTCATCGAGCAGAATTTTTTTTTCATTTTCTCCATTTTTTCCAAATCATTATGAACGAATAGCCGCCGAGAGAAAAGGATAATTAACTAAAAAAAAAATTTAGCGTTATTATCATGATTATAATTACAAAGATTCTGCGGCGTTGCATTATACGGTGTTGTACTTAGTAATAGTCAGCTCCCTAAGTCAGGGCTTTTCGGAGTATTTGGAGTGACCTTAATAGAATGAAGATTTAATCCCTTCTTAAACGGCCTAGCTGCGAAAGATTCCTGAGACCCCGTGGTTGCTATGCTACTAGAAGACACTTTCCTCACAGCCCACCCTACTGGTTTTGAAGAGGTATTAGCGGACCGAGGGCTATTAGATAATTCGGAACCCCCTTCAATATGAGACATGGTGTTTGCCGATGATGAACTTACAGATCCTTTCCTAGGAGAGGATATTGCAGATTTATTATTGGTAAGTTCTTTCACAGAATCTTCTAGGGACTTTATTTTCTCACTACGTGTCTCAGCAAGTTTGGTATGAGTATCTAGTTCACCTTTCAAAATGGCGTTATTAGTTAGTAGTTCTTGAATCTCCTTTTCCTGTAGCTGAATTTGCTCAAGTAGTCTGACGTTCATAGACTCTAATGCTTCCTCTTTGGATTTTTTGTATTCGAACTCTTTCCGCAGCTTGGAATTAGCATTCATCTGTCGATCAAATGATAGTTCGAGCTGGGCAATCTGTTCGCACCTTTTCATTAATATTTCAGCAACTTCATCGTCGATGTTGTTGTTAGGGTTTTCATTGGTTGAACTACTTAGTAATTGTGTAATACTGTCTAATTGAAGTTTTAATTTAACGTTTTCTTTTTCGTAATTTTCCAACTCTGTTTTCATGTCCTCTCTAGAACTAGATTCATTGCTGAGGTCTTTCAAAGAGTCAAGTTCTGACTTCAAAATATTGATTTGAGAGACGTAATTGTCGTCTTTAATTTTCATGTCCTGGACAAATAAATCCATTTTCTTTTTCATATTCAAACCGGTAGTGCTACTCATAACTTTGTTGATGATTTGTCGAATATTGTCACCAAATTCTAGTGTTGATATGGTAGTTGGAACATTACTCAAAAAGCATGTCAATATCACCTTCATTTTTCTATTTCCTCCAAGAGAATCTCTTAAAACTTCTGTTAATTGGGATTCGCGGTATGTAGAGCTATGAGATGCTTTTGTGCTATATGCAGAATCCGGGTTCTTGACTGCCAACAGTTGAACAATGTTTTTCAAGGCTTCAATAGACTGGTTAAGTTTTTTCAATGCATCTTGGGATAGTGTATTTTCAGTTCTCTTTTCAAACTTCTCCGCTCCATGTAAATCAATCAAATATAAAGAGCTATTTTTCAGTATATCCTCTCTTCTGTTCCTCTGTTCTACGTGTAGTTGAAAAACCAGGTGTGACTTTGACCTTTCCGCTTTGCCGCCACGTCCCACTCTATTCTCGGTATTTTGAACTGATTGAACATAGCCTCTTAGGTCCTCATACGATTTAATATGTGCTGGACAAATATCTTTTATCTCCAAGTCCATTTTACTTGAAGAACGATGTAGTTTCAATGGTTTTCTTTCCGGTAACGGTACCAGCAAATCGTAAGATTTCTCCATATAGATTTCGAAGGCCAAAACACTTACGCAGAAGTTGGTTCCCTTTGTTTCTTCATTTTCTTCCAGCGTTTCGAATAAGACTTGGCATATATTTGGGAGTACTCCCTCATTGTATTGTGACCCTAGAAGAGAATAGGATTTTCCACTAAAACTTGGCCCATATGTTAAGATCGTGCTGTTATAACCACTCAGGATATCTTTTATTGTTGGATTTACAAGAAAATCTTGAACGTCTTTTTGGGTGGCATTAGCATCGAAGACCTTGTCAAACTGAAATGTTGAGTGGGGGCTTCCTGTCGCATTATGTAACGGTTTACTTGTCCGAAATAACACAGTATTATCAACTGAATTTATTTTAAAGGTTGACTCATTGTTTTGTAGCCCTTTTTCGGGTATTGTTCTAAGCAGAACTTCGATCGGACAAGGCTCACTGCTATCTATAGCTGGTAATGATACAGAAGAAGAACTCTGCTCTTTCGACATTATATTCCAATGCATTTGATAAATCAGACTTACCTTGAACGATAATATATTCTCCAGTATAGGTAGGTCCTGTAGTACCTACTCGTGCTAGAACAACGGATTTCCTACCAGATTTTTTTTTCGTTATTTTTTTTTTTTCTGAATTTTATTTTTTTTAGATTCCCTCTTTTTCTTTTATTAAGTATGAAGAAGAACTGCAATTTCAAAGATAGAGGGGGGGAAATATTCAAATTTTAAGCGTAAATGGTAATTTCTCAACTGACATTTACGTATCATCCGAGTTGTCGAATCTCTGATGACTTTCTTACATGAAAAAAGATGAAAAGAATAAAAAAAAAACAGAAATATATATTGATCTTAAGTTAGTATTATATATCAATTATAAATTGATTATATACATCACAAATGGTTCATACTCTGTGTCGACAAGGGAAGCATATTGATGAAGTGAAGTATCTTGCTTGTTAATTTTCCCTTTTTTGTCCTTGATGAAGGCATTACCGCCAAGAAATCCAAAAGCATCAATCAACTCGGATTTGCACTTAGAGAGATTTTTTGGTGGGACAGCTATAATCTTAATGTTGAAGTGAGGTGGTAACCCATAACGCAACACAGATTCTACATAAACTCTCAAGGCCTTGATGTGGAACCAATTTATAAAGACATCAACATAAGCTGTCTTGGCCAATCTTACCAGTTGGACACGCAAAGATTGCTCTAAACTAGCAGCAGAATCATGTTCCTTTTTCAATTGGTCAATTAATTCCTCGGAATAGTTAAATTCACGAGGAATGAATTTGTTTTCTCTGGCAGCTACTGTAAACTCTTGAACGTTTTTCTTGAATAAGTGAACGTTGAATAAGACATACTCCGCATCTTCGGCAATTACACTTGCAGATGCTGGTACAACGTTCTTGGATAAAGATTCATACGACTTTTCAAAATCAGATTTCAAACTTTTGGGAACTGCTACGAGAACAGTTGTCAAATGTTCAGAATTGAGAACGAAATTTTCGGGCTTGACGATATCATGCAAGGATCTAACAGAAAGGTCACCTGTTTTCTTTCTTTCAGCAGCAGCCAAGTTAGTTTTAGCACTGTTGTAATTAGCAAAAGCCGCTCTCACGTCAGCATCTAATTGAGATGATTCATTGGAGATCAATGTTATCAAATCTCTGATAGACTTATCCAACTTAAACTTTCTAGTTTGCCATTGAAAATTTTCCAAATACTCAGGAACTGGCATATTGTTGATAGGCAAGGTCTTATACGCATTTGTGCTAGTCTCGCTTAGGCCTTGAAGGATTTCGATGATTTTACCTATAGAAGCCCCGATTTGGTTATCTACTTTAGACAGTTCTTCCGATTCAACTATCAATGTGTCTAGGGACCCAATTTTAAATTCGGGAATTTTGAAATCAGAAACAAAGGCTCTACCACCGATTAAGCTCTCGTTGAACCATGCATCAGTCTTGGAACCAAGAGCAGTAACAGGTTGAGCATTTTGAGGCAAAGAGATTAATATGAAATCGTTTGCGGTATATAACGCAGTAGCCATTTTTAAAAAAAAAGAATTGATCTAGAATTAATTAAGAAACACAAACTCTAGCAACTGCAACTTCTATATACTTCTTTTCTTGCTTCCTAAAGCACTGTGAGAATACTTGCTTGAAAGCACATAAATATCACCAGACGTGTTGCACTATCTGAAGTTCTATTCTAAATTGTTTTCCAGCCTTGAAGATAAAAATCCTTCCAATTCGGGTAACGTATCTCGCTTATGACTGATTCCTGTTACTTATTCTGGTTGTTTTAAACAACAATAGATAATACAATAGGAAATATCCTGCTAAATATGGAAGAGATTGAAGAGAAATGAGGATATGCAAAATGCTGTTATGGAGTGATCACAGAAGAATTCGGTATTCAATTGGGAGATTATTACAATATATATATATATATAATGATTACATGAACGTTAATCGTTACATAGAATTAAACCACGTGTTACTATGGGGTATATACCATGAAGTAGACTTCATATTTTTTTCTAAAAAATTGTTTCGTTTATCTTTTATGTATGTTGGTAAGAAAAATTGTGCAAGTAAAGTCATTAGAATCATTTCAAAACCTTACCGTCAACAATTTCCTTGGATTCGCCATCAACAACTACAGGCTTATCCCAAGCCCACATGTTGTTGAGGAATTCCTTGTCTTCTTCCTTAGTTGCGTCCAACTTGACGTACTCGTAAGATTCCCAATCTGGAGCAACATTGAAAGCTGGAGCGAACTCTTGACCTCTGATCATAACGGCACCGACAATACCGTTGTTGTTGTTTTCACCGTAGACAACTAGAGAACCGAACATGTACTTGGTGGAAGCAGACAATCTGGCGAAGAAACCACCAATCAAGTTGTTGGACATGAATGTTAAGGTCAATTCGTCGTTGTATTTGTAACCAACCTTCCAGATGGAGTATTCCTCAGGGTTGTAGTGTTCCCAGAACCATGGCAAAGCGACTGGTCTGGTATCTTCGTTGGAGTATTTTCTCTTCCAGTCATCCAAGACAAAGGTGGGTTTACCTAAAGCTTCCAATGGGTGCTTTTCCTTCTTTTCTGGACGAGGTTCTTCTGACTTTGCTTCGTCCTTCTTCTTTTCAGCCTTTGGCTTGTCGGCCTTAGGCTTCTCGGCCTTCTGCTTCTTTTGTGGAACGTAAGTTAAAGCCTTCTCGGCCAGTTTGAATTCGGCAAATGGAGCCTTTACAATTGGCGAGGCAGCGACAGTGTTGAACCACCTCATTAAATGGGGGTGCTTAGCTCTCCATTCTGGACCTAAAATAGTAGCCAAACCGAAAGCCCAGGAACTAGCGGCGTGAATGTCACCTAGAGAGATGTTTTCGGTGGCAACATAGGTGTAGTCTCTCAATCTAGCATCAAAAATGGCAGCGAAATTGTCAATCTTAACATAACAACCATCAACTTCCTTCTTATTGTATGGAATCAAACCCTTAATGGAAAGGTATGAGCGAGCAATGTTGTACATGACATCAGAATTGGCAAAGGAGGCCCATCTAAGAATTTGAGATTGTTCGATGATATCGGAACCCAACAAGTGAGCTTTTTCTTTGTCATCAGTTATCAAGTTAGCCACTAAATTGAAAATTATCTTATGGTTGTTTAACCATTAATCGAAGATGTTAGTAAACCAAATTTCCTTTGTTGTCTCCTGTTTTAGGTGACATTTCGCCCGTCTTCGTAGCTTCTTTAGTTGCCATCACTCCAATTCTTTTGAAATATATCAGAAATACATATATCAACATATGAGAGGTTACCTATTATTACCCATTCAGACAGGGATAACTGTATGATAAATAATTTTTTCATCATTATATTCCGAGAAAAATGGAATGAGCAGAAAAACAAAGAAAAACGAGTGGACTCATGGGCAAAGAAAAAAAAAGAACATACAATAAAATTGAATAGCCAAAGCTTCAGTTAACTTCAAACCCTTTGGGCCTAAGAAAGCTGGGGCTTGTTTCAAAGGAAACAAAGGGGCAAATTCGCTGGATTGCTCTAGATCGGCGATTTTGACATCTAATTTGAAGTGAGAAATCAAAGCTTCAGCAGTGAAGTTTCTTGGAGACTTGTTAATGTATAAAGTACCTTGGGACATCTTGAATCTATCGAGGGCCAAAATCAAAGTAATGAATCGGTGATGAGACGGGACACAAACTTCAAACTAAAGTGAAGAAGGAATGGATGAATTAAATATGAAAAGAAAGTTTGCTCGCTGCTGTTGAAAATTTTTTCTCAAATTTTGCCAGCAGCAGGACGCGTCACCCTACCGGTCAAATCTAGAATCAAATTAATGAGGGTTGCCACTACCAAAATGTGCTGGTAGGCCAATAGTGTGGCTGTTATTGCTTCTGGGCACCGTCTTCTAACGTGATCCATGGTAATAATGGATGGAGATGCATTCGCTTGGGCTTGTGTATAGTCGATTCAACACATTGTAGTTTGATTAAAATTTCAGCAATCACGATTCGTCACCCACACACCAAGTTGAAAATTTTTTTAGATGAATTCTCTTTCGCCATCTCCGGTAGAGCTAAGCACAATAAAAGAGATGAGATGAGCTAGAGATGAATAGCAAGTGAGGACGAAAAGCCATTGCAAGTCGTGGAGGGAATCTGGGAGTCACGATATTTAGGAGAATAAAGATGAGCAATTCACTGGAAGAGCGTCTTCGTGCCAATTCAAGCGCTTTTGATGGTTTATTAGCTTTAATTCCTGCGAAATACTATTACGATGAAAAAAGCCAAGACCAATGGAAGGCCAAGAAGAAAACGAAAACACAAAGTAAAAATGACAAAGTGAAGAAACTGGATCCTGAGCAACGTGATGATGAAACATCTAGCGCATTGGAGGTTATGAAAAAGAAGGAAAAAGATGCAAAACCAATTGTTTTGCCTGGTGAAAAATTCAAGCAGATGCAAATGCAGGCGCAAAAGGAAGCGACAGTTGAAGAAGTGAAGAACTCAGACTTAGAGGGGAAACAAGGTGGCCCTGTTATGATTGCACCTGTAGAAGGAGATGAGGAAGAGGATATCAAAGTAATCTTTGATGACGAAGGAAACGAAATACCACTAGAGTCTAAAAGAGTTGACAAAGAAACTGATAACGGCGATGAAAAGAAAACTATTACAGAAGAAGAGAAGTTACAGAAGAAGAAAAACTTAGAGACACTACGTTCTAAGTTGCAAGCCAGGATCTCTGACATGAAGACTAGAAGGAAGGCGCCCGGATCTAGAGAGGCTATTCTTGCTCAAAGGAAGCGTAAGGAAGAGCTGAAGAAGAGAAAGCGTCAGGAAAGCGAACAGGAACAGGAACAAGACGAAAATGGGTCTGATTCCGATGTGGACGATATCGATAGTGATTTAGAAAGCAATCCGAAGAGAAAATCCAAAAAAGCCAAAAAAAATTCGGAGATCAATGCAGATGGTGTAATTTTTCAGAATATCATATTTGATGATGGTGCAAGGGCCACATCAGACCTACAAAGA
Source organism: Saccharomyces kudriavzevii IFO 1802 (assembly GCF_947243775.1). Classification (NCBI taxonomy): domain Eukaryota; kingdom Fungi; phylum Ascomycota; class Saccharomycetes; order Saccharomycetales; family Saccharomycetaceae; genus Saccharomyces; species Saccharomyces kudriavzevii. Next base: position 275,645 of record NC_079282.1, on the reverse strand, counting down.
CTAAGAAAAGCTGGTAGGACGAGAGGCCCCGCTAAGAACGATATTAAATCACATCTAAAGTTATTAGAGGCGAAGAAGAATAAAATGGAAGCAAAAGACGAATTAGAGCAAATCAAGCTAAAGGAAAAGGGAAAATGGCAAAAGGCGATGCTGCAAGCAGAAGGCGTTAAGGTCAGAGATGACGAAAAACTTCTTCGCAAGGCTATAAAGAGAAAAGAAGCGCAGAAGAGGAAGTCGGCCACAGAATGGAGCGAGCGTAAGAGGGTCGTGGAAGACACGATATCTGAAAGACAAAAAAGAAGAGAAGAAAATTTGAGGATTAGGAAAGATAACAAAGGTAAAAAGAGAAATAAGCAAGAAAAGATGAAAAGAAAATACGTTGGTAGCGCTGTACCAAAGAAAAGAGCTGGGTTTGAAGGTAGGTTGAAAACCGGCAATAAAAGAGGAGGATCCAAATGAGAATAATCATAATAACAATAATAAGTATATATGTATGTGAACATATGTATGTACATCATCGCATTTTTTTCCAAAAATGAAAAGCACCACGACGGAATATAGGATGACATATATTCACAAGGCGAGCTTAACACGCCATAGATGGGGGATTGTGGAAATACAAGTGGTAGTGTAGTTTACAACCTGGATTAAAGAGAGACCGACAATTGGGGCAAATTAGCTTCGCGTTATTGTCATAGTATTCCGCGAACGACATTTCATGACGGCAAACTCCACAAATGACCAGTTTTTCATTTGCATCGTCACGAAGATCGTATTTTTGTAGGGGATGAGAACTCAATTCCTCGTGGCATTCAAAACATGCGTAGTATTTGCCACAGCATTTAAACTTTATCGCGATTACGTCCTTCGGCAGATGCCAGTGAACACACCGGGATTGGTCATCTACCGTCTCGCCATGTATAACTACGCCGGACATTTCTGTGTTTGTTGAAAACTGTACGTAATTTTTTATATTATGTATTTATGTGGAAAAACCGGTATACCAAAATGTTTAATTAGTCGTCATCATCGTCGTCATCATCATCAACACATCGCGCCTCTTTTTTTCTTGCTTTTTTCCTTGTTCCCGAAAGAGAACAAATAGCATGAGTTTGCTTTGTTTTCTCAGTACTTCTCTTCCTTTTGGTTGGTAGAGAGTAACAAAAAATTTAATGAAACGATATCACCATTTCATGAAGAGTAGGCTTGCTTACGTTGATCTTTCTATCTTTTTTTTTTCTTTTTTTTTTTTTGGTTTTGTTTTCCTTCAATAATCTATTTACTAGCAACGAAATTAACACCCTTCTCGATGTTCTTTTTCAAAGTTTCTTTGCACTTTTGTAGCATTTCTTCCTCTTCGGAAGACAATTCACCTATTGGATGGATCTTTTCGATACCGTCTGGGCCCAAAGTGACCGGAGACGCAAAGAATTCTATGCCTTCAGACTTGAATAGAGGAGAGTCCACAAAGGAAGGCTCAATGACGTCTCTCTCGCCCTTGAGCCCAGACAACACGGCGTTGGCGAACTTGGCACCGGCATGGGCCATAGACAGCGTGGCGGAACCGGCACCGTCCTTAGCTTTGACGACTTCGTCACCACCAAACTGTATTCTATGAATCAATTCTTGTCTTTTGTCATCGGACATTAACTTATGATTTGTTTGGGAGATCAATGGGATGATAGTGATACCCGAGTGGCCACCGATGACATTGACCCTTTCTTGAGTTGGGTCCGTGTTTTCCACTTCGGAAATGAATCTGGCGGCTCTTATGGAGTCCAAGGTAGTCACACCGAATAGCTTCTTTGGGTTGTAAACACCCTTGTTCTTCAAGACCTGGGCGACAATTGGGACGGTGGAGTTGACTGGGTTGGAGATGACCAAGATGGCAGCGTTGGGAGCGGACTCAGCAGCGGCCGCTGCCAAATCACGAACAATGCTGGCGTTGATAGCGAACAAGTCGTCACGAGTCATACCAGGCTTTCTGGGCACACCGGCCGGGATCAAGACCATATCCGTGTCTTTCAAGGCATTACTCAACCCATCTGGCTCTTCTGGGGTAAACCCCTTAACCACGGAGTTTGTTGGAATATGAGATAAATCCGTGGCAACACCTTTAGCACCCTTCAAATCATACAGTCTCAAGTCGGTGACCTTGTGGTTAAGCTTCAACAGCAAGGACAAAGGTTGCCCAATACCACCGCCTGCACCCAAAACGGTGACTTTATAAGGGTTGGCAACTGTGGAGGAGAAGGCACGTTTAGCTACTCTCGATAACATTGTGTATGGTTCTTTCTTTCTTCCTTCTTTTTTTTTTTCTCTTTTCCGTAGAAGTGCGCGTATATATATATGTATATGCTGTAAATGTATATGCGTATCTAGGCTATTGAGTGATAAACCCTGATACAAACGCCCAATCCGTGCTAACGCTTCCTTCGAAACTGCAACCTATATATATCATAAGATCCGTCATTGTGATGTTACAACTTTCTTTTTTGATTTTTCTGGGATTTCGCCTGCCGCGTGACTCGGCCAATGAGAGCGGAGTGAATGCCGAGAAGGGGGGGACAGCAAGGCGCCAAGTCCCTTGTAACCTTCCCGGCGCCGACGGTCGCACAAAATCGTTTGTGAGGTGTGTAATTGATGGAATTGAGGCATTTAGCATTATTGAATCACTATATACTTATTTCTCCCTTATGTATTAGTAGTATGTTCGTGTCAATACTATTCGATGTCGAGACTGCTGCCCAGGTACATACGGATCTGGCGAGGGGTGGCCGGCAGCACCCTGCAGCGCACGGGGAAGGCCGCATTCCGGGTTTCGCGGGCCTGGCGGTCATAGGCCTGCAGACGGTGGCAGCCGCCAAAGGCATAGTATAGCGTCTGGTCTTGAACTCGCACGCTCAGCACGTCCACGGGCGGCAGCTGCTTGGCTGAGGCTGCAGCCTCAGCCTGTTCTAACGAACACGTTTTGCTGGCCATAGGGATTCCCTTCATGGTGGCCACCATGGCGTCGATTTTCTGCGGATCCAACACGGGCGCTAATGGGCGCCTGATCTGCGACAGAGGGATCTCTGTTGGTTTCACACTATTGCTCTGTAGTGACATTTTTTTTCTTTACTTGTAGTTTTGTTTGTCGCGTTGGCAAGCAAGCATGATTGTGAGGATCTCGCTGTGTGCCTCGCTGTGTGTGTATATATATATATATGTATATGAATTTTTTTGCTTGGTTTCAATGCATCGCATCCTCCACTTAGTATTGCCATTGTAATGACTAAAATAGCGGCTAATTCTGGACCTTCCCTACCTAAAAGATAAAAAAAAGAGAACCCCCTTCGGCGGGTAAGCGCAGCTATTCTCGAATTCAAAGGCCCAGGTACCCGATGTTTGTAAGCTCCCACAGGTCAAAGGGATTTGTTGTAGGCCACTTACTAATCACGAAAGGGGCAGCTGCTAGACTTGCAGGTTCCAAAGCCTATACATTGCATTCTTGTAGTGACATACTTGACTAATTTCTACCTTTTTCATCTGTTATGATTTCTCCAGATCAACAGGGGAAATGTCCCGTGGATGAGGAGACCAAGAAACTATGGCTACGAGAACATGGCAAAGAAGCACACCCTGGGGCCGCAGCCTCGGCGAGTCAGCTCGAGTGCTCTGCAAACCCACAACAGAACGACAAGGACCCTCAATATCTCACCAACGTCGGGCTATCGCGGTCTAGAGAGATCTCCACTATACCTAGGACCGATTCCGATAAAAACTGGATATACCCATCGGAAAAGCAATTCTACGAGGCGATGATGAAGAAAAACTGGGATCCAAACTCCGACGATATGAAAGTCGTTGTGCCTCTACACAACTCCATTAATGAGCGGGTCTGGAACTACATTAGAGGCTGGGAAAACAAACAAGGTGGCGAAGCGTGTGGCGGCATCAAATTAACAAATTTCAAAGGCGATTCCAAGAAACTGACACCAAGAGCTTGGTTCAGGTCCCGCGTCTTGCATATGGCAAGGCCCTTCGATAGACATGACTGGCAAATAAATAGATGCGGCAAGACCGTGGACTACGTGATCGATTTTTACTCTACTGAGCCAAACGACGCGGACCAGCAGCAACAACCGCTCATTTATCTGGACGTCAGACCAAAACTGAACAGTTTTGAGGGCTTTAGGCTACGGTTTTGGAGAACCTTGGGTTTTTGAAATTACGACACCCATTCCTGTTAATACAAACACACTTTCCTTAGTTCCCATATACATATTTAATGAGCTTCCTTTAGACCTTCGGTCTTGGAACCAAAACAGAAAAATATTCTTCTTTTACGGAATTAAAAAAAAAAAAATTCACTACATAACATAACACAATACTTTCTTTTAATGCATTCAAACTTCAGTTGCCCCCTCATTTTCGTCCTCGTCCTCGTCCTCGTCCTCGTCGTTGCTTTCGTCAGATGCTGTTTCATTCCGAGCCGCATCCTCATCCTCTTCATCATCCTCATCTTCATCCTCATTGCCAATGCCCTCTTGTTCTTCTTGTTCTTGCTCTTTGTCACCGGTTTCCTCGTCTCTAGCCTTCCTTATCTCATTTATTCTCCCTCTAACGATTTCTACAATATCTGTCCATTCTCTCATACCACCCATACCAATGTCTCCACAAATTAACACCTTCTCTACAGGTTTCAGAACTTGAATAAATGGGTAGTCCTGTACTAAGCTCGTTAAATGCTTCTTTGTCATAGGATTGATGTACATGAAAGTATTCATTGCAGGTGCAATCAGAACCGGGGTCAGCGGTGACCAATCTCTCATCACAGAAGTTAACAAGTTATTACATATACCATTGGCCAATTTGGCTAGTGTGTTAGCTGACAGGGGCGCAATTAAGAAAATATCCGCCCATTTTCTCAATTCATGGTGCAATATCAAATTCAAGCTCAAGCTGGTGTCATTCTTGTTTACCGCGTCAAATACCCATGCATCTTCCTCCCTCCAAATTTTGACGTACGTTGACATTTTCAGTCCTCTTAAGAAATGTTCTGCAGGTTTGGTTACTATCAGTTGGATAGAGATTTTTTCCGGCCCGTATATCTTGAATAATTTGTCAATGATTAAAGGCACTTTTATTGTGGCAACTGAACCCGTGGCGCCAATCAAAATATGGAACTTCTTGTCATCTTCCTTCTGGAAAAATTCTGTAAAGGGTACGCGTGGCCCCGTGGGTGGTGCAATGACTTCCTTATTCTTTTGTATGGTGGAATTCGCCGATGATGGGGCCACCTTGGCGGCCATAGGTTTAGAAGTGTTGGACTTAGGATTGAAGTATATAAAATCACCTGGCATATGAACAATAGAATTCTTCTCCATAGAGGGCGAATCCGCTTCATTCTCACCTTTGTCTGTATCACTCGGTTCAGGGCACTCCCGATTGTTTGAATCACCGTTGGTAGTATTATCTTGCAATATGACATTCGCTATTCTTTCCCTACTGTCTATCAGTTGTTGTCTCTCATTTTGCTTTTTTTGCACTTGGTCCTGTATTTGTTCTACCTCCTTCTCTTGTTGTTTTGCCTGTTGATGCTGCACCTGCTGTTGCTCCTTTTGCTGTTGTTCTTGTTGCTGTTGCTTCCCAGGTTTGTTAGAAATCGAATATCTATGATGAGGTAACCTCTCCACTTCTGGCACTGTAAATGAAACAGCTGAAGGTAAAGAGGGTGAAAAGGTATTTTGCTGTCCACTATTACCGAGTGACATGCGTGTATTAATCTGTATATCATGGCCATCTTTAGTTCTCTCATTGTTCTGCTTCAAATCAGCAAAAGAGAAATCCCTCAGATTTGTACTGTAGTCATTCTTGTAAATATTTCTCCTAATGGAGCTGGATCTTGACTGGTCATCGTGATTGTCGCACCTTTCCAAAGTCGATTCATCGTGAACACTTTTGTTCTTCTCCTTGTTAGTCAGAATTGAAACCGGCACTTGTGTGGTAGGCAAAGATGAAACCACATTAACTCCCTGTTTCCCGTTCATATTTTGACCGGAGTTCACTTTTCCATCTGACATCACACTCTACTTGCCCTTTTTCACGGTTCTCGTGACGTCGCTGTTAAATGCGACTACAATATTGTATTGCTCTTGCTCTCTTTTTTCTAGTTTTTGCTCTTTCATCTGCGAAAATCCGGTGAGAAAATTTACGTGCTTCGCTTCCATCATAATAAAAAGAGTTCGTATATTAAAAATAGAACATAACTCATGGGCTCGGCTTAACGTGTATTCACTACATAGACGTTCGTAAAGAGAATATGTAAATTATTACAATTACCCAAAAGTATCAAACGTAGTATCCAGTCCTTTCTCTGTATCATCGGCGTCTTGCGAAACGGTCACTTGCACAAAGAACATTTTGGCTTCATCATTTCCCCTATTGGCAATCGCATAATCATTAAATGCTGGTATTTGAAAAGTAGAACCTTTGACGCTCAAAAATCTGTTCGCACATAAGGTAACTTCAACTATTCCTTGTATCACATGAAATGTGATATACGTCCTGAATGAGTTGCTTGATTTTTTTTGTCCAGATATAGCTGGCAATTTTAATATCCCACTTGCAAAGTATTCTTTATGCTTATCAAACATTATCTCAAGAGCGAAGTTCTCATCCTTTGTATCCTTTACTTGTTCCGCTTGTGATAAATTGGGCGCAAACGCAATAATTTCGTCCCTGGTCTCCTCTCTATCGTCACTGATTTTCACATTGGCCTCCAGTATTCCATGCTTCAACCATTCCCCGTTCTCAATGCCTCCAGATTCGATTCTTTCTATAATCTCCTCGTTAGGATCTTCTGGAATCAGATTCTCCTTCGTATCTGGATTCTTCTTTGGTCTTCCTCTTGGTCTTCCCGTGGGGACGTAATTGTATGGTCTAGTTGGTGTTGGTTTTTTTTTCTGTTTTTTCCTTCTTTGAGCTGCCAATATTTCCTCCTCGTCTTCCGATTCATCATACGTGACAATTTTGTCTATATCGAGAACTGGTTTGTTTGATTTCCTCTTATATACTATTTTCTCGTTTCTCCAATATTGCAAAGGTGCAACCTTAACCCTTGTCGATTTTCGCAGTCCATTTCTATCTATTATGGAATCTGTCCTAACCACACCATTTGCCTGTCGTGTTATATAATCATTTTCATTGTCATTCGCATCCACTGGAATCTCTTCTTCCGCCCCCTGATAGTTACCATCACCATCTGAGTCGCTTGGAATTTCCGACGTAGAATCCAAAGACGAGTCACTTTCAATATAATCTCCATCGTCCTCACTTTCAGGTATGAACCCGTCATCTTCCAGCTCATCCTCTAATAATGCATTATCAGATGTGTTCAAAGAAGTGTTTCCCCTATCGTCGTCCCCTTCATCAGCAATCAAATCAGGAACATCTGTGTACACGTTTTTATTAGTGATTCTATCTGGTGTCAACTTTACCGAGAGACTGTCAGAAGCATCAAGGTTATAATGGGTGGAATATTTCCTCTTGAAAATAGGCTTACTTAATTTTTGTGTTGTTGGCGTGACAAATCCATTGCTCTTTTTACTTTTTTCTTCCTCTTCTGGCTCCTCTTGGATAGGCTCGAAATCATTACCTGGGCTTTGGAAGTTTGATTGATGACTCAGCAAAGATGATCGTCTTGAGCCATCATTATCGCTGGGTGGATTCTGAGCAGCTTCTTTTTCTTGAGGTTGATATGATTGTAGAAAAGGTGGTAGTATATTATTAGTGTTGTTGTTTAATGATGACGGTAAAAATAATGATGATTTTCTTCTGCTTTTTCTTCTCATACTGATAAGGCTAGTTTCATCATCTTTAAAAAAATCATCAATATTCTCCATACTGTACTCATCTTTGGGTATGTTTTCTTTGACATCAATACCAGTTTTACGGGATTTGAGCCCCAGGTTCATGTAATCCATGCTCCAGCTGGTATCTTTCGGGAAGTGTCTCGCTTGATCTGTTCATTTCATGTATTCTTATAATGCTTCATCTATTTACCTTTTCATTGAGTACGCGTTTTATTATTTTTTCTCAAAATGAAAAAAACTAATGCATTGATTGCCAAAGGTGTACTAGTTCTAAACAAAAAATGTCTATTGTTTATACAGTCCTACAGAAGTATCGAATATAAGCTCTATTTCCTCTTCTTTCCCTCGATTCTAAAGAAAGAAGACTCTTCCCAAAATATGTAGTAATTCCTTTCTAGAAATTTTTTAACCTGTATTCGAACCTTCGAGATCCCGCCGACACTGTGAATACCTCTACCAGTTACGACCACTAACGGACTTACAAACTGTACTTTCGAGCCATATGCATTAATATTGTGAGAGTTTAACTCTCGTTCTGCCACCTCCTTAGACCACCATTTATTCAATGCAATATTCAAGGTCGAAACCGCCTCGTTGGGTAGAAAGCCATGGAAATCTAGCCGATATGTTTGGAACATGTTTTCTATGATCGAGGCGGTTCCTTCATGTGTTTCGTTGTTTTGGGATGGTGATTCATAAAGACTGCTTACTCTATTTTTGTGGAAGGCTGGCGGTATTGAGGACTTGACTACATGTTGCTTACAGTTATTTTGCGATGTCAAAGTGAAGCCTTCATCAAGGTTCCAAGTCTTGGTTATACTCTTATCATCTTTAAGCAGTAAGGATGATAGGTCTAATACTTTCATGACATCGCCATCGTAGAACTGCAGGCATTTTTGCAAGAACTCATGGTTTATAACTTTGAGGGCGTGATTTCCTGCTATCAATTCATTTAGTTCAATCATCTGCGGGCTATTCAGGCAGTGTTTATAGGTTCTCGGTCTTTTGGTGCTTTTCCCACCTGCTTTTGTTAGACTTTCACTCTTCTTTAGCACATGGGCGAGTCCTATTGATGATTGAACCCGGCCGCCTCTTACAGTAGCAGTAGGCCTTTTTTTGGCCTTAACAGTGATCGAATTTTTTGGGAAGTCATTTTTGTCATAATAATCCAATATAATCTTGATAATAGCCCTTACCGGATCAAAACCGCCTTCAACGAAGTATTTTTGTGCAACGCTTTTAGGAGCATCGGTAAACTTTATTATAGTCTCTATATGGTTGTTTGTCGACTTCCAGTTACTTTCCCTTCCACTTTGCTCTACGCTTTCAGGGATTATTTCCTGGTTTTCCCTGAGTTTTTGTAGGACTTCATAATTCAAGAGCTCCGAAATGGTTGATTCTACGGATTTCCCATTAGCTGCAAACTGACTTTTTATTAGATTGGTATCCAGCTGGGGAAACATATCGTAGAGTTGGTGTAGCTCGTCATCAGCAGCAGATTTTTCATCGTTTTCCTTTAGCAGGAGGCCTATAGTCAATTCCAAATTATTATTATTCTCAAGTAAATGCACTTGTAATATGGATTTGGAAATAGTTGGAAACATATCCATCAAGGTTGATAATTTAGAATCAAGTTCATCGTCGTTATTCATACTCGCTGAGTGATCTTACATGCATGACAAATGTGATGTCATAATTGCTTTATATTGATATACTGAATGCGACTATCCCCATGAAATTTAAATTTTTCGCATTTTTTCTGAGCAATACACTTTGGCGTGAAAAAAAGGCTTTTGATCAATAAAAGGAAGCAGTTCTGATATGTAAATTAACATGTATGCTTATTGATTTATGAAGTATACGGCATAGTCCTGCAGTTTCAAATCTTCCTTGATTACATTGTGTGTCGGGCTACTGTATCGTTCAGAGTTCTAGTTCTCTCCAGAAACGCTGGGGGCATCATATTTGAGGTTCGACTTCCTTTACATGGTGTAAGCATTATAATGCACTTGCCGTCTTCGCAGTAAGGATTTGGGATATTATCTCAAGTTATTTTGTTCCGGTATCACAAGAAAATGTTAATTTTACCAGCTGTGCGAGCAAGCTCATTTAAGCAAAGAAATGGGAATGCTATTCTTAAATCGAAGCCTACATATTTCGAAGCCTACATAGTTTCACGGACAGAAGATCTTCTTTAATGGTATATACGGTTTTCCTACGTTTCTTGCAAACGCTGTTTCAGATGGGTGGCTAGGCTTTCTTATCATGAAATTCTTTACCTTTGTGAAAATTGAAGACCAGTGAGGTTGTCTATCAGATAATTCTCATTGAAGACCTTTTTTTATTTAGATAATCATTTAGTAATGCTCTTAGTTTCTCATTAAAAATTCACTGCCCTCAGGACACTAGCAGACACAGAATTGAATTTCACTTGTATCTAAAATGGTGCCCATTTTCTTTTTATAAATATTGTCGATTGAGGAGCAGCAGTGGATGCATTTCAAGTCGTCTTCGAAGTATTGAATGGTGGCACTATGCCCATCATAGTTTGATATATAAGTGTCTTTTTAGTTACCTAATTATCGATAGACAACCGTAAATCTCTTGAATGTGGGCTAAAAATTTACCACATCGCTTTCTGGCAAATAATAGGAGATTAAATTTGCAAGAGCCTCTATAAGAAAAAACGTGATATGCGCTTATGAGACTTTATTGATATGCGGTCTATGATTTATTACCATAATTCTGCCTGATAGGCACTTCAGAAATCTCCCCTCTCTTGTTATCCCCCTATTTACTCCTTTTAAAATTCTTCGGATGAAGATCGTGATCCTCTTACTTTTGAATATTCCTTTGAACTTGTGAAACGGGAAATATACCTGAAAAGCTGTACACTTTCAAAGTGTGGGAACTAGAGAAGAAGAATGACAAACATCATACTTGATACTTATCCTCAAACCTGCTCACCAAGTGCTTTCCCAGGTACCCCCGGCAATTTAACCAAGGAGCAGGAGGAAACCCTTTTGCAGTTCAGGTCGATCTTGCTGAAGAGGAATTGCAAGGAAAGATTGGATGATTCTACACTGTTGCGATTTTTAAGAGCAAGGAAGTTCAATATCAATGCTAGTGTCGAAATGTTTGTAGAAACAGAACGATGGAGAGAAGAATATGGTGCCAACACTATTATCGAGGACTATGAAAATAACAAGGAAACAGAAGACAAAGAAAGAATTAAGCTAGCCAAGATGTACCCCCAGTACTACCACCATGTTGATAAGGATGGAAGACCTTTATATTTTGAAGAACTTGGGGGGATCAACCTAAATAAAATGTACAAGATTACTACCGAGGAACACATGTTAAGAAATTTAGTTAAGGAATATGAATTGTTTGCCAGGTATCGGGTCCCAGCGTGTTCAAGAAGAGCTGGCTACTTGATTGAGACTTCGTGTACAGTGTTGGATTTGAAGGGGATTTCGTTGTCAAATGCGTACCATGTTCTTTCTTACATTAAAGATGTTGCGGACATCAGTCAAAACTATTATCCCGAGAGGATAGGGAAGTTTTATATTATACACAGTCCGTTTGGCTTCTCGACCATGTTCAAGTTGGTCAAACCCTTCTTGGACCCCGTTACAGTGTCGAAAATCTTCATCCTTGGCTCTTCTTACAAAAAGGAGTTATTGAAACAAATACCTATAGAGAACTTGCCTATAAAGTATGGTGGAACATCCACCTTGCACAATCCCAATGACAGGTTCTACTATTCTGATATTGGTCCCTGGAGAGACCCAGAATATATTGGACCGGAAGGTGAAATCCCCAACATCTTTGGTAAATTCACTGTTACCAACTAATTTTTACTCCAGTCCCCGTTGCGGGTTTATACAAATATAGCATGCATACTTTTATATTATGTATACCCTTCTGTATTCAATATCAATTAATGACTTTTATTCTTGATCGCGTATTGTTTCGATAAAAAAGAGGTGACAAAACAAACGCCATTCATGGCCACGGTAAATGAGAACAACGACAAGAGAGCAGGAAAAACCATCTAGCCGGACTGAAAGCTTTGTCTGTGTGTTCGTGGTGTTGTTTCACGTCCTAGTTGTATCATATAATGGGTCCCAAGAGTGAACCGGCACAATGTCAAAAATTACATTTCGAGTTGAACGAATTTTTATCTAACATTAAGCATTATAAGAATACTTTTAAAGGTGAAATCCAGTGGTGTAACAATCTTTCCTTAAATGATTGGAAAACTCATTATCTGCAAATTACGAAGACTGGAGCCTTAACGCATTCAATCGATGAATCGACAGTAGATCCTACTAATATCCAACCCATCATCAAACATTTACAAGAATGTGAACTTGAAATCATCAAGGATAGTCAGTCATCTTTTAAAGATGTAAAGGCAAATTGTAACTTTATAATTCAAGTTAATACTTCAGGCAAGGATAACAAAGTGTATCTCCGAGTTAAAAATTGGAATAGTTTCAAGAAACTGCTGACGTGCCTGATCTGGTGGAGTTCGATGAAAACAAAGGGTATATTTAACAAGTTTCAAATATCAGTACCTCATAAGTTTAGCAAGAAAAAAATGGGGAAACGAGAAAGCTTGTTGGTTTATAAGCTGAATGTTTTTGGACCCATGGTTAAAAATATCGCCCTTCCGCCACCTACAAATTCCTTAGGTAACCCCAATATTAATAATAATGATAACTATGGAGTAGGCTGGTTCTCCGCTATGGGTGTGCTCAAATCAGATGGTATACTAGATCTGCTTTTACAAAGTGACGGGTCATTGATTTACTCATTAAACATTAACCAGCTTTTAAAATCAGAGATAAGAATTTTAGATTCTTCTGTCTTACAGAATGAGAACTGTTTGTTTTTAGGTGAGTTGCCCTTGTTACGAAGTCAGTTGAACATTAAAAAATTTTGCATAGAGAACTTTAATTCCGGTACTAATAATTCTAATGAAGTCCCCCAAGAGATAATTATAGAATTTCCACTGAAAATAGATTTGGAAGATTGTTTTGTTGCGTTACAGTCATATGCTAGGTCAGAATACCTATCTATTACTGGCTCAGACAAGTCAAACGATATGAAAATATCAAATAGATTCAAGATTTCTATATTGGAGGCCAACTTCCAGTCCATCAATTTGAACGATAAGAACAATACACCGTGGTCAATATTCACTGATATATCAGCCTGGGACCATACGTGGGCTAGAACATCTATGGCTTCAAATTCCCCGAATCCATTTTGGAGGGAAGAGTTTAAATTTAACGAACTTTTAAAATTCACTAATTCCTATCTGGAAATCAAGCAGCTGTTTCACGATGCTAATAATAAAAGTAGGTTGCGGTTGATAGGTAAAATTAAAATTACGCAGGATACAATAAATGATGCCAAATATAACAAGGAAACAAGACTACCCATCATGGATGTTGATAATCAAAATTTTCAAATCGGAACGATCTGCATCAAAATTTCTTCAAATTTGAATTTTATTTTGCCATCAACTAATTTTATTAAACTGGAAAAGCTTTTAGCTAACGCAAACTTGTCCATGATTTCTAACCTAATTTACAAATCTTCTTCGTCGATGGAGAATGATAATAAGTTGACACAAATATCTATAATTTTTCTTGATATATTTCAATCTTTATTTCGAATGGAAGAGTGGTTCCATGTTCTTATAGATAAAGAACTGGCTAAAATAGATGGGACTGTTTCAAGGATAAATCAAAAAAATTTAGACTCAAAGCATATTTTCAACAGTCTCTTCCGTGGTAATTCTATTCTAACAAAATCAACTGAACAGTTTTTTTTCAGAGTAGGCAATGAGTATTTGAATAAGGCACTTAGTGGTATATTGAAGAACATTATTGAGTCAAATAAATCATGTGAATTGGATCCTGCCAGAATAAGGGAAAATGATCAAGCAAAGAAAGAAAAAACAATAGCCGATAATTACAAAAGATTGTATTCTTGGGTTACCAAAATTTGGAAAAAACTATATGCAACAAGTAATGACTTACCGATTGAAATCAGAAATGTTTTGAAAATTTTTAGACAAAAGCTGGAGATGATTTGTATCGAAGACACTTTGCAAATAATTTTAAACGGTATATCAGGGTTGTTGTTTTTGAGATTTTTTTGCCCAGTTATTTTGAATCCTAAGCTTTTTAAATATGTTTCTAAAAACTTAAATGAAACATCGAGAAGGAACCTTACTCTAATAAGCAAAGTTTTGCTTAATTTATCTACATTAACACGTTTTGCCAACAAAGAACCCTGGTTAATGATGATGAATCACTTTATTGATAAAAGGCATGATGAGATATTGGACTACATCGATAAAATGACTCATAAGAAACTAGACTTTAACTCCAAGACATTAAACTTAAGTTGTACTATTTCAAGACCTAAATTGGCTATTAATCAAGCGATTTTAAATGATTTACCTCAGATTCCTTATCTGATTGATAAAAATTTAAGAGAGACGGAATTAATTAGTTTGATTGTTAACTTCACTCATGAAACTGAGAAGACGATTGCGAAACATAGTCAGATAGACAATGACGCGAAGCGATATTCAGCGGCGGGAGAGGGTCTCTCTTGCAATAGTAGTATAAATTTGGCGATGGATGGGAAAAAACTGGATTCACCAGTGGAGGTTAAGCCAGAAATTGGAGAATTAGAATTTGAGAAAATAACCGAAAACAATACAGAGGTTTTTGGGGACGATTTGATGAATTTACTGAAAAGTGACGATGTGAATCCCAAGAATAATAGCCTGAATGCCAGCGCCAATATTAACGTTAAACGTAATTCCACATTTATGACGCTGGAAGAGGAGAAGCGCACGATGGAAGAATTGGAACAAGAGTCCTGTTTGCTTTACAATAAGATTGATCGTATCACGAAGAGATTATCAGATTACGAGTGTGCTTCCAATAGTTTATTCGAAGACAAAAAATATTCCATTTCCCTCTCACATGAGATATTTTATGAGGAAATAAAAGAAGGCAAGGGAATTGCTCTTAAGTTACTGAGCGGCGCATCAGCTGAACACCCTCCTGGAAAATTGCAGAAACTATTCATAAAAGGAGTTGCAGGCAAACCTAATAGCAGTATTGGAGATAGCTACAGCAAATTTTTGACCATTGAAGGTCCCGTGGGCACGAATACGTCAGCAGTAGACGGAACGTCATTGAATGATGAAGTCAAGGATGATTATTTGCTATCCTTTAACTCTCAAGGTAAAGGTAATTTGGGTAATAGATTTTCTCCCACAAAGTTGTCAAGGATAATGAGGAAATCTCCTAATACAGATACGCCCAAAGAACAGACTTCCCGTAAGTTGACAAGATGGTTTAAAAAAAAGAAGGAAGTTGAAAAGACTTGATCAAAAATCTTCTATTTCTACCCTGAGATTTCATTCTTACGTTTAATAATTTAATATGTGTATTTTTTGTCTTATTTTTTTACTATTTGTAACAATATTAGTAGTAATGTAATACCAAGAAATGCGACATTTCATTTTTTTTAGGGAAGAATTTTGTTGAATTGTAAAGAGATTGTGCATATAAAAGATGATAGATTACGGTAGGAATATGGAATGTGGTTACCAATTGGAAAATACAAATAGGTACATATTATATTTAGTAAGAAAGAACTGACGGTAAACTAGAATACGGAAATAAATAAAAAATACTGCATATGATTAAGATATTCCAGGATGATGGGAATGCTAGTCTGCAAATGAACTTGCCAATGAAACTTCGATGAAAGATTTTTTCCTTCCAGCGCCGAAGCTTGGTTTTGCTAATAGCGGCTGGTGCGGTTGCTGCCTTGGTGGGTGGTATCGGTTCGTATTTGCACCTGGGGAGTAATTGAGCGTTGCTACATCGTTTGAATTTGGCACGGATGAATCTGTGTCTCCTGTATTACTTGAAGAAATGGAAGAATTTACAGGCCCCCCAGCATTTAGAGAATTCCCAACGCTGTTTACTGGGTCAGCCGTTAAGGTATCCAACTCGGGTGAAACGTATTTTTCCAGGCCATACAAGTGTGTGGGTATAGCAATAGCAGAGGACCTTGATCTTGACCTGGGTAGGGAAAATGACCTTGTGTTGGAATGTTGTAGAGAGCTGCTAGAAAATTCCGACTGTGGCGTTTCATTCTTTAATAATACGTTGCTTTTCTTCCTCGTGCAAGCACCACTATACAGTTCAGGTATGGATTGTCTAGAGGAGCTCGAGTTTCTTCTGTTTGTTAGGAGGCCGTTTACGTTTGTATTACATTTTTTCAGTGAGTTTCTCATGGTACTGTTATTTGAGGAAGGGGAAGTGAAGTATGACGTTGTTTTGGCCTTTCTCAAGCTGGGCATGGCTCCATATTTGGTGTCGTTCGGGTCATGGGTATAAGACGGAATAGAATTAGCATCAGAGTTCACCCCAGATACCGAGCCGTTTCTCGAAGGAGCTAAAGCTGGCCTCTCCGGTTGAACTTCATCTATCTCGCACAGGGGGTTCAGCGTCTGTTGACACGTACCACTACAGGGGGAAGAATCCGATTGGAAATTGAAATTATTGAGCTTTGCCCTCAGTTCGTCATCTGCATCTTCTGTGTCACAGGCCTCGCAGCACGGGTCCTGGACAGCCCTTTCGAAAAAATTTAAACAGTCATTATCACCCATCGAACCCCCAGAGTAATCGTCATTCATATCCCTTGCGGAAAGTGGTTTATCTGTTGGCTTTTCCATCCTCATGTTGGGCAGTTGTGATGAGTCTTTTCGCTTAGCAGAGGTACACTAGTCTGTTTACTCGAGTACGGGATACATCAATCTAAGCTAAACAGTAGTAACAATAAATAGTAATGAAGCAGTGAAACCGGTAAGGGTGTAATGGAAAAAAAATTTTGGTTCACTATTTAGCGCCATTCGCACCAGTAGTCCATTTTTAAGTATTGGAAAAATTGGTCAAAAGTTCCCCCAGATGGCTACCAGCGTTTGCCAATCGCCATGTTTTCCGCTCAGAAAACGCCGCACGGATAATGTGATTGTCCATTCCGGGGAAAGGGGAGCTGAGCTGTTTTTCACTTTTTGAGCTTCGACGAGGCAATCCATCGGTTGATACTCTCCTCTTATTCTATCAAGTCATTTCTGCATATATTAAGTACGAGTGGCGTTCTCTATGAGATATAAACTTATATGAGTGTATCTATATACTGCGTGTCTTGTTGATTGCGCCCGCTGTGGTTTACGGTTTGGCCTCCGTTGCTATGTGGCGGTCCAGCCACTGTTTCATGTCGTCGAACGCTATGTTAAAGACCTTGTCTGTCTCTAACGAGAAGATGGAGTGTCTTGCGTTCGGGTACAGCTTCAGTTCCTTGTCCTTGGAGGGACAATCTTGGATGAACTTTTCAGATCCCTTAGGGTCGTTGATTGTGTCGTCTTGCCCATGCATAATAATGACGGGTTTATTTTTTGCAAAGTTCTTCTGAATGTAGTTGTCCTCGTTCTTATACAGCTTGGCACCACGTTGCATAAAATCGTGCATTTGCCTGAAGGACCCGTATAGTGGAATGGACATTGGATCGCTCCCCAGGAAATCACGATACGTTTTATCGGATGTGATCCCATTCAAATCTAACCCAGTGTCGATCCTCACTCTAGGTAAAAACCTGGCTAATAATGGAGCCATTATCTCCGTTGCTTTGTTATACATAGTGTGCGGATGCAAAATTATCAACGGACCTGAACCGATATATCCGCTTATTTCGTTCTTGTGCTTACCTTGGCACGCATAGTTTAGACAAATACCACCACCCATCGAATGACCCCACATGAACAGGGGAATGCCTTTAGCCTTACACTCGCGTAGGTTCCTCTCAACAAAATGCTCAAGATCATTGAACACATGGTACTCGTCTGTTACACCTTTCGATTTTCCCGTTGATGTAACGCCAGCACCTCTCTGGTCAAACGTAAATGATTCGTACCCATTGAGGGATAAGTGGTCCATGAGTCGGAACTGAATCTTTGTGTACTCACCAAACCCATGAATTAGTAGAACTCTGCCTTTGACTTTATTGTTACCGTTCTGAACGGGCCAGAACATGTAACCAAATTTAGCACCATCGAAGGTCTCGTATTGGAGATCAGGGGTTGTCGTTTGCACGTTGTATGGATAGGGAGCCATCTTTTTTCTTTCTGGTTTGTCCTCCATTTGGGTGTGGCTTGCATGAGCGAACCATGGCTTTTCTTAATATGTATGTAATCATTTATAGGAAATCTCGGTGGGAAAAAAACGGGCGAAGGGGCGGCCATGCCTCGTAAGTAGCGATGGAAGCAACCATGCAGCAGAAGACAGTTGTGATGCCAATTACGCTTTACATGATCACCTCAGAGACTTACCACGCTTCACCACTATCCCTAGTGGATTTGCACGCGATGAGTTTTTTTTTTGAACTTTTCCCCTGGTGGTCAGAGGATTAAACAGCAGGGTCTTCTTCTTATCGCGAGACTCGCCGACATGCTGCTTATGGTTATCAAATGCTTGCTCCACAACGTTGTCCAGGTCATCTATCGTTTCTGCCTTTTCTCGTTGCACTTGTTTGTTAAGGCTCATCATTTCGGCTCTCTGTCCCATTTCTAGGTTTCTTTTCCTCAAACACTCTAGTTCTTCGTCGTCCTCTTGTTCTTGTTGAATTTTAGCCAGTCGTTTTTCCAACAGATCCATCTTGTCGTCTGCTTGGCCCTTTATACCCATTTCCTCATTTTGCTCCAACTCCTTTTCCTTCACTAATCGCTGCAGTGTCTCGTCTACACTTTCGACGGCTGCCTTAGGCTTAGAAACGTCATCAGCCTTCTGCGGAACGTAGTTTCTCACGCCTCCCACTTCCATTATGTAATCCGAGTTGCCAGGGTCTGTTTTGAATGCGATGGAATTGGCACAGCGCGGACATGAGATGGTTAATCGATAGATTTTGATGGAGTCGAGGTACTTCTCCTTTAACAGTTCCTTCTTACCATTGAATTTTCTGCTCTTAGGGATGTACTCACTGCATTTTAAACATCTCATACTAAATGGGGTCATTAACCTAATCGATGCGTGGCTCTTATTCATGGTTTTCAATTTCTTGGCCATCTTTCTGGACAGCTTTTCAGCCTCCAACGGATTGTAATCCGACGGATAGTACTTATTTATAGCTTTTCTTTCAGACATTCTTGCATTTCTCGATCAACGTCGTATTCTCTGGTTTGATTGGCCTTATGAGCAGGTAGTATTGGGGCCTCTGTTGGTATTATTCGCTTCGTTTCTTTGTGGGTATGCACAACGATTCGCTATTTTATACAGGTTAAAGTAGCTCCTTGAGCAAAGGTTAGAAATGCTTATTTTAAACATTCTTCTTTTTTTCTGCAGTCCTAAGATAGTGTGACTTTTCGTTAATTTTTACGAGTTCAAAATTTTCCCTGGCGAATCGGGGAAAACGAGATGAATATACAATAGAATAAAAAAAAATGCCATTCTGGGGATGTAGTAGAGAGAGAGTGCACGCTGCATTATGGAGCGTCCCAGGTTAGATTACGTTATAGAAAATGAACATTATGTAGAGAGCTATATTTTTAGAAGGAAGGCGGTGAGGCGGAGAAATCCGTGTTTATTATTCTCGTGCTCATAACAATAAAGCGGCTGCCGCAGCTAAAGCACCAGCGCCCATCCCAGCAGCAGCCTTGACGGCGCCGTTTTCGGTTTGTTCATAGACAGTGTTTGGAGCTTGGACCTGCCCATCAGTGATTTGGGAGATAACAGAAGCAACAGCCGAACTAGCAGAAGAGACTAGTGTCGTGTGAGAAGTCCTACTGGACTCTGTGCTGGAGGCAGACTGTGCAGCCGATGATCCAGAAGGAGAATCACTGGGGGCAAAATCGGGAACAACGGACCCAGTCTTGCTGGTAGGTCTTATGGCAATTCCGGTGGCATCGTCAGATTGTTTGGAAGAGAAGATGTAAGAGGAATCTTTCTTGATGGCGTAGAACCCATCAGAACTCTTGTAGTTGAGGTGGCCGTCTTTGATAGAAAACCCAGTGGCAGCATCGCTCTCAGAACCCTCTTTGAGGGAACCGTCGTTGTCGACGACAGCGTACTTACCGTCGTCAAACTTCAACTTACCGTCATCGGTGATAGTGGCACCAAATGAGCTGCTGCTGCTGCTGCTGCTGCTGCCGCTGCCCAGTTTCAGAGTTCCGTCGTCGCTGTAGACGCTCAAATATTGTAGGTCTGAACCAGAACGGATACTCACCAGGCCGAATTCTTCAGAATCGGCGATGGCCGTCTTAGCCAAGGCAAATAAAGCGACAGACAAACTAGTGGAGAATTTCATTGTTGTAATTAAGACTTTTATAGTATTTTATTTGTTTGATATGGGGGTTTCTCCTCAAGTCAAGAGTAAACGAACGAAAGAAGTACACGTCAAGATTGGTGGTCCTTTAAATAATTCAAATTTGGATTTTTTTGTACCACAGTCCCGCAACGTGTATAGGGTGCACCAGAAAGCTACATTGAACGAAACCCCCAGGCCTAGTTTCGGTTTACCATGTTTGTTTTTCTTTTGTGGCACCTTCGAGATGCCTTTCCAGCGGTGCTTTTCTATATTGAGACATACTTGCACACCCGCCGACGGAAGCGGACCCGCGGTCTGATCAGGCCGAAAGGCCCTTTTCGTCCAGAGAGCAGTAGCAGATGCTATATTTAGCTATGACGTACAGCGCGGCATCCCTTCAAAACGCGGACCTAGTTTTTTTTTTTTTCCTTCTTTCGTTTTCGCGGCAAAATGCACATTAGTCCCCTCTTGAAGTGAGACATTCGCTTCGTTTTTTCGTCTCTCTATTATCGGATATCTTGACGGAAATCGGAGCTTTTTTCGCATCCTGTGATACGCATTCTCAGATTGAAACTGTTTATTTCGTAACAGCATGTTTCTCGGCCCGAGGTCGCGAAGCTATGTATTTTAGTCCGAGTAACAGAACATGAAGCCACTACAAAAAAGAAATCACTGGTGGAGCAGTGTGCAAGGGTGTATTTTACGGTCACGTGCATGCGACTACATCTCGTAGTTCTTGCCATTGCGAGAGGGTCATGGCGCCCCGGCAAGTGAGTTCGATGTTAAATTGTATTGGAGAAGATACGAAAAGAAGGGGCGTCGAACTTGTCTTGGCTCTTAACCGCCAGCTAAGAAACATTTTTGTCGAGAACACCCGCCTGCTTCACACGATACGTGCGTGTTTTTGGCCGCGCTGAAAGGGCGAGGAGAATCATCAATTCGAAGACAACCGTTAAGGAGAAACAGTAGCCGCGCATCACTAAAGTAGAAAGTGTTTTTTTTTTCTTTTTTATCCTACCTATTTAATATCAAAAAACAATTATTTAAAATTATTTATAAAAATATTATTTAAACGAAAATAAAAAAGGGAATCGAACACCTACTTAGTATAACCGAAAATTTTGAATAATTAAAGGAAAAAAAACCCAGGTATGTATCATAAAATAATCAGGAGATTTTTTATAACAACATAGCGGCAGCAGCTAGAGCACCGGCACCCATACCGACGGCGGCCTTAGCAGCACCGTTTTCAGTTTGTTGAGAAACGGTTTCAGTGCTGGATGGAGAAACGGTTTCGACGGTGGAAGATGGAGCAGCAGTGGTGGTGGTTTCAGTGGCACTGGTGGCTTGGATTTGACCGTCAGTGATTTGAGAGATGGCGGCAGCGGTTTCAGCGGAAACAAAGTTGGCCAAGGCAACGAAGGCGACGGAAACGATAGTGGAGAATTGCATTTTTTTTTTGATGGTGTGTAGCGAAAGTGATGAAGTTATTTATTCTTGATGGCTTTTAACAAGAAAGAGTACAAAGGGGAGTGATGCAAGAGAGAGAAAAGCTAGGTAACAGCACAGGAGGTCTGGTTTATATATGATTCGTGTATCTTCTTTTTCAGTTTTTTTTTCCGTTGCTTTCTTTTTTAAGAACAGTCCTGTTTCTGTTCAGTATTAGTGTACTCAGGGAATGGCAATAATACGAAAAGGGAAATGCAAGAAAGAGGAAAAGGACGGTTCCAGATTTTCTAGTGATAAGCGCGAAATTTCCGCCATAGTTGGCGTAGTGGCAGGTTCCTATTTACGTTTGTCATTCTTGAGAGTGGGAAGCCTATTATATGGCCCGTTCCGGCCGTGGTACTGGGTGTTGCCCACCCAAAACGCGCATTATCCGCGCCTTTGGGCCTTGGCCGGGCCCCACGGGGGGTGCCTGAGAATTGCCTGCGAGGTTGCCCCTCGGAGCTAAGACAGTTCGTGTTGTTTACCTCGGCTGGGTCCGAGGTCCGTCAGGCTATTCTCGCTTCTCTTTGACCCGTTGTGGCGGCGATCGCTGCATTGTTGTAGGTTCCCCTAAGGACATGGAAGCAAGCGTGGGAAAGAGCCGGACTCAGCACAGATTGGGACAAGCTGCCATGTCGGGAATGCAGAGCGCGGTGTGTGCGTACGCAATTGTGGCAGGAACATGCTTCATGACGGACTTGGCGTGCCGCGCCTATTAGTAGCTGTAGTGTGCGTACATCGTATTCATTAGCTATTATTGAAAGATTGCCGTAAGAGGCCTTATGAAAGAAAAGATTGGCAGCACCGCAGATTGTAACGTTATTGATAGATTTAGGGGATGGTGTGTTCCATTTGTCAAGCAGCGTCATTCTGACGAAACGTATGCACTCTTGCCGGTGACTGCAGAAGACAATCAAGGGGCTCGGCAGCGATCCAATTGGTAGCATTCCGTCGTTAGAATGAAGAGTATTATGCATCAGCATCCGCTCTATTGTATCTTGTAATCGCGATACATGCACAGCATGTTCACTTTTAGTAGTCGCCCGTCGCTTTTTATTTTGGTAAAGAGTCCGCTTCACCATCAAAGGTGCAGAAAAAAAAATTACTGTGAAGTTGTTCCGCGCTTTTGTTTAAGTTATGCAGGATAAAATACACTGTTTGCCAACAAAACGATAAAAGGCAATACGCATCAGGTAATTATGCACTTATTTAAATCTCTATATATATGCATTTGTGGGCAGAGCTATTGGCCAATCTATACAGGAGGCACGACTTTACTTAACACGTTCTTCACTACGAGAGATTCCAAGAAAAGAGGATTCTCAAACTCATTGACTTCCTCATGCTTGATCTTTGCGAGCTTCTCAAGCATTTCATCTACTAGGCTGGGGTCGCTGCCGTACAGCAGTGAGCTGTCCATGGACGAGCGCTGCACCAGTTCTAAGTGCATGGGAAAATACCACATCGACGCTTCCTTGATATGCGACGGGGACACAAACATCTTGCCGCTATGTAAACCTATAAGCCTGGACAGTAGTATCATGTTGTCTAGCGAATTTGTGTACACTCCGCCAGCTCTGGCATTATACGTCAGCCTATGCGTCCGCAGGTGTACCATGATGTCCAGAATGTACCGTCGCACATTGGAGCCCACGAACACGTCGTCCAAATTTGCCTCTTCGTTTAGTACAACGGATCTCTTACCCTCAGACCCTTGTCCCTCTTCTTTCGTCGTCGCCCCGTCGCCGGTGTTGGCCCTCGTGCTCATGTTGGATTCAGACGAACTCTCGAAATCCAGATATGGCGGCGCACATGCAAACCAAAATTTATGTTTAAGCCAAGCACCTATATGTATACATGCGGGAAGAAAGATACGTGTTTTGGGAGCACTTTTACTTGCATTGTCTCCATCCTTGGCAGCGCTTGAGGATGGTGTTGCATTATTCCAGTGAAGGACCCCAATGAAAATGCGCCCGGATTGTGCCTTTTGGAGGGCCATTTCGGAATCTCTCATAACTTTCACTAGTTTGGCCTGGTCCGGCTGCAAAAGCGAATTGATATCTGGAATGATAACAATTTCAAAATCCTGAACATGCGTAGTCGCTAGCGAGTCTAAGCTTGCGGTTGTTGAATTCATGACCGTGACCTTTATTCCCCCGTCAGGATAAATGGAATCGATCGCTCTTTTCAGCTGCATATCACAGGCAGTTGGTATTGAAGAAGCCAACGTTCCTTCTGCGACGCTTTCTCTGTACATACATAAAAAGCTCTTTTTGGCAGTGACAGAAAATTTCAAACATGTCTGGAAATCCGGCAAATTGTGATCGCTCATTGCTAGTTCTCTTCCTGGCGCATCAAATCGATAATACGGCGACTTTGATCTGCTATTGTTGCGGCACATAAGCGTAGCTGGTATTTTGAATGGATATATCACTTGGCCTTTTAGGGCGCATAAATGTCTGTCACTACACACGTAAAAACGAAATTTTTTCTCTTTGTAGTAAATGAGCTCATCGCAATTTTGAAGAACTAAAAGAAAGACAATAATAAGCACTTACAATAAGAGCAGACCATAAATCATCCGAACATACAGGTAGGTGGCAAATAGCAGTAACCAGAAAAAATGGCGAAACTTGTGCATGATGTTCAAAAGAAACAGCATAGAGAGCGTTCTCAACTGACGAGCCGCACCAGATATGGGTTCCTAGAAAAGCACAAAGATTATGTAAAACGTGCTCAGGATTTCCACAGGAAGCAGTCCACTTTGAAAGTCCTTAGAGGAAAGGCAAAAGAAAGAAATCCAGACGAATACTACCATGCTATGCATTCAAGAAAGACAGATGCAAAAGGGCTTCTGATGAGCTCACGTCACGGCGACGACGAGGATGAGTCTCTTTCCATGGATCAAGTCAAGTTACTCAAGACGCAAGATAGCAATTACGTGAGGACATTGAGGCAATTAGAGTTGAAAAAATTGGAAAAAAAATCGAGAGAGCTAATGTTCAAAAGCTCTGGAAGCCATACGATATTTGTCGATTCCCGAGACAAGATGGAGGATTTTGCTCCGGAGAAGTTTTTCAATACTACTTCTGAAATGGTAAATAGATCTGAAAACAGACTGACCAAAGAGCAATTGACCCAAGAAATTTTAAATAAAAAGAGCGCTTCATCGATAATGCCAAAGGAATCATTAGACAATAAAAAATTGAAAAAATTCAAGCAGGTTAAGCAGCATATACAGAGGGAAATTCAGTTGAAGCAGGTTGAGCAGAGAATGGACGCTCAAAGAGAGCTGTTGAAAAAGGGCTCGAAGAAGAAAATCGTAGACTCCTCAGGGAAGTCCTCGTTCAAATGGAAAAAGCAACGGAAGCGTTGAGAATTTATCAACTACTCGATGGGTGCCTATGCAATATACTAAGATAGAACGATTTGTCCAAACGACTCTTATTTTTTCATGTTTTATACTCTTTTGTACATATAGTATTCGATATATACCCATGTGCTTTTGCGCCATGAGAAAAAAAGGATTCTGAGACACCGGAAAAAATGAACCCCCCCTCCAAGTAATTGTTCTAAGACAAGGTTTACCAAAAGCTCCCTTTTCGTGGTATACTGTAGATCTACACTGGAAAGCAGACCAGTACATAATGAACAAGTATTTGAACTCAGTTAGAGATCATTTTTCGGAGTGGTCTTCTCGTCTTGTTAGGGCTGACTCATCAAGCACAAGCCAAGGAGCATCAAACAAGGAACTTGAACAAATTTTTGAAAAAATCAATGCTATAGTCGAGAATGACAATAACAACTTGGCAACTACTTTCGATAGAATATCATATCGTGTAGCCCACAAGATCACGCATTTGGTTGAGAGCCACTCCTTAGTATTCAACTACGCTACTTTGGTTCTCATCGCCAGTGCTTTGGTCGTCATTGGTTCATTTACGTCTGTATCTTCTATTCCATTTACAGCTTTACCTCCTACTAGAGAACACCCGTTGTTCGACCCCACCGATTTTGATGTGGACCACGATTGTCATGTCATTTACCGCGAGGATGACGAAGACAAGAAGAAAAAGAAAAAGAGCAAGAGGTTCTTCGACCTCATGGATGAGAAACACGCAATTATACTGCCTTTGACCAGCGGCTGTACTTTATTAGCCCTTTATTTTGTTATCAAAAAACTACATCTGAACTGGTTAAAATACGTGACTAAAATTTTGAATTTCAACATAACACTGTTGAATATACCTGCTGGCACGTTTGTCTACTCGTATTTTCTCAACTCACTATTCAGGAACCTATCGCATTTAGCGTCGTGGAATCCCTTGGTTATTTTGCCAAGGTACCGTGTGACAATTGCTGATGATAACGAGGATTTGAATAAAATAGGTGGTTTTGTTACCAATTTGAACTATAAAGATGGATTAACAAACTCAGTCGTTCACAAAAAGACATTAAGTGAAATTGAAAAGGATCATTGGATGAAGTACTTCTATAGAAGAGAATTAACCGAACCCATGGATATTAAGTCGAAGAGACAGATTAGTAACTTATATTTGAATAACGCATTAATAGTTTCATTTGTGTTTTCTATCATTTCCACCGTGTATTTTTATTTGTCACCTAATGATTGGTTAATATCTAATGCAGTCAGCATGAACATGGCTGTTTGGTCCATTTCTCAACTAAAGCTGAAGAATCTGAAATCCGGGGCCTTGATACTTATCGCATTGTTTTTTTACGACATTTATTTCGTTTTTGGTACTGACGTGATGGTTACAGTTGCTACTAACCTAGATATTCCCGTAAAATTACGTCTGCCAGTTAAGTTTATTACTGCCCAAAACAACTTCAATTTTTCAATCCTTGGCTTAGGTGATATTGCCTTACCTGGAATGTTCATCGCCATGTGCTACAAGTATGATATTTGGAAATGGCATCTTGATCATGACGACACCGAATTCCACTTCTTAAATTGGTCGTATGTTGGAAAGTATTTTATAACCGCTGTGGTCAGTTACATTGCCTCCTTAGTATCCGCCATGGTCTCCTCATCTGTTTTTAATACAGCTCAACCGGCTTTGTTGTACATTGTTCCTTCCTTGTTGATCAGTACTGTATTGGTGGCATGCTGGAATAAAGATTTCAAGCAATTTTGGAACTTTCAATATGATACGATTGAAATGGATAAGAGCTCAAAAAAATTCGTCGAGAATAAGCAAAACTCTATCACTTATTCAACTTTCATCCTATCAGAATATTACAATGACGCTGACAAATACGCCTTGTTTGTTGATGATGGAAACGAAAACATTGACAACGATGAAGAATTCATACAAGATACAGATTTTAGTGACAGTTCTGAAGAAGAGCTTTCTGAAAATGATCTATCGGATGGGGAATTTCCTTAAACCGAAAAAAGGTAAGGAGAATAACAGCTGCCCCTACGCATATAGGGTTGTATTTATTTCTAAACTAGGACAATGTGTAAACCCATTTTTTCCTATCTCTTCATTGTAATAATGTTCTTTTAATTGTTTTTTTTTCACATTTGCCCATTCAGTTCTCGTACATCATTTTTTGATATTCGTGTTATATAGTTATCTATTGTTTATACAAAATTTATGAACGTCCGGCATTTTGAATTACTCTCTCTACATCATCATTGAACTTTTCAAAAGCCTTATCAGAGGCAGTGTTTGAATGCTTGCTTCTTCTTTTTACGGTTACAACCGTTGAAGCATTGGGTAGACTGCTGATTTTAATTTTAAATTTAAAGTTGCCTTTTACAAATTTGCATTCATATTCTACGGTTTTTTTGCCAAACTTGTGATCTATGGTCTTTAATTGGTAGTCAATACTATTTTTGTTGAATTCATTCAATGTCAGCATATGAGCATCATCAAATGAGATATTCGTTACGTGATTTTTAGATGTCTTCGTACCACTGTTATGAGAGGAAAGATTTCGGAATAGTTTAACAAACCAATTTTTTTTATCATTGACGGGCGCATCTCCATCATCAGATTTTTTGACACTTTTTACAATATTTACTGGCTTTTTCTTATTGACAGGCGAACTTGATTTAACAGCACCGTCTTTAGTAACCTTACTTGACGAGAGTTCCGGTACTGCAAGATGGTCATTTTCTGTAAGATCAGCATGGCCTTCCTTATTAACAAGTGGCAGCAAAGAAACTTGAGCAGGTTGTTCGGATATTCTATTATCCAGCTTTATATGCTCCTTTTTTATTTTTTGCATTCCTAATTTTTTAGATTCTTCTTCTTCTTCATCAAAAAGCATCGTTACTCTTTGCTTTGGTTTAGGGCTTTCTTCTGATGATCTTTGATTTGGGTTAATCAAATCCGATGCAAGCATATCAGCTTGGGAGGTGTAGTCATCCTGATCTTCTTCCAAATCTTTGAACATTGATTGTAAACTTTGGGAGATGCCTAATGCCTTGCTATCACGACTAGCACGTGTGGAGGAGAATCTCTTTTGCACGTGTGGGTTCGGCGGCTTGTCCGGCGATAATTGGAGTTTTGAAAGTATTTCTTCTGTAGTTTCCCTAGGAATGCCTGAATTATTATTATTCCAATAAAGACTTACTCTAACGTTAGTTGCTGGCGTAAGGACATTTGTGGTTGCCAATGTGTCGATAGACACAGCTTTTCTATGTACACTTCCCTGTGAATCGCTCTCCGAAGATGTGTTTAATGAACCTTCATCAGAGGGAGCATCCTCAAAGATATTAATACCCTCTTTATCACGAGTATTTGGTACAGTATAATTTGGAATATTATTAATCTCACTATTATCTGTTTCGTTTTCCTTCGGCATGTAGTCGACCGATTTGGTTTCTTTCGCATTTGTAAACGACGATATTTTTGGCGATGCGCCAGTTATATTATTACCGGAACCACTATTCATAAGTTGAATTGCCTGAGCCGTAAAAGTGTTCGTCGGTATTTCCATCGCAAATGTCATATCCGAGATTCCATCCAGATCGTTGCTCAAATAGGATCCAGGTGAGCTTTGATTACGCCTCATGGATAAATTAGCGTTCAGGTTTGATCGTGGCGTTAAAGATATCTTGGCAGACTTCTTTCGCAGAGGGTGCGATATGGCAACGCTCCTAGATTGATTCTGTGGTATACTTAAATGTTTATCATCACTATCATCGGCGAGGATCTGACTAAGGTTTTTAAACGTCATAGAGGTGTTCAAAAAGGTGGAAGGTAAGGACAACATTGGCTTATGAATTGTACTAGATTCCGCTAGAACGCTGGGATCTGTCGAAGATGTCGCCATGGTAGTTAAAGGAATGTGTGAGCTTCCGACTGAATCATCTAAAGTATTGTGCGGGGTTTCATTCACTGAATTTCTACTCATAAACAGGGAGCCTCCTTCGTGTGTCCAGTGAGGAGGTGGATCCTTTTTTAATTTCAGTCCTTGCAACAGCGATTCTACCTTCGAGTTCGCCGGTTGAGAGAAGTTGCGACGAGGATCTAAAGATAAAGATGGGGGTTTTTGATCATCAGGCAAAGAATTTACACGGAGTTCTTGAGGTTGAATAGGTTTGACTGATGATAAACGCTCATTTTTTCTTTCCAGTTGTTCCATAAGATTCTTCTTTTTCATTCTCATGCCTTCATTTTTCAAAAATTGTTTATTGGTTTCATTAAACGAGTTCGTAATATCTGAAAGAACTGTTCTTTTAGGCTTTTGAGATTCGAAATAGGTCGGATTTTGAGTATTTACTTTTTGGAAAGGAGAAAATGAAGAAGACTGTGAGTCCCCTTCAATTGGATTAAACGAGTTTTTCTCAGCCTTGGTGAGGCGTTTCGGGTCTTCATTCTCCTTACTCATAGACGCCTTTGGGTCCATGATAGATTTTGTTGGGGGTTTTGTATTATCTCTTACTTGTCTTGGACCATCATTTTCCCTTTCATTGTCCTCTTCCTCCTCAAGAATCTTATCTAAGGCGTTTCCAAATAAGATCTGGTCACATAAGATCTCAAAGTCGGAGTCTGATTCCAAAGAGTGCGGCTCATACTCCCTTGCATTTTCGGGGGCCGGTATTTTGCTGGGCAGAGGATCATCAAATACTAATAAATCATTCAGGTTCAAGGAACGTTTTGAAATAGACTGTAATGAGTATAGAGATCTTTTTGAGGCCGAGTTTTGCAGTGTTCTCCTAACAGTAGCAGTTGGAGCGATGTTTTTCTTCGAAAGTGATTTATGTAATGATTTGTTTGAGGGAGAAGGATGAACTGCCTTCCCTGACAAGGAAAATCTTGAAGGCGATTTCTGCAGTTGAGGTAGAGGCATTGCGTTTTCACGAACAGTTTCTCTAGTAGTTGAAGCGGACAATGATAATTTGGAACTTGACGGACGTAACGATCTCTTCGAACGTGAAGAAATAGAAGTATATGAGTTACGAAAAACTCTGGATGAAGAAGCGTTGAATATAGGAATTGCAGGTGACAGCGGTACAACTTCTGCTTCGAACTTATCGCTTCCCGGTTGACTGAGAGCATTAATACTAAACTGAGACTTCTGCGCCAACACTGGGGCATTCATTTCTGCATCAACGCTTGAGTTAGTGTTATTCGGATTGAATGCTGAAATATTTTCTGAATGTACTTCTGAAGAGAATGAAGTTTTTACATCATTATCGCTTGTGTTCGTGACATAGGGAAGTTCAAAAGTGTTCCCTGTTTTTGATTCATCCATGCTACTTTCCTTTGGTACCTTCTTTTTTTCGTTCGACAAGGACAATGAAATTGAGTGACGTTGTTTATACTGTAATAGTAGTGAATAAAATAATTTTTCCTCGGACATTGGCTTTTGAAGCAACTTTGCAGTGATTAACTCACGAGAGACTCCATGCCACAAAATTTGCAAACTTCTTAGGATAGATTCATCAATTTCCCCCCTTGAATGTAAAGTTACAACAGAGGGCGAAACATTGTTCAACAAGTGCAAATCTGAATTGGATTTTCCTCTTGCCATATTATCTCTCTTCATCTTTCTGATCATTTTATTAATGGGTAGGTTATCGTACTTCTTGATAAGAGGATGATTTAATATTTCTTGGGTGGTTATTCTTTTCTCTGGATTGATTACCAGTATTTTTGATATTAAGTCACGAGCTTCAGCAGAGAGATTCATGGGCATTTGATATTTGCCCGATTGAACTTTTAGCAGCAGCTTTTTGATGTTGTCATCGTTAAACGGCAAATGCCCAGTCAACAGTGCAAATAAAACGATACCGCAGGACCAAACATCGCTTGGGCCACCATGATATGGCCTACCCATAACGATCTCAGGAGACGCGTAATGCGGAGAGCCACACGAAGTCTTTAAAAGTTTGTTAGGAAGTTCTAAAGCCGCCATACCAAAATCAGCAATTTTAATCTTCCTGTTTTTTTTATCTAACAATAGGTTTTCAGGTTTAAGATCACGATGACATATGTTAAAGGAATGACAGAAGGAAACACCTTCCACTATTTGCTTGAAATAATGGATCGCCTCCCTTTCAGGCAGTTTTCCCTTCGAGACCAAGTAATCAAATAGCTCACCACCATCAACGTATTCCAACACTAAATATAGCTCGGATTTATTCTCCCAAACTTCGAACAATGCCATCACGTTGGCGTGGGATATTAGTTTCATAATGACAATTTCTCGCTCTATACCATACGGATTGGTTTGAGTATGGTTACTATGTTCTTTGGACGCTATGGATGGAGACGATACATTAGAGGTGATCATGGAAGAAGAATAAGAATTAGGAACAGTTCCGTTATTGGAACGGTGAACGAAGGCCTTTTTCTTGGGGACAATCTTGATGGCAGCCAATTGTCCTGTCTCTATATTTTTAGCTAAACGAACTCTACCGGAAGATCCCTTCCCCAGAGTTTTGCCCAACTTCCAAGGGCCAACTGTGTCTCTGGATTTCCTCTTTGACGATTTTGTAGCGACACTTATGGTAGATTCGGGCTGGGATAATCTCTTAGTGGCGTCATTTACAGATTGCACCACACGTTCCAAATGTGCCGATGATCTCTTTGGGTTCGAATTTACTTTGGCCATAGCCCTCTTAGCTGCCTTCTTGGCCAACGAAGACGAGCGACCTTCAGGTTTTCGGTTAAACTTAGATACGTGGCCAGTCATTTCCTAAGATAAAAGATAAGAAAATAATAATAACAATAGTAAAGGAGTGAATAATAGTTGGTTGTTAGTTTTTATTTGTGTTTCTTGTCTAGTAAATCGGGCTTGTTGTTCTTGTCTTGACTTTCTTTTAGAGTTCTGCTCTTTGTTTTGATGGTTTATTGAGAAGCCTAGTCTACGCTCTTGACGTTAGATAACTGAAGGTGCAAGCCTGAATACGCGTTCAAGAAGAGATGGGTCTCGAAACAAAAGAGTACTTGCTTATATTGAGAACGCCAATAAGAAATGCCACTACAATGCTGCTCCCAGCCGGTACAATACAGTTCACTTCATGATGAAGATTTGTTTTTACTAGTTAGCCCAAACAGCTCAACGCGAAAAGGAGCACGCGAAAAAAAATATAGAAGGAATATTTCACAACGCGAAAAAGAAGGCCAAAGACAAGACATTCTATCAACCTTTGCTCTTGTAAAACGAAGGTATGCCTGCATCAATTGCAGCCGCAGCTCATGCGGCCTCTTATACTAGCTATATATATCATCGTGGCAGACGCGTAAGCTTCAGTTTGTATAAGTGTTTAGGTCTCTAAAGTATTTCTTGCCAGGTACGTGATTGTCTCTACGTATGGAAAGGCGATGATAGCCGTTGCAATCCCTTATCTCTTCAAGTTCTTGGTATCAGATAAAAGAGTACTAAATATGCATCACTCTTCCTGATTTGGAGTGAGATAAATGGGAGTGGTGCCATTCCACACTGAAATGCTGAATCAGCCTGCCTCAAACCCAGGGTATGGGTTGCGAGCCTCGATTTTCTCGAAAGACCATGCAAAGGAAAAGTAGGCTTGAGGCCAACAGTTATCGGAAAATCGGGAGAGTGTTGTTTGGGCCAGGGCTTTTCCAAGAACAGGCGAGGACTGAAGATGTCTAGCGCGGCTTTGGCTGAGGGATAAGGCAATGGCATTAAGCGATGGTCGAAGAGAATAGGGTTAGGTCGGCAGTTGACACCCCTTAATCGTTCTGCAGGATAATAAAAATTTCCATCATGAATATTCAACTTTATAAGGAAGGATAAGACATGCTACGTAAACCTATATATTCTGTAACTTTTGTAAAAACTTACGATTTAAAAAGACGAATACTTCACAATAAAATAAGAGAAAAATGGAGGAACAACGTGAAATACTGGAACAATTGAAGAAAACTCTACAAATGCTAACTGTTGAGCCATCCAAGAATGATCAAACTGTCCACAAGAAGAGTGATAAGGGAAAATTCGAAAATTCAGGATATATCCTCGAGCACAATTACGAGGACATTGCGCAGGAGTTCATTGAATTCATTTACGGCAACCCTACCACTTACCATGTAATATCATTCTTCGCCAAACTGTTAGATAAGCATGGCTTCAAATACCTGAGCGAGAAATCCAATTGGAATGATTCCATTGGCGAAGATGGCGGGAAATTCTACACCATCAGAAACGGTACTAACCTCTCCGCCTTTATCCTGGGCAAGAACTGGAAAGCTAACAAGGGTGTTGGTGTCGTTGGATCTCATGTCGACGCTTTGACCGTCAAGTTAAAGCCAGTCTCCTTCAAGGACACATCTGAAGGCTACGGCAGGATTGCCGTCGCGCCATACGGAGGTACTTTAAATGAACTGTGGTTAGACAGAGACCTGGGTATTGGTGGTCGTCTTCTTTACAAAGCGAAGGACACAAACAAAATCAAAAGCGCTCTGATTGATTCTACTCCCTTCCCCATTTGTAGAATCCCTTCATTAGCTCCTCATTTCGGTAAACCGGCCGAAGGCCCGTTTGATAAAGAGGACCAAACCATCCCAGTCATCGGCTTTCCGGCTCCAGATGAGGAAGGCAATGAATCACCTACGGATGATGAACGGAAATCGCCCTTATTCGGCAAGCATTCCATTCATCTTTTAAGGTACATCGCTGGATTAGCTGGTGTGGAGGTATCCGAACTGATTCAAATGGACTTGGACTTATTCGATGTTCAAAAAGGTACCATTGGTGGTATTGGTAGGCATTTCCTTTTCGCGCCACGTCTGGATGACAGATTGTGCAGTTTCGCGGCAATGATTGCCTTGATTTGCTATGCTAAAAATGTCAACGTCGAAGACTCGGATTTGTTCTCCGCTGTCACTTTGTATGATAACGAAGAAATCGGTTCGTTGACAAGACAAGGCGCAAAGGGTGGTCTGCTGGAGTCCGTTGTGGAGCGCAGTTCTTTTGCCTTCAGCAAAAAGCCAGTCGACTTACACACGATTTGGGCTAATTCCATCATTCTATCCGCCGACGTCAACCACTTGTATAACCCAAACTTCCCAGAAGTCTACTTGAAGAACCATTCTCCAGTGCCCAACGTCGGAATCACTCTGTCGCTGGATCCAAATGGCCACATGGCCACGGATGTCGTGGGCACTGCCCTGGTGGAGGAACTGGCACGCCGCAATGGGGACAAAGTGCAGTACTTTCAAATCAAAAACAATTCAAGATCAGGCGGTACCATTGGCCCATCCTTGGCTTCTCAAACCGGTGCCCGTACCATAGACTTGGGTATCGCGCAATTGTCCATGCACAGTATCAGGGCAGCTACAGGGTCCAAGGATGTAGGATTAGGTGTCAAGTTCTTCAGCGGCTTCTTCAAGAATTGGAGATCCGTCTACGATGAATTTGGAGAATTGTGATTTTGTAGTATTTTTTTTTTGATTCCATTTTTTTCACCTCTTATTCTAAAAATACTTTGACTTTCAATGAGCAAGGAAAAAAGTAACCCATCAAAATCATCAAAATATAAATACATGTTTATAAATAAAACATCTAAAAATACCTAAACCTCAAAGTTTCTGTTTACTAGCACGTACCTAACGTCAGCGTAAGTCTTGTGAGCCGTATTGGATGAAACAAACCACATACTTGTTCCCGAATTAGCCAAGCATTCTTTCTTTTGTGACACTGTCAATCAGCCACAACAAGGCCGGGTAATGAGCGGCTCGCAACATTTTCTTCGATTATATCATTTTTTTCACAAATCAAAAACATTAGACTTCCTTTTTGGGAAATCGGATGCATTTTAGCGTTTCTGAGGCGACTTCTCCTCTTCTATAGATATTTATTTAGTGTTTTGCATTCGACCCTTTCTCTTTTCAACTTTATTTTTGGAAACACATACCTGTTTCCATTTACCAACTCATTCATCACACGTATCGTCACTTCCAAGTTACAAAACCGTGTCTTTACTAAGAGTATTCCTATATAGTCAAGAAAAAGTTGGCAAAAGGTTAATATAAACAAGGGATATTTGTTTTCCTTTTCTTATATAGTTATCGAGACGAATAAGCAGTAAGTTCTCGAGCAAGGCAACAGCAGCGATTATAAAAAAATGTGTGGTATTTTTGGTTATTGCAATTACCTGGTAGAGAGGTCGAGAGGGGATATCATCGACACTTTGGTGGATGGTTTACAAAGACTAGAGTATAGAGGCTATGACTCCACCGGTATTGCTATCGATGGTGACGAAGCTGACTCTACTTTCATCTATAAGCAAATTGGTAAAGTGAGTGCTCTAAAGGAAGAAATTGCCAAACAGAAGCCAAACAGGGATGTTACTTTTGTCTCTCACTGTGGTATTGCTCATACTAGATGGGCTACTCATGGTCGTCCAGAAAAAAGAAACTGTCACCCTCAAAGGTCCGACCCAGAGGGCCAGTTTGTGGTTGTTCATAATGGTATCATCACAAACTTTAGAGAACTGAAGACCCTCTTGGCCAACAAGGGTTACAAATTCGAAAGTGATACTGATACTGAATGTATTGCTAAATTGTATCTGCATTTATACAATACAAATTTACAGAACGGCCATGATTTGGATTTCCATGAGTTAACTAAACTAGTTCTTTTGGAGCTGGAAGGTTCATATGGGTTATTATGCAAATCTTGCCACTATCCAAATGAAGTTATTGCCACCAGAAAGGGGTCTCCTTTACTGATTGGTGTAAAATCTGAAAAGAAGTTAAAGGTTGATTTTGTGGATGTCGAATTTCCTGAAGACAACGCTGGTCAGCCAGAAATTCCCTTGAAATCGAATAACAAATCCTTTGGCTTGGGGCCAAGGAAAGCTCGTGAATTTGAAGCTGGTTCCCAAAACGCCAATTTACTACCGATTGCGCCCAATGAATTCAATCTAAGACATTCTCAATCTAGAGCGTTTTTATCAGAAGACGGCTCCCCAACTCCAGTGGAGTTTTTTGTTTCTTCAGATGCGGCATCTGTCGTTAAACATACCAAGAAGGTCCTATTCTTAGAAGATGACGACCTTGCTCATATCTATGATGGTGAATTACATATCCATAGATCAAGAAGAGAAGTAGGCGCATCCATGACAAGGTCCATTCAAACCTTAGAAATGGAATTAGCTCAAATTATGAAGGGTCCTTACGACCATTTTATGCAAAAGGAAATTTATGAGCAACCTGAATCCACTTTCAACACTATGAGAGGTAGAATTGATTATGATAATAATAAAGTGATATTAGGGGGTCTAAAGGCATGGCTGCCAGTTGTCAGAAGAGCACGTAGGCTAATTATGATTGCATGTGGTACTTCATATCATTCATGCTTGGCCACTCGTGCTATCTTCGAAGAGCTATCGGATATCCCAGTTAGCGTGGAATTAGCATCTGACTTTTTGGACAGAAAATGCCCCGTCTTTAGAGACGATGTGTGTGTGTTTGTTTCACAAAGTGGTGAAACTGCTGATACTATATTGGCCTTAAATTACTGTTTAGAAAGAGGTGCCTTGACAGTCGGAATTGTTAACAGTGTTGGTTCTTCGATTTCTCGTGTCACGCATTGTGGTGTTCATATTAATGCAGGCCCAGAAATTGGGGTTGCCTCTACGAAAGCTTACACTTCCCAATATATCGCTTTGGTAATGTTTGCTCTATCATTATCAGATGACCGTGTATCGAAGATAGACAGAAGAATCGAAATCATTCAAGGTTTGAAGTTGATTCCTGGCCAAATTAAACAAGTTTTGAAATTGGAACCAAGAATAAAAAAGATATGTTCAACTGAATTGAAGGATCAAAAATCTTTGCTGTTATTGGGTAGAGGTTACCAATTTGCTGCTGCTCTTGAAGGTGCTTTGAAGATCAAAGAAATTTCTTATATGCATTCTGAAGGTGTTTTGGCTGGCGAATTGAAACATGGTGTTTTGGCCTTGGTCGATGAAAACTTACCAATCATCGCCTTTGGTACCAGGGATTCTTTATTCCCCAAAGTCGTTTCCTCCATTGAACAAGTTACCGCAAGAAAGGGTCATCCAATCATTATTTGCAATGAAAACGATGAAGTGTGGGCAGAAAAATCTAAATCAATCGACTTGCAAACTCTAGAAGTTCCACAAACCGTTGATTGTTTACAAGGTTTAATCAATATCGTTCCCCTGCAACTAATGTCATATTGGTTGGCTGTTGAGAAAGGTATTGATGTTGATTTCCCAAGAAATTTGGCTAAATCTGTTACTGTCGAATAGGTGAAAGTCGTTCACTTTTCTTACGTCCACCAATCCTCCATTCACATCTCCTTCATCACTTCTCTTTCGCTCTTTAATATTGATGTCCTCCCATTATACTGTAATGCGTAATACAAACTGGCATTGAAAAAGGTTCCACTTGTATTTTCCTATTCATATAAAAAAATAAACTTATATAAATAACCAAAAAGGCCGCTGCAGCCCCTAATCAAATCTGCTACATAATATTTTTTCAATCGTTATAATCTTCGAAAAGCATAAAGGCCTTGCTATCGGTCCTTTGAAACAACAACGAGCCCTATACTGGTTTTGGTCTACTTTTTTACCCGCAGTAGTAGATCCGATGATTATCCTCATCGACTTCTGGTGAAATTCGAAGAAAAACAAGTTTGAGGGAGTGAACGAACAATTGGCAATCAACAAAAAAAAAAGGGTAAAGGGGATTTTGCAATTGCAGAGGAGCAAATTCCGAAACTTGACGTAAATAATCAGTATTCGGTTTCCCTCCATTTTTCCTTTCCAATTTCTCATTCATGACTGGAAAAAATAGCTGTTACTAACCTCACTGATAACCGGAATCATATAAGTAGAAAGTAAAAAGAGCAATAACTAATAAATGAGTGGGCGAATGCGGAATAGGGGAATGACCCAAGAAAACAGTTCAGACGCCCTGGCAGCAGCAGCAGCGATTGGAAATGCCCTCAGCAATAACGGTAGAGTAGTTGATAGAAGCAAAATACCACAATACAATCAAAGTTTCACATCTCGAACGGCTTCAATTGGAGGGATGGATAGATATACAATGGTCACAAATTCTAGGAATAATTCAAGGGCGCCTTCAATGAATGGAAATGGAAACCGATTCTACAGAAGCACGTCTAGTTTGGCCAATAAAGGACATAACAGTACTGTTGACAATTTGAACTTGAGAAGGCAACAGAAGGCTCGTGAAGATGCAGAAACTACCTTTCGAGAATTCGGAGGTCATCAATCATCAAAAGCTTTAAACGTTCCAAATTTAACAAGCAGAGACAATAAATCAAGGACTACATTATTTGGGAGCTCAGGCGGCATAAGGACGACGGTTAAAAAATACATACCTGGTCCTAGAGGATTAGTTGCCGTGGAAGTCCCCGTGCAAAAGGGACCTTCAAGATATCATACTAGCTCCGACTCAAACAATGCGGGTGACAGAGCATATTCTTTACCTACTGGAAAGCATAATTCGAGCTCAACGTACAGGAAGAAAACTACTAAAGCAACTCTCAAAACGACGGAATCACGAGGAAGAAAACCTAAACATGGAATTGAATCAAAGGGTCACAATCCAAGTAAAGTGTCAACCAAAAGGCATACTAAATCATCAAAGCAGCAGCATAATGATAATGTTCCATTAATCGAAATGACCATGAATGAAGAAACGGAACAGGAGCTGCGGAAAGATTTGCACGGCCCATTCGAATTCAGGCCCATGACCATATCTGACAACGACGACGACTCTTTCGTTGGGTCAAATCGCAGCGTATTGGAAAAAAACGAAAACAGACTCAATGAACGTGAGAAAAAAGACGAGATTGAAAAATTACTCAATGAAGTTCGTACTTTAGAAGAGAAAATATCAGACATTGAGGTAGAAAAATCAAACGAAGAAGAAAGAGAACGAAATCTGATCTTGGAGTTGAGGAAAGTTAAACAAAACGAAGAACGGAGAATGGAAGTATTGAGGAGAGAACTGAATATTGCCAAGGAAAATGCGGATCTTGAAGCTGAAGAACTAAAGCTAATAGAAACCAAAAGAAAAACGCACCTTCATGACGAAGGGGAAATCAAATCCAAAATTGAAACCGTCGTGGTTCATCAGCGGGCTTCATCCAAGTCTGAGCCCAAACAACTGCTTCTAAAAGACATGGGAAAAGAATCCTCAAATACACAGGATCAGTCTCAATATGTCAAAAATTCCAAAATTAATAATCTTATAAACACTGAGGAAGAACCAGTGAATCCTATTATGCTCGACTCTTTCAATGATCCCGTCTTCCAGATAAACTCAAACAATGAATCTGGTGGTAACAAAGATTTAGACAGCCTTATTGGAAGTGAATTATCGGATTATAATTGTATAGAAGGTTCAGCACTCGACTTTCGCGCAACCGCGAAGACAAGCGTGGAGTCTGAAATTCATGCGAATCAAGCTGGGTTGAAATTACCTCCAGATGACTGTTTCAAATGCCACGAAGAAGGCACGAAGGAACATGGTATAGACCTTGCTGGTAAAAATTGTGCTTCAAACCAAAAGGAAAAAGATGTTGATCAAGACGGCTTACTGTTAGACAGTGATGAACCAGAGACCTCTGAAACACTTCCTGGCATTCTTGAGATCGATACTATCAGACCAGAGAAGGTAAGTGGTGTTATCAGAGACATCAATGACGATGAAAATGTCAATAACTATTCCGATGAGGAGGAAGAGGAAGAGGATGAAGATGAAGAATATCATGATTCTTATGACGTGATAGTACATGAACCGGTTCAAATGGAACAGAGAATAACTAACGTACCTCCCTCAAAATATCCTTTAGAATACCCAAACAAAGCGAATAGTGACAAGAACAACCAACAAAATTACAACAACACAGAAGTTTTTCAGTCCGGAACAAAAAAGTCTAAATACTTACTTGATGCTAATCCTTATCTTGCTAGCGCCAGTTCAGACACTCTAAATCTGGACTCAGAAAACCTGAACTCTAAATCTTCGACTGAAACCACAAGGACGGTACCTGGTCATTCAAAAGGCTCACCACAACCAGAATTCAAATCCGCTTTGAAGAAAACATTAGCTCTCCCATCAAGTGCGTCTTCCTCTATTTACTCGGTGGATACACCGTCGAGTAGCAATACACATATAGTGCGCACGACAGCCTCCAACACGAAAGTGAACGAACGTCGTCCATTAACGAGTAGTTTAGAACAAAAACATAATCAAGCTGGTCTCACAGAAATCCCTATGATGTCGCCCAAGCGTCTAGAGGATAAAAGGAAAAACCTTAACCGGTTGTGCGTTAGGACTTTGCGTGGTAGTTGCAATGAGGCTTCTCTCACCTATAAAGTATCGCATTCGTCTTCTAATTCATCATCATCGCCTTCCTGCCATAGCACAAGACCATCAATTCCTGTAAATTCTGGAGGACTTGCTTCAAACTGTGCTTCAAAACGTTACTCAAAGGCTCCTCAAACAAGCACAACCTCAAGAGAATCACCAAATCGCCTTCCTTTGAATGTTAATAAAAGTGCTGTCTACCCAAGAGAACTCCCTGCCAAGAAGTCCAGTTTTGAGAAGGAAAGACCTATGAATGACAACCTCGGATTCAGAAGTATGTCTCTGAGAGAGCCACTTGTGACGAAGAGTACTCCAGCTATGAGAGCAGGAAGTTTAGAAGAGGAAGAAAGGAGAGAACAAAAGGGACATTTCTCAAGAAAATCATGGAATTTTGGTTTATCTTCTCCACTGAAGGCAAAAAACCATTCTTCTCATCCTTCCAACGAAACAGAGGAAATAACAGGTTCAATGACGGACTGCGGCAATCAAAATCCATCTCTATACACTGCGCCGTCTATGAATAATAAAGAGAACGTAAGTCAAGCTGGCACAGAAGGTCATCGATTCTCATTATTCAAAATTAGAAGCCCAACACTCGATGAAAACGTATCCACTGGAACGAACGCCTTGAATTCAACAAATTCTGAGATGTCCACGGCACTCCCCTTGGGCGTGCCAGTGACTATTATAGAGAAGAACGGAGAAATACACAAACTCCATAACGATGATGCTGCTAAGAAGGATAATTCACATCATCATGGTGGCCACAGTAAATTTGGTAGAAAGCTTAAGAAAATTTTTGGTAGAAAATAAAGGTTTCGAACAAAAAAAATGTAAGCAATATAAGGATAAACAGCCGATGTAATTTTAGTGATGCTTAGCTTTTTTCATAATAGACTTTAATAATTAATCCAAATACTTATTTATTTTATGTTGTAAGTTCTTCTCG
This sequence comes from Saccharomyces kudriavzevii IFO 1802, assembly GCF_947243775.1. Taxonomy (NCBI): domain Eukaryota; kingdom Fungi; phylum Ascomycota; class Saccharomycetes; order Saccharomycetales; family Saccharomycetaceae; genus Saccharomyces; species Saccharomyces kudriavzevii. The sequence continues at coordinate 234,117 of NC_079282.1, read as the reverse complement.
ATTTTTTTCTTAGATATTGTTAAAATGTGTTCCAACAAGTAGGTAGAAAGGGTGATTAATTGTTACAACACTAAGTAAATTCTATAAAGTTATTGTATGATAAGATGTAAAGAAAAAATGAAAAAAAAATGAATGGACGAAAAAGCTATAGCCAGAAAAAAGTTATGCAAGTTCGCCCATTTTCGAAACGGCCTCAAGGGCTTCACATAAATAATCAATATTTGAATCATTGACTCCGCTAAGTGACAATCTACCATCACCTGTTAAATACACGAAGTATTTGCTTCTCAAGAATTCGACTTGTTTTGGACCAAACCTTGTATAGTAAAACATACCATGCTGTTGTGCAAAATTTATTAGATCTGGCCAGCCTAGGCGGTCAAACATCTCCTTCCTAACGTAATGTAATCTCTGAACCATAAAGTCAACATCCTTGAACCATTGCTGTTTCAGCTTGAAGTCAGATAACACCACATTTACTACACGGGAACCATAGCCTGGCGGAGAAGAATACATACCTCTAACAATTTTTTTCAATTGTGAGTCGATATTTTGTTGTAATGCGTTTTTCTGCTGTAGAGGGCTGAAATTTCCATTATTCGCAGTGGCAGGTGTGATTACACTTAGGGAACCAACCCTTTCTCCGTATAGCCCCATGTTCTTGGCAAAAGATTGGCAAAGAAAAATACCATTACTCCAGTTTGGGTATCTGTTTACGTCGAGGCACAATCTCAATAAATATGCGTCCTTTAGCAAATTACCAGATTCCAAACCCTGATAAGCCATATCGACAATGGGCACCATTTTTAGCTCATATATCGTGTCTATGATTTCTTTCCATTGCTCCTTTGTTGGGTCGAGACCTGTTGGGTTGTGACAGCATGCATGCAAGATAATACAAGGCGGATTTTTGTTATTCTCTGGTTGGCTGTTATATGCAAAAGTCTTTAACTGCTTGATCCACCCGTCAATATCTATTTGACCGTCATTAAAATAGGAGTAATGATGAATGTTTTCGAAACCGTTGTTCTGAAAGATATTTTTATGATTTGCCCACGATGGATCAGGTATCCAGACATCTCTTGATATGAACAATGCCAAGAATTTAGCTGCTACAGCCAAGGCACCGGTACCACTTAAAGTTTGTACAAAACTAATTCTGTCATGTGCCAAATAGAATGGACCAAACTGGGGGCATGATTCCTTGAACAGAAAATTCAAAACATTTTCCTGAAATTCTTTAGAACCTGTTATTGGTAGATATGATAAATTATTATTGAGTTCAAAATGAGATTCAATCAATTTTTGAGCCTTGGCCACAGAGGGAAACGTAGTCACTTTCCCCCAAGCATCTTTATATATTCCTACGGTCAAATCAACTTTGTTAATATTCTTCGCCTTCTTGAAGTGTTCAGATAACCCCAAGACTTTATCTGGAGGTGCTCTAGGCACTCTACTAAGTGATGACGTATAATAGGACCTCCATAGACTCCAATTAGAGAGTCTGGTCCTCAACATTAAATTTTCACCCGGGAAAACAGCTAGTAATTTTTTAATTGAGAGGGAAAAAGCGCACCTAGTACTATGTGATCAATTATAAATCCCGCTACTCTCTTTTTCTTTCTTCCTATTCAATTAAAAGGGCTAATGATTAGATAACCAAGACAGAGCGAACATTTGCCAGCAATTTATATAACTATGCGGAAAATGCGAAAAAATGGATGAAAAATGCGGCATCTCAAATATTGGAGCAACCAGAGTAGTTTACTCGAGCTTCAAGATACCATCTTTGTCAGAAGTGGCCCCTACATTAGGATGCTATACAAAAGATGACTGCGACATTCATACAATATGTCGTGCAATGCTTGTGTAAGGTATCCATCCTCCGTGTTAGAGGAAATCTATACATCGACGATGGAAAAAAACAACGCTATTAAAAATGTAAATATATACGTATAAACCAGTTGCTCATAGTCAATTATTCGTTACTGGACGTAGAAGGACTTTGGCTCTGCAAGGCTTTTTCCACCAGCAGTTCCGAATTTTTCATGAATTTTCCAACAACATCTTTGGTCAAACCGGGCGTGGGCAAAATGGCATCACCTTTGTTACTAAACATTGTTCCACTACGTGATTCAATGGCAGGGCTTACAATCAAAGTACAGATCATTTTGGCATACGTCTCTGCACTTTGACAAGTCCAACTAATGATCCATTCTGTGATGCGGCTAAGATAGGAATCACTGCCAAGGAGATTGCTACGAATATTTGTCTTGATTAAGCCGGGGTTTAAACCAAAAGTATCTATGTTCGTGAACCTGTACTTAGCGTCTAGAACGAGGCTTTCGTTAGCTGCCACTGTATTCATGTGCGTGGCATAGGCACTATAGTTTTTTCCATCAGAGTTTAGATCGTCTGGATCCCCCATTTGACCATTGCCTGGAAACCCTGCTACGAACACTTTTGGCAAATCGTCCTTTTTCATTCTGTTGATTCCTAATCGATTAGCGACGTCATGGAAAATGATATATCTGCTCAAATAACTCACTGCCATATCTTTCTCCAATCCCTCACTTGTAATCTGCTTTTGGCGCGATGCAAAGATGCCTGTGGTGAAAATTAAATGCGTCAACTCTTCATAAGGGATTTCATCACTGTGAGAGATACGCTTGCACTCAGATGCTAGACTCAAGTCAGCCTTGACAAACTTAATCTTGTCTTTCAAGTCTTCGTCCCTGAATGTTTGCCCCACAACAGTCACCTTAGCGTCTCTCTGAGCCAACTCTCTACTTATAGCACGTCCAATTCCACCTGTACCGCCGATTATTGCCACATTAAGATGGCTAAAATCAATGTTGTTGATATTTTTTCTTTCCCAAGTAACACTGGGATCCTTTTTCCAAAACATTTCAAAAGGGAAAATGGTATCTTCTGCTCTTGCCAATTGCGTAACGGGCCATATTGAATGAGTTTGTTCCCTTTTTTCGTGTTTCAATGATCCTACTGCGCTTTTATATCTTTGCGATCCCTATTCCCCTAATCGACAGGCGATCCCTGAATACGTAATAGTGGTCCAATATTGATGCGGGTGGAAGAGGCAAGCAGGTTAGTCTCGTATGCGTCTATAGAATTATAAATGTTTGTATACATTGTTCGGATGTGATTTCCTCATCAGAATCCCTTTATAATGCTTATCTTCTGCCCCAACGTCTGTTTGGGAAGCGGTTTTTTTTTGGTAGTTTCAGCCTTCTGAAATTATTACTTACAAGGTTGTACTTCTTTCTACCCTTACGCTTAGCAGCAGGCTTTTGCTCTGGGGTTGAGTTACTAATTGCTGTCTCACCAGCATCTTCAGACTCAGTGTCGGACAACTGTGAAGTGGATCCCAAGAATTCAGCCACTTTTCTTCTTTTCAGTTTCATTAGTTCCTTATGAACGTCTTTCGTTGCAACCGAATTTTCAGTATCTGGATTCTCATCCCGTAGCCTTCTAATGACCTTTCTTCTCTTGGGTCTTTTTCTTATGAAAGTACTCTCCTTTGCTTGATTGACTTTATTGTCATCCTCTTGAAATATGTCCTTTACTACCCTTGATCTTACTATCCCATCTTCCAGCTTACTTTCGTCCTCATCATCTACCTGACCATGGCTATTGTCGTCAATTTCTTCTCCTTCTCCTTCTCTATCCTCTTTCTCCAAGATGCCGAATTCTTTGACAATTTCAGTATGCTCCTTGGCCAATTCTATCAGAGATTTTGTTAGAGGCCTTCTAATCAGAGGCGACGGGCTGAATGAATTTGAAATATCTACGTGATCATTCTTGGAGGGTGTTTTTTGTAAAGAGGGATATACCATTTGAAGTCGGCGTTTAGTGTTTGAACTTAATGAAATATTCAAGTGAATGTTCTCTTCTTCCAGTTTCAACGGTGAATTAGGACCATAATAACTCGAAGACTCGTTTGATTCTACTAAGGGCCTGACTATTGCCAATGTAGGAGTGCATTTCTTGCTTTCCAGTGATAGTTCCCCTTTTCTCTTACATGGCGATGAAGTAGGAGTACGAGAAGATGGTACCTTCAGCACTTGAAAGTCCAGCTGACGTTTCACGTTAGATACTGATTCTGGCACCAGTGTTCGATTTGCAGGCGATGATTCTTGAGATATGGTCTTCTGTGGGGAAGGCTGGTTAGATATCGTTTTAGAAAGGTCATCGTTGATATCGATATTATTTGCAAAAGTCATGTATATGGGCTTTATAGGTGATACGTTCATCTCAAAGATACTAATCGCCTTACCATGAACTTGAGGAGTAGGTCCTATCTCCGTGATTTCGTCCTGGTTCCCGGTATAAACTGGAATTTCAATCGATTCTTGCTCAAGAATTTTCTGTTGTTGCAACGATTGTTTCTTCTTTAATATGGAATATTGCCTATACATCTGCTTGACATTTCGCAGATTCTTGATGTCATCCCCTGTTGGCTCCCTGCTATATTTATCGATGAATCCGTGTTCCCATGTTTTCAATTCAATTTTCAATTTGTCTAGTTCCAAAGAGTGCATCGAATTGCAGTTGAAGAAGCTCGCTGGGCAGATGTTTTTGTTATGTAGATTTAATTGTACGTTGAGAATTCATTCTGACGGTGATTCCTTTGACGTGTTTTTCAGCACACGCGTAAATTCACAGTATAAGATGGATGAGGGAAAAAGAAAGGAAGACGAAAGTAAGATGTACGAAAAATGCTCTTAGTTTTTTGAATAATGTGTATGTATGAAAATGAATAACTAAGTACCAGAAGAGGTATATAAATAAAGTAAATAATGGGAATATAAGCCCATAATCGTATTTCGTTTTTTTTTATGATAGGGAAAAAAATCATTAACATCATCAGAAAACAGTCAAGTTTTCAATTTTATTTTTTTTATTTCTTTCTATTTTTCAATTTTTTTGGGTTTATTTTTTTGTATCGATGAAAGAAAAGGACACCTGAACCAGCGAGGAATACTATCGTTACCCATAATAAGAATTTTTATATTGTAGAATATCTTTTAATGTTGTTGCCTTTTGTTTCTTTTGCAACAGACCTATGTTAAAATACTTGCACCTTTAGAAAATCAACATCATCATCAAGGTCATCGATGAAACTGTTATGATCAAATTCATTAGCGGCAGCGGCACCACTGTTGCTCTCCTTTAGGTCATAAAGATTTACGTTCGATTTCGATGTCGTCATTTTTTTGGATTTCAGAACTTTAGTATAGTCATCATCATCATTAGAGGTGTTACTGTCAATGTTCGGACATGCCATGCTATTATCGTTGGAAAACATGAAATTTTTGAAAGACCTATTACTGTTGCCGTCCTGTTCTTCCATCAATTCTTCTAAGGTTGGAGGCAGGTAAGAAAACTTGCTGTCGGCCAAAGTAATTTCAGAGCCCAATTCGTCATGACGTTGTGGCTTTGAACTTTCATTCTCGTCTTGAAGGAAAAGGTAACCTTCGTCACTATCCGCGTGAGCACCGTTCTTACCGAAATCATCGCTCTTGTTCAAAATTCGTAGTGAATGCTGCTGAGAACTTGAACTTGGCAGACAGTTCCAAATTCCCTCGTCGTCTTGCTCACTCTTGACATCTTGATCGGATGAAACAGGTTCCTCTAAGATGGGCAGATTCAACAAGGGCATATCGTCGTCATCGCCTTGTTGTTGGTCATCGTTATGGCTCTCTCTTGTAGAGTTCTCCATTGACTTCAGATAAGAATTCCAGAGATCATTGTTCTCGCTGATATCACTGTTAGTATTGACTTTAGCGTATTTATTGAAAAACTCTAGTTTTTCGAAATCGTTAAAGAATTTGATTTCGTTCAAATCGTCGATTTTGTCTTTCACCTGCAAATTAGTCGGTAAGGAATGATTTCTAATCAACGAAACAGAATCTGCCGGAGAGAAGTCAGATGGGGAGTCAGGGAATGAAGTTTTGTGGGGTGTTTTGTGGAAATTAAGATTCAAGTTCAAATCTTTTGCCAATTGCGGAACCGGAGTAGCCGACGAAGAGGTAGAAGATAAAGACAATAGATCAAAGTCACTAAGTTTTGATTTTTTCGTGGGCGGTGCGTGCACATTCGAAGAATCCAAATGATGATTTTTGGACATTAAGCTGTTGTGAGCAGCAATAGTTTCCACGTCGGTGCAGCTTTCATCGTCCATGAACTCTGATTTTTTTCTATTTCTATAACTTGAAAAAGATGGAGATGAATAAGACGGAGATGAAATGGAAGAAGCGGAAGAATGAAATTTTTCATTTTCCAAATCGTCGAATTTTAAGAAAGCCAAATAGTTCGAGTCGTTTATTAGTTGTTCGTCGATTGTCTGAATGTGTCTTGGCTTCCTCTTTTCTTTGTTGGAGGCTTGCTTCATAGTGGAAGCGGGGCTATTTCTGCTGTTGCTCCTGCCGTTGGCTCCAACGTTGGGGATGTTATTGGTGTTGTTTGAAGGTAGAGAGCTTTGCGACGACGATCTTCTACCGGGTCTTGGTCTGGGGGGCAAAACCCAATGCTTGGATGTTCTAACTACCAAGCCGGATTTTTTCTTCTTTTTATTGCCATCATTCTCCAGGTTTAATGGGCTATGATTATGATGATGCGTATTTGGCGCGATCGGTACAGGAGCCAATGGAATATTACTACTCTCACTTTTGAAATGATTACTACGAGGGCGAGTAGCGGATGCCTGTAGTAGAAAAGTCTTGGCGGTCATGATTGTTTTTTTTCTTCTTTTTATACTAAATAATATAGATGAAACAAATCAGCAATCCATTAAAATGCTTGTTACAATAGTGGCAGACGAATAAATAAAAATGTGGGAAAGTGAAAAGCAAACTTTTTTTTTCCTTCCTATGCGTTCGATAATGATCTGCTCGAATAAATAATGACCCTGTTTTATTTTCTTCCTGATTTCCTTATGAAGATTTTTATTATACTACTAAGTGTGAAGGGGAACTTGAAGATAGCATATACGGTGGTAAACTAGAGATTGGACGGAGCAGTAAATAAGTATCTAAAAAAAAATGGAAGAAGGAATGAACTCAGACAACCACACGGGGTTAAGCAAAGAAATAATGTAGGAGATTATCTAACAGCTTTCGTATATATATATTTTACGTGGGAACAAACTCATTTTTTTGGTTTTTTTAAAGTTGTCTCGGAGAGAAAATAGATACTCATCTACTTTTGGAACAATCTGCAAAAATCGATACATGACACTTGGAAGCAACCTGTGGAATACTACGGGCATTGCTTACCGTGCGCAAGATCCGCAATATCAAACTTTAGTCCTTGATGAAAGAAATTTTTCATTTTTTTTTCAGGTCAGCGGGCGTAATCTCGTTTGCCGCTTCGGCCCCGCCCCGCTCCGCTGCGCTGGCCATCTGTGCACGGCATGCTTGCTTCCCCTCGCTCCTTTCCAGATTAAACTTTTAGAGTTAGGACCCCTGTCCCGGGGGGTTTCTCTGAACGCCGGGGTAGTGGTACGCATTAGACACTTGTTTTCCTTGGGCCCTCCCCGAGTGTATAAAACCCGCAGAACTGGCCTCATTTCCCGGGCTACACTACCGAATCACGGTCTTCGACCTTTCGCTCCGTTGTTCCCGACCGGTGTTCGGGGCCGACTCGCCTTCTTGGCCAAGAAATTTTGAAGAAAACCGGTAATGCGGAGAAGTCTCCCATATTTTGCCGTGCGATGAACCTCCGGGGCCCGGGTTTCAAATTCCGGCTATCTTCTATGCCTGCGCTGAAGAAATCTAGGTCGTAGCAGTGGTCCCGTGAAGACGAAAAAAAATGAAAAAATTTGGCTGGAGTTGTCAGCGAAATAGTGATCTCATGGTACATCACTCCTGCAAAGTCACCGGCTCGTAGCGAAAAAGCATATCTGTAAATAGCAGTCTGTTCTGCCTTTACTTTCGCGTACGAAGTGTTGAATTTTCGTTGTTTTTCATAGTAATTTTCGTAAATCTTGCCCTGCACACAATGTGGTTCTCCGCTCTATCACGTGTTCAGGTTTAGGCGCTATGTGCCTTCTTAGTATTGGTTTTTCTCGTCTTTATCCCGCATACCACACGGAACATTGGCAATGCACTATAGGCTTTTTTTCTCTTTCGCCTACCGCGCGGCGAAAGTGCTCTATGTGCCATTGCTATCCTATTATTACCCCTTGATCGAAATGCAGATAGTGGACGCATAGTAGTAAGCGCATCCACCCCACCCCACAAGCAGGCTGCCGAGCAGACCCGTATACGGCATACTACGTTACACGAAATTACATAATAATGTCTCTTTACGCCCCATTTCCCTCCTTCATTGTTACTGTTGTGGTTCCGTTGTTCAAACTTTATCCAGAAAGCTGTTTTTCTTTTCTTGAACCCCTTGCTCCAGCAAGCAAAGGCCGACATGTACGTCCCAAATCGGGAGTTCTTGTACACTTAAGCAACCACCCCACGCTGTTGAAACAGTAATGTTTATTTTTGAGGCGCGCCCTCCGCTGCCTTTCTTGGTATGAAGACAGGTTTTTCCCGATTCTAGGTATGGCATTACATAATATTAGTCTTCTGGTTTTTCCTTTCATATTGAAAAGAAATATCTCATACCAACCGAGAAGGAAAGAAAGGCACACAACTTGGGAAAAAGAAAACGACAAAAAGGGAATTACTGAACAAGCATCAGTGGATTGATACTAAAAGAGCCATTGCCATGGCCATGGTTATATAATGAAGCAAAAGTCTGGAAGTCATGGGGCCATGTTTCTCACACACACCCATATGCTAGCAATAGCCTACATTCATATTTAGGCGCCCAATGCTCTTGGTGTGAAAACATTGTCTCTATATAGTACGGGAGTTTTTTCGCTTTTCTTTTTCTTCCGCACTTTTTCACTTTTCATCTTGCTCATCGCCGTGGAAAAAGAAAAGAAAAGTAGTCGATGAATAAGTAAATAGTGCTCAGTACTGTGTCAAACTGACGTGAAGATCTTGCACAAGCAAAGTACCGAGCAACTCAAAAACGAAATGCCGCTAGTGCTTTTCACAGGCTACCCATGCAGTGGTAAAACAACGCTTGCCAAAGATTTGGTGCAACTACTACAATCCAAAATAGATGCAACCCCATCATTGAGTAAATACTCCGTAATCTACCATTCCGATGAATCGTTGGGCATAAAGCATTCAGACTACATAACCTCTCAAGATGAAAGAAAATTGAGGTCAGAGATCATCTCCGCAGTGAAAAGAGACCTTTCCAAGAACAAAATAGTCATTGTAGATTCCTTGAACTATATTAAGGGTTTCCGGTATCAACTCCACTGCGAAGTGAAAAATATGTCGACCACGTTTTGTGTGATTCAAACTTTATGTCCGCCAGAGACTATATTTGAATGGAATAGCACCTCAAACACGAATCCATGGGAACCGCTTCTGTTGAACCAATTGATACAAAGATATGAAGAGCCTAACTCTACGAACCGTTGGGATTCTCCACTTTTCGCTATCCTCACCCCTCAGGACAGTATTACTGACCACATCGACGACATCTGCAAGGTCGTTTTCCAAACTGCCAGATCGGCCAAAAGCAGTGGCCACAACGATCCATTGAGCAAAGGTTTGCAGAAACCAAACTCTGCCACTGTACTAAAGCCCGCATCCCAATCCAATTTCATCCAGGTTCTCGATGTAGAAACCACCAAGATAATAAAAATAATAATGAACCACATCAAGAGCCTGATCTCGATTGGTGGGGTGGGCAACGGAACAAGAGTCATCGTTTCTGAGGGCATTACCGACATCAATGACGACGGTTGCTTTTTCGTGGATCTTCCAATTGGTAATGTCGTCACTTTGGCGCAATTGCAAAGACTGAAAAGGCAGTTCATCAACTTTAACAAACTGAGAGATTTAGACCAAGATAGAATCGGCGCTCTTTTTGCCGATTATCTTAACAAGAACTTGAATTGAAATAGATGCATATATAGATACATAGTAAGAAGACTAAGAGAAGAGGGCAAAGGTGAAACAAGATTTGTTTGTTTATAATACAAAAAAAACATACATAAGATAAATTATATATTTCAAAGGGGGAAGAAAACATATGGGAAAAGTGAGGAAACTCCCTGCCTCCTCAAAATGGTAAAATTACTGACCTCTTAATTCAGGTTGGATATTTTCGTCGGAAAGATCATCGTCGTCATCATCATCATCGGGTTTCCCCATTAATCCAGCAACATCTTCTTGATCGTGGTGAGGCTGACTATGGTGGCTAGCCGAACTCTTATTATACTGCGATTCTACATCCACATCCACCATCACGTCGTCCACGTCATCATCGTTATTCTGATGCAGATTCTCCACCTCTTTCAAGTGTGAGGATAGCAACCTTAACTGTTCCGCCACTTCATGCGGTAGTTTGTCATCTTCGTTTCTTTCCTCCAGCGTGATATCCGATAAATGCTGTCTTTTTGACTTATGATTATCTTCCGAATCCATATCATTGATTAGATTTTCATCTACCACGTTTCTTGACGAGTTATGGTAGCCGTCTCTGTTCTTGTCATCAATCGATCTCTTGTACGATTTGATCTTGTCTATGGCCAGTTGAGCCGTTTCTCGAGCTTCTTGGGCGTCCACTTCCGCCAAAGTTGGATGGACATTTTCGTTACCGCCTTCATTCGGCTCATCCAATCCAACCATGGATACATCAGAATGTGTTATTTGATCTGGTTTATTCCATTTATTAACGTTGGGCAACTTCTTGGGTTGATAACGGTGACTCGATGTTTTGTCTAATACTCCCTCCATTAGATTGGAAGTATCGTTACTACTGTTGTTGCTATTGACGTTGGTGTTGTCATTTTTGTTGTTATTTATGTCGTTCTCATTTTTAGTTGTGTTTGACGAAACCCCCGCACTGGAGATTTCTTGATGTTTAGTATAGTCAATGGAATTATTTCTCATGTTTGCGTTAGACAGTTCGTCATCGTTGTTGTTGTTATTGTTGTTGTTGTTATTGGAAGATGATGAGGGTTGTAGGTCATTATATTCGCCCATCTTCTTCTTTTTCAGAACAAATCTTGCCTTGTATGTGGTTATGCGTCTGGCAATTTGAGACAGTAATCTTTTTTCAAAATCCTCAGCTGTTAAGCCATACCTTTGCATTAAAATGTCCAAAAGACCGGATTCCTCCACATAATGAGAAACTTTGAATTTACTTACAGTGTGATTAGAACTGTTGTACGAGCTTTCTAGTATTTGGTCAAATTTCAAATCATTTTGTAGAATTTTGGGGATCTTGGTTAAGATGAACTTCCCCAGTGACAGGTTATCTTCTAGTGGATGGCTATGATAAGGTTCAATTTTGGTCACAACGAATGGGCCTGGAATATCGTCGGTAGCTGAATTGAAGACGTCTAGATTCATAGGAGTGTCTCGTATCGAAGAGGGTGAGTGCGACGAAACATCATGGTTACCAGCGTTGTTGTTGCCATTGTCATTGTTAATATTGCTATCGTTGTCATCATCGTTATTGGGGGCACCGTCGTCTTTGCCGTCATGCTTATTGTTTGATTGAGAGTCTACGTTGGCAACAGCATTAGCGATGGCAACGTTGATGTCTTCATCGTTCACTACATCTGAATAGTTCTTCGTCATTTGAGTATGGACGTCGTCCTCGTCATTGTTGTCGTGGTTACGGCTGCCACTGCCAGAAGCAGAAACGTTGGCGTCCACTAAGTTCTGGTCGATGGAAGACTTATTTATCGAATCATCTTCGGTATCGTTCTTGATATTCACACCTTGCTGTTTGAAAATGTTGTTCGCATCAGCGTCATCGTCATTGTTCTCCCCCACATCATTGTTTCTCGACCCCATTTTATCATTGGCATCGTCTGGATGAGTGTTTGCCAGATGATATTCAAGATCATCTGTAACGAATTCGAGTTTACTGTCATTCCCGATCTTATTGTTATTGTTATGGCCATTATCGTCGTCGTCGTCAATGTTATCGCTTTGGTGATGAATGTGGTCCGGAGGGCCTGAAGGGTTCGCATTGTTACTAGCAGACGGGGACGAAGCCTCTGAGGAGGCAGAATTGCCAGCGTAGCTCAGCAAGACTTTGAACGGACAGTTTTTCAGATGACAGGCAAACGTAAAATGTTTATTTCTGTGAGAATTCTTTAAGATAATAGGACAACGCGTCTGAAATTCATACTCGTTGATAACGTCATACCAAGCACCTAATGTGGGGAATTTTTTGCCGCCGTGGGCCCCAATGGCCAGGTCTTTATTAATTATAGGGTGCTTGTACTCGTAGTAGTTCACGACTAGCTTGTCCATCCTTGTAAAATTACTAATGTGTTGTTTTCCAACCTCCCTTAATGCAGCAGGATCACAGATAACGCCTAAAATGCGTAACAGTTAGTGGTTCTCTCCAGTTGAGATCTTAACAAAATGTTGTCACTGACCGTAGTATTAAATGACACACTTTGGTGACTTTCGTTAATGGGGATGTGATAATGGCTATTGCCAATAAACAAAAAGGACAGGGAAAGAAGTAGAAAGTGATATAAGTTTGCTTGCCACTTTTCGCTTTTCACGAAAAAAGCGACGAAAAAAAAAACTTGAGCAGTACCCGGCCGGGACTCTCTTTTCGTTCAGAGTGACTCGAGCCTCGGGACACCCGAGTGGACACCCGGGAGGTGAATCATTAGAGAGTAGGGGAAAGAAATTATGCCATCACTGCTTCTTCGGTCAACAATCAATGTCACTATTTTCCTACGTATGGCAAAGTCCTTACATAAATAGGCCTACACTGATGCTGTCTGATGGCTCTTTTAAGGCGTCTGGTGCCATTTCTTAATGACGTCTTTATTTTTCTGCCATCGGAAACGCGACGCGTCGCATCGCCCAAAATGAAAGTTTGAAACAATTCTCTCAAGGTATTTGTCCCTTACATACATAGATGTAGAACAGCGTCAGCTGACTTGAGTAAGGACAAGGAAGAGTTCAAAGAGTTCACGGGGGGAAAATGGGTATTAAAGGTTTGAATGCAATCATATCGGAGCATGTGCCTTCTGCTATCCGGAAAAGCGACATCAAGAGCTTCTTCGGCAGAAAAGTGGCCATCGATGCCTCGATGTCCCTGTACCAATTTTTGATTGCCGTTAGACAGCAAGACGGTGGACAATTGACCAACGAGGCTGGCGAAACCACCTCGCACTTGATGGGTATGTTCTACAGGACGCTGAGGATGATCGATAATGGTATCAAGCCCTGCTATGTCTTCGATGGTAAGCCTCCAGAGATGAAATCTCATGAGTTGACTAAGCGGTCTTCGAGAAGAGAGGAAACTGAAAAAAAATTGGCAGAGGCGACCACGGAACTGGAAAAAATGAAGCAAGAAAGAAGGCTGGTCAAGGTCTCTAAAGAGCATAACGAAGAAGCTCAAAAGCTACTGGGTTTAATGGGCGTCCCGTATATAATAGCGCCAACGGAAGCTGAAGCTCAATGCGCAGAATTGGCAAAAAAAGGCAAGGTTTACGCCGCTGCAAGTGAAGATATGGACACTCTTTGTTACAGAACACCTTTTTTACTGAGACATTTAACATTTTCAGAGGCCAAAAAAGAGCCGATTCACGAAATAGATACAGAATTGGTTCTAAGAGGCCTCGATTTGACCATAGAACAGTTTGTCGACCTTTGCATAATGCTTGGTTGCGACTACTGTGAGAGCATTAGAGGTGTCGGCCCAGTGACCGCCTTGAAATTGATGAGAACCCATGGGTCAATCGAGAAAATTATAGAATTCATCGAATCTGAGGAGTCAAGTAACACCAAGTGGAAAATTCCGGATGACTGGCCCTACAAGCAGGCAAGAATGTTATTTCTTGACCCCGAAGTGATTGATGGCAACGAGATAGACTTGAAATGGTCACCGCCGAAAGAAAAGGAACTAATCGAATATCTATGCAATGAGAAGAAATTTAGTGAAGAAAGAGTTAAATCCGGTATAGCAAGATTGAAAAAAGGGTTGAAATCAGGCATTCAGGGTAGACTAGATGGGTTCTTCCAAGTGGTGCCCAAAACGAAGGAACAGTTAGCTGCTGCGGCTAAGAGGGCTCAAGAAAACAAAAAGTCAAGTAAAAATAAAAGGAAGGTCACAAAGAGGTAGAAGATGGAGTGCACCAGTTCTCTCTTTGCCTCTTTTCCCTTTTTCTCCTTTGGCATGTATGTAAACATAAATATTTATATAGACAGACATTTTTTTCTCCATACTTCCTTCTCTTTTTATGGTTCTTTCTCTTGAAAAGGTTCAGCACGAAATTTTTTTCTTCTTGCCTGGTTCTTTTTTCCTCTTCTTCCCTTGCATGCTGAAGTTTATTGCAGACATAAGAAAATGCAAGCTCTGAATGAGAAAGGCAAGACGAAGAAAGTAAACAACTTCCTCCCACGCTGCAACCATCACAATGCCCTCAACATCCAATTTTGTTAGGTCCGCTGTTTCGAAATATAAATTTGGAGCACATATGTCAGGTGCCGGAGGGATATCCAATAGCGTGACAAATGCATTCAACACCGGTTGTAATTCATTTGCCATGTTTTTAAAGTCCCCAAGAAAGTGGGTCTCCGCACAGTATACACAGGAGGAAATAGATAAATTCAAAAAAAATTGTGAAACCTATAATTACAATCCGCTAACTGACATCTTACCGCATGGCCAGTATTTTATCAATTTGGCAAATCCAGATAAGGAAAAGGCAGAAAAGAGTTATGACTCGTTCATGGACGATCTGAACAGATGCGAGCAGCTAGGCGTTGGTCTATATAACTTACATCCGGGCTCAACTTTGAAAGGCGACCATCAATTGCAATTGAAGCAACTAGCCTCATATCTTAACAAAGCCATTGAGAAAACAAAATTTGTTAAAATTGTCCTGGAAAATATGGCCGGAACCGGGAATCTGGTCGGAAGCTCACTAGTGGATTTGAAAGAGGTTATTGGAATGATTGATGACAAATCAAGAATCGGCGTCTGTATAGATACGTGTCATACATTTGCTGCAGGCTACGACATCAGCAGCACTGACTCGTTTAAACGTTTTTGGAAAGATTTTGATGAAGTAATAGGGTTCAAATTTCTAAGTGCTGTCCATTTAAATGATTCTAAAGCTCCCCTGGGCGCAAATAGGGATTTACATGAACGCTTGGGTCAAGGTTATCTGGGTATAGAGGTCTTTAGGATGATCGCGCATTCTGAGCATCTACAGGGTATTCCTATTGTCTTGGAAACTCCGTACGAGAATGATGAAGGCTATGGTAATGAAATAAAGCTGCTAGAGTGGTTGGAATCCAAGAGTGAGAGTGAGTTGTTAGAAGACAAAGAGTACATAGAAAAAAATGAGACGCTGCAGAGATTGGGTGCTAAATCACGTAAAGATCAGCTCGCTAAGTTTGAGGTTAAGCAAAAGAAGCAAACCGGCAAGAGAAAGAAGGCTACTTCAAAACCAGACGATAATGATATCTTGTCTCAAATGACGAAGAAAAGAAGGACCACGAAAGATTAATAAGGAGGTATGATAATATTAGACATATAACCATTTCTGTAGAAATCTGACCATACGTAATTAGATGCAATTCTTTACAACTCAAAAAAAAGGCACATTGCCCACAGAAAGGGATTGTTTGCTTGGTTAATTGATCTTTTGCGCTATTCTCCGAGATAAGACAGCCTTCTTTTTTTATAGATTTTCATTTTTCACATATAGGCAGATTAGCTCACGAAAAAGGTAAAACAAAAATACATCAGTAAATGCACAGAGAAGGCGAGAGGCACAATAAATCCTATGGAATGTCATACATAAGCACAGAAAGCTTTTAAATTGTAGTTTTTAAACGTGGGCGTTTTCTTTATCATCTGCTTTTCCGCACAACTCAACGAATAATTTTTGAGATAATAAGCTGAGGCAGAAACCTTACTTAAAATTCGCATTCGCCCACATTCGCAGCGCCTGCTAGTGTATATCAATAATGGATGAATATAATAATATATATTCGCAACCAAAGACTCCTCGGTTGAAACAAGATGGATTTCAAGGTTCCGCTGACGATCAACAGGAAAAGACATCGACTGATGTAAATGAGGAGGAAAAGCAAAAGGCGGCCTCCACCGTGGTAACCAAGGGCGAAACTCACACTACACCCTTGACTGTGTCTATTCCAACCTTTGAAAATGTTCAAACTTTACCTACACCGATGACCTATACTCCGTTATCCCCAGGAAATTCGGCTACGTCACCTATGGATCAATCTTCATTAAGTATTCCCAAAAGACGGAGTCACGCACGATTACTGGATGATATGCTTTCCATCGCACAGCC
This sequence comes from Saccharomyces kudriavzevii IFO 1802, assembly GCF_947243775.1. Classification (NCBI taxonomy): domain Eukaryota; kingdom Fungi; phylum Ascomycota; class Saccharomycetes; order Saccharomycetales; family Saccharomycetaceae; genus Saccharomyces; species Saccharomyces kudriavzevii. The sequence goes on along the minus strand of NC_079282.1, from coordinate 217,709 downwards.
AAACCAGAGAGTTGTCTCTGAACTTGTTGCGCCAGCAAATCTATCGCCGCAAAGAGTTCTTTCCCTACCAACGGTCGCCGAAGAGGCATTGATAAATGATTCTGTTGATAGTGATAGCCGGACAGGAGAAAACTATTCGCCAGAATGCGATGATGATCCTACTGAAAATTATGGTGACGACGTACTCCAGGGCTACCTTCTGGATCATTGGGATCAGTTGTTATTATGGAGAAAGGTAAAACACATTGGTTCAGGAAACTTTAGTAATGTTCTTTTATATGAATCGATGGACCAAAGTGACCCTAAAGTAAGGGAAGTAGCCGTGAAAAGGCTCAAATATCCCGAAGAACTATCAAACATCGATCAAATCAATACATCGTCGCGATATAAAGAAACACTGTCCCGTCTGGAAAATTCTCTTACTAGAGAACTACAAGTGCTAAAGTCGCTAAACCATCCATGTATAGTCAAACTACTCGGAATTAACAATCCAATTTTTGTTACCAGCAAGAAGCCCTTACACGATTTGATAGGAAAGAACCCGAGGATTCTGCCGCCTTGTGATATGATCATGTCTTATTGTTCTGCCGGAGACTTGTTAGCTGCTGTCATGGCCCGTAACGGCGGTTTAGAATTCTGGCTGATTCAGAGGATATTTGCAGAATTAGTTCTGGCAGTAAAATATTTGCATAGAAACAGTATTATTCATCGTGACTTGAAATTAGAAAATGTACTACTGAAGTACACTTTTGATGATATCAATAGTTTCAAAAATTCTCCCATTTACTACAAGCAAAATGTCATTGAGTTGGCGGATTTCGGCCTTTGTAAAAGAATTGAGAATAACGAAATGTGTACAGCAAGATGTGGATCGGAGGACTACGTGTCCCCAGAAATCTTAATGGGCGTTCCTTATGACGGCCACTTGAGTGACACGTGGGCCTTAGGTGTCATACTATACAGTCTATTTGAAGACAGATTGCCGTTTGATCCTCCACCGAACGCCTCAGTGAGACAGCGTAACAGAGCCACATCACATCGTATCGCTAGGTTTGACTGGAGATGGTACAGGCTAAGTAACAATGAGACCAACGTAGGGAAAAAAATTGTGGAGAACACACTAACGAGAAAGAACCAACGTTGGTCGATTAGTGAAATTTGCGAATCCTCATTTGTTAAAACAATTGTGGATACACTAGACTTTTCTTGAACAATTCTCACGGGCAGATATCACATCTTCGTGTCTCTTCATTGTTTTCCTAATTGACAGATTATAGCATAAAAATTTGTTTAGCATTTCACACAGTTTCGTTACTTGACATTAGGATTGCCGTATTCTGCTTTCCCGTTTTGCATTTTGACACAGCTTCAATAGTACTGCTGATTCCATTTTGGCGATGTAATTATATAGCAAAGATAGTTATAAATAAAAGTATCATATTAATACCATGATATTTAATTACATAGAAGACAACAAATAACAACCAGGTAATGAGTTGTGGAAAGTGCCATTTTGGCCTTTTGGTCTAAATTAATCCTGTAGGTTCTTCAAAGTTGATTCATGCTTATTTCATGCTTTGACTTCTGGTTCTGCTTCCTCTTCCTCTTCCCCATCTTCTTCATCGTTTTCTTTGAAATCCCCCATATCCAAATTACCACCACTTTGCGCCAATAATTGCTGCAACTGAGCCATATCTGGAGAACCGGCGCCGCCTGCACCACCCATCATTTGACTGAAGTCCATGCCTCCAGGACCTCCGGCACCACCGGCACCACCCATCATTTGGCTGAAATCCATGCCTCCAGCACCACCTGCACCACCGGCACCGCCGGCACCACCCATCATTTGGCTGAAATCCATTCCTTGAGCGGCATCGTTGCCTTCAACTTCAACTTCGTCTTGTTCATCTTCATCAACCCACTTATCGAAGTCTGTCTTAATGTAAGAGTACCTCATCTTCTCCTTTGTCAAACGTGGCCAGTATTCGGATTCCAAATCCTTTTTGTACAATTTCAAAAAATAGTGTTGGCCATTAGCAACTTTGTGCATTGTTTTTTCAGGTATAATTTCCTTATATAGATCAATGTGTAGTTGATAATGATGAACAGATTCGTCACCAACGTGAGGCTTTGATTGAGCCTTTAATTCGATGTAGGTAGGTTTAATAGTTAATTCTGGCGCATCACAGTCAGCAATTGACACGGTCATTAGAACATAGTTCCTTTCTGGATCAGTAGTACTGGATCTTTGAGCCCATGCGACTTGAGGATTGATAACTTTCTCGGACATTACTATAATATATCGATGATCTTGGATTCTTGAACTTATAATCAATTGGGAGAATCAGATTCCTCGAAGAAGCTTGTAATATTGCCACCCATTTTGTCTTTTTATGCTTTTTCCCATGCTAATCCTTGCCTCTCCTTCCCGCCCCTTCAAAAAACTAATAAGAAGGGTAACTTACAAATTTCAAAGAAATTGCCGGCAATTTTTTGTAGGTATAATACGTGGGTATTTCAATCATGAGTTGGAGAATATCGGTGAGAAAACATAAAGTCCTCCACGTGTACAATATCAGTAGTGTCTATTCACACGATGGTTTACCACAGAAAACAAGCAATGCAAAAAGAAAAGAATTAGAATCCCCTCAAAAAGGATTGGACGAGTCCGGAATCGAACCGGAGACCTCTCCCATGCTAAGGGAGCGCGCTACCGACTACGCCACACGCCCGTGATATTTACAAAATATAAATACCTTAATATATTATACCTATAGCTAAAATAGGATGATATTTATAATACATTCAGTTAAGTACAATTCAGAGGAATAGTTATACTTCTTTTTTTTAGGTCCTGTGCTTTTAGTCCCTCTAATTTGTTTTCGGTTAATCAAATTCTTATGAATTCCCAAATGACTCAAAAAGTGCATGAGAGGTGTTTAAAACGCAATGTGAAAATAAAGCAAGGCTCGCATGAAGAATTTCAGAACAAAAGCCAAAGGAAAAGCAAACGTGGTTTAGCCCTGGATAATACACGGAGGTTTTCTAATGTTTGAAATCAAACTGAATGACAAGATAACTGACTTCCTGCGAAACTTCAAGAACAGTGCAAGATCAAACAAAGGCATTGATGAGGACATTGATGTTTTCCTGGAGCGACACGCCATTCCTGTCCGTTCACTACTATTTTATTTGAAGGAGTATGATGAGGATAATGTACTTCCTTGTTCAGTTAGGGAGTTGTTGACACCTTTTGAATTTGAATTCAAGCCCAAGACTGTGAGAGGCTCGCATTATTCAGAGGGTTTTAAGAAAAGTTTGGAGTTTTTGAAATATCAGCAACAAGAGTTGGAATACCAAGGTATGGTTAAGAGAAACGGGCCTGCCTCTTCCCTTATGGAGGAAGATGAGCTTACGCCTTCACAAATTAATAAGCAAATCAAAGAACAAGTCACTACCGTTTTCAACGTCCTGGTAAGTGTCGTATCGGTCGTCGTTGCTATCTGGTACTGGACTGGAACTTCAACAAGATTCCCGGTCCATGTTCGTCTCTTGTTGTGCTTGTTTTTCGGAATTTTAGTTTTAGTGGCAGATGTTGTTGTTTATAACAGTTATCTGAAAAAATTAGAAGAAGCAAAAGTGAAAGAAAGGACAAAGGTGGAAAAAAAAAAAATTCTGGAGAAAATCACACTGTAACCATCAAGTTTCGTATAGACAACAACTGTGAGTTCTCAAGAGATACGGCTTTTCAAACTGAAGAGTGGTAATGTGTATTCTTTATGTTTATAATTGCGTTTATAAAACTCTAGTGTATGAATGTGAAATAAAAAATGCTCTATCTTCCTTAATGCTACATGATAAGAAGAAAAAGGTCTAACTAAACCATTAATAAAGTGGAATTGTTCCAGTACAGCGGATGAAATTTCAAGCCTCTATTTTTTATGGGTATCAATTATGGCCTAAAACTCTCGACTCTATCGAATAAACTAGCTTCATTGTTTGTTCCATAAAGGTCAAACACATGATTGTGTGAGGGGCAATTCTAAAGACTTGAGCTGCAAAACCCTTATATAAAGCTGTAACACCTTCGATTTTAACCGTTTTGACCAAACAGTCTATAGGTCCTTTGTATAAGTCACCCTTCTGATTATAAATTCTTGTCAAAATGACATCCCAAGGGTTCATAACTACAGCAACACCTAAACCAGATATAGTACTGGCAGTTAAATGTAAAGCTGGACCATCCTTCATCAGATCATTCTTGACTAAAATGCTCTTTGCAGTATTGTAAATTGGTAGTTGAACAGAGGAACCAGCACCTGTTCTAAGAATGGCAGCATCAATACCTCTAAATAGCCCTTTAACACCCTCAGTTTTGAAGATGGTCACCAACCCATTCCAAACACCAGAGTAGTGGGTTTGTTCACCAATTTTTATAAACTCAGAATAGGATTGAAGTCTCGTTTTCACCAAAAATAATGGAGAACCAACGACTGCACCAATTATACCAGATGCAGCACCAGAAAAGACGTTAACTCCGACGCTTTGGACCTTGTGTGATTCTTGACCTGGAAAGAAAAGTTGATTTAAAGATGATCTAATTGGTTCATAAAACCCCAATCTGGAACCATTTAGCCCAATTTGATAGATATAAGCAGCATTCAAACCCTTTTGTAGACCTTTTATACCTTCATTTTTGAAAATTACTGCCATACCTTGAATGGGGTTCTTGTAAACTTTCGCGGCTGACGCGGACATTTCACCTTGAAGTTGCATTCTGATCTTGATCAACTCGATTGGATTGGTAACAGTAACCGCTATACATGCTGCTAACCCACCAGCCATGAATGAGCCGAACTTCGATATCTTTTGAGCGGCTGTTTTCTCAACCTCTTTCTCTTGTTTTGAGTCGGCAGATGACATACTTGCTGATGATATAATTCGGTGAGTGAACTTGAGTCTTGGTTGCTGTAGCAATCAAAGAAATTTACTTTTGATCTGGTGGCGCGGAGCATTATGAAAGGAAAAAGTACATCTCATGTTGCGTGTAAATAATGAGCTTTATATATATTTATATATAATATTTATCATTTGACGACTTAGTCACAGCTTGAAATTTCAGCGGTGCTTAATGTTCGTTTTCTTTACTTTTTTTTTCCGCCCACTAGAAAGCCGATCCCGCTGTGACTAATGAGGTATTAAGTACTAACTTTCTTTTAGTGACCTCTTTTAATAGCCTTGTAAACTCTTGTTAACAACTGAATAAAGAGCAGATGTGGACCCTTAGGCTATTTTATTTGAGAATGAAATCTTTTTTTCTTCTTTTACTTGTCTTATAGTTCAAATGGTATTTAAACACGCCCCAGTAGCGTTAGCCCGTTTCCGGCGTTTTTTTCGGTATATATGGATTTAAAGAAAATGTGTCAATAATGAAGAATATTAAAGATCGCTATGAAAAAACAACAATAGTATGCTATTTGGAGATATTCTAATGTAGTGATAGAATAAGATTGCACCAAACAAACTTTGCGCCTGTATAGCCCCTTATCTAAAATTATTAAGGATTGTACCACAGTCAGTGCAAGTAAAACCATTATCACCGCCAGCAATCGGGTTTTTTGAAGCGCATTCAAAACTGGATCCATTGCAGACGTCACATTTTAATTTCGGGCTTGTAGTAGAGCTTTTGGGAATATCGTGGGGTCCAAATACCGTAGAGTTTGTGCTTTCACTTCTGGATTTTGAGGATATAAAACTTCCGTTGGACTTATTGAATATCGAGTTCTTAAAGATGGCGCTAGCTCTTGGCGGCATTCCAGAAATCACTTGGCTACTGTTTGAATGCAGATCGTAAAAATCATGGCTTGGCTCGCTATTCCGCGTATTTGTAGGTACCGAAGTACTGAATTCATTGCCTTCCGTTGGTCTTGTCACATTCATTCTACTTTCAGATATATTGTCATTATTGTGGCTGTTTCTTTTGCCAGCAACCTCAAGATGAAACAAGTTGTACTCATGGAACTTTTCTATAATTTTTTTTCGTATTTCTGGTAGGATATCAGTTCTAAAAACACGAATCAAGCCCTGGCTATCTGTTGTTATTAAAATTGTTCCGACATTATTCACAACATTCGACAGATTTGAGCTGAATCCCCCTGTTTCTTTAATGGCGTTAACAAACTTGCTTTTGTTTGCATCACTGTGTCCCATATTCTGCTGATTCAATTCCGAAAAATATTGCGAAGTCAGTTCGAAAATTAAATCGTTTGACAGCGAGAGGTTTTTGAGTGCAACGTCAGGGGCTATGAAAGCGCATGTGACGGGGGCATTATGGGCATGGAATGACACATAATGACCGTTTTTGATTGCTTGACTCCCCACAGATTGCGCTTGAGGGGCACTTTTTGAAGGGCTGGTAAACTTGCGCGAGTCGCCTTGGTTTGAGGTTTCTGTCAAAGTTTCATCATTTGTGCTCTTATTAGAGACAATCCTCAAAAGCCCTTTCAGACTCATGTTGCCGCTTATCCTCTTTTTCCTATGTGGAACGACGCTATTCATTTCTGCTGACAGGTTGTAGGATCGCATTCTCCAGGCGTAAAACCAATGATCATCACTACCTGTAAAAACCACGGGCTCGTTTTTCATTATCATTAATTGGCCTTTATGTCGTGAAGAACCACTTTGAAATCCCTTTAATACTTCCAAAGGTCTCTTTTCATTGAGATCAAAGATTTGGATTTTTGAATCATTTGTAGTGACTATCAATCTTAGATTTTTGTCCACTTTGGAAAAAAAACATTGTAAACCAGTAATCCGAGGCCCATGCTGAGCTTTTCCGTATTCAGAAGACGGGTGGAAGCTATTTTTGGCGGTTCCTTGAGTACTTTTATCAGCTACATGAAATGATAAAAGAAATTTTAAGCCATGTGTCATTAGGACATAAATATACCCATTAAAAGTACCAATTATTGTATATTCGCCATCGGAAGGGGATAACGTCAAGGACGTTATCAAATCTTTACAATCAAAAGCATAGGAAACTTCATTGTCCAGTATGGACCACAATCGACACTTGTGATCTAAACAACCTGTTATTATAAAGCGATCGTCGCCAGGGAAAAAAATAGCGGAAGTAACAAAATCTGGGTGAACGAACGTTTTTAACGAGCATTTTCTTTCAGGATGCCATAGTTTTGCAGTTTTGTCCATTGACGCTGTTATTAGGAATCCGTTTTTGGACCAGTTTGCGTCTAAGATATCTAGAGCATGTTCCATGAAAACCCTGAACACATCGGAATAAAAAACAGGTGCGTATAGATGTAACTGCTTCGAAGCTCCATCAAGTTGGTCGCCTAGTTTTAAGTCATTACTTGATATGGAACCGTTGTGAGAACTGATGCTAGCCAGATGCCTTTGGATTTTTAGCGAGTTTGCTCTAGTCACGCTGACTGATTTTTCTGAGCGACCCATTTCAGATCTCTTGACGGGCGAATTTATGACTTTCCATAGGTGCAAAGAGCCATCTTTGCAACCAATAACCATATACTTACCGTCATGACTGAATGTACAGCAACATATTGAATTTTTGTAAAGCTCTGAATTGGTCGCTGCCGGTTCCCCTTGATGAGTGGCTGATTTGTATACGTCGGGAATTTTTAACTCTTGAGCTAAGAACATCCTATCGAACTGTTCCAACTCTTCTTTCTTCTTGAAGATTTTAATATACGCAGGTTCTTCAAGATAGTTTTCAAAATATTCTCTATCGAATAGATCAAAGTACCAACGGTCGTTCTTGCTGAGGTTATTGTAATTGTTTAAAACCACTGAGTTTCTCTGCAATGTTCTCCTTAATCTTGCGCTGTAGTCTATATTATCAATAAATCTCAACTGGGCGGGGGTTATATCCGCAGAGTAGCCTCCATCATATTTGGTAGAGTTTCTTCTAGAATCTGCAACAGACGAATGTCGGCTTCTGTTTCCTGGTACGTTCAAATACCTCATTTGGCTGGTTTCTTTAGAATTTATAGGAACCCTGTTGCGATCATCTTCTATGGAGACCAAGGATTCGATATAATTTGGAGTACTTGTTTTCGACTTGAACATCATTTAGAATCACACGGCACGAATAGCGGTTCTCCGTTATGATACTTATTGACGGTTATGGTGGTGTCTTCAACGACCGCCGGTTATATGCTCCCTATATTGTTGTTCTGTCGTTATTAAAAAGGCCACGTCTAAGTTAGCTCTTCCTCAAAACCGTGGGGACTCGCTGCAATGACTGTGTGCCTGGTAGTTGTCTGTTAGCTACCTCTGATGATAGTATATGCCCGCTGCAAATATCCTTTTTTTCTATGCAAACCTCCTTTATATACTTTTTGAACTATTAGCGGTACAATAAGAGTGAGTTTTTTCTTACCGTATTGGCGGTTATTCTATATAAAGAGAAGAAGACAACCTACGATCGTAGAAACGCGTTTAGCGCAATGGCGAAGTAGCATGATGCATATCTTCAATATACGGCATTTAGGTCTTAAATTCCCAGGAATAAACTTTTTTTTGATAAGGCTACTAGATTATATGTTTTGTTAATGGGCAAGTTATTTACAGGAAAAAGAGTATTGCGAATAATACAAAGAAAAACGTAACTGATTCAATACATTCAATGACATCTATGTGTTTTTTTTATAAGAGCACGATATGCTCGATTTTATTGCATTGCTTCAGCAGTCGAAGACAATTTTCTGAAGTGAGCTTTTGGCAACAATGTCTTTCTCAGTGCAAAAGAACTACCATTACCACACAAAGCAACCTAAAACCTTCCATAAGCCTTATTTTATTCACTATTTAATCTTGATTAGTGGTGAACAGAATTGATAAAGCGCTAAAATGCTGATTGCTAACCTCAGTGGAAGTGGACATCATGCCCACCACTAAAGTCCCTCTATACCTTTGGTTGGGACGGCAGGGTAAGCTCCGCTTCTTTGGAAAATCACAAGCGTTGGCTATTTTCATCAGAACAACGCCATGAGTTCCTATTGAGTAAAGCTCATTAGGGCCAAACAGGACGGTACAGTTTATCTTTCTCCCGAAAATTATCAGGTCATCCAAAGCACGAAACATGTCCGTTAAACCCATTGACAATTTCATCATGAACAGTGTTCACCTTTTTGAGGTGAACCCATCTCAGACACTTTTTTCTATATCATATAAACCACCTACACCAAAGACAAACACAAAAGTCTCGTTTAGAACTCATAACTCACACTTATCTTCAAACTACAGATTTACCACCAACAAGAGTAAGGATGTTTCAAGGCTGCTCAGTGCACTGGGCCCACGAGGTGTATCTGTAACTCCAGGCAAAGTTGAAAAGAAAGCACAATTGAAGAAAAAGCAAAAGAACGCTAACGCAAAAAACTCAGATAAAAAAACAAAAGCTAAAAATATTCAGGACATTGTCGGTCTGGCTACTTTAATCGTTAACACAGATGTTGAAAAGAACGAACCTGCAGCCACGAAAACCACTGCTGGACAGAAAAAAGGTGTTAGCGCTGCGCAAAATAGCAATGGTAACTCTTCAGCTTCAAAAAAGAAAAAGAATAAGAACAAGGGCAAAAAGAAACGTTAGCCGATTCGTATGTACTAGCAGAAGACTGAATATGAATGAATTCTTATATATGTATTCAGATAATAAACCCAACTAAACCATCAAATTGAGAAAAAAAGCCAGTGGGAATATATATATATATATATATATATATATGCATAAATTGGGGCCGGAAAACCTAATATAATAACGTCTCTCTATCTTCTCGACCTCTTCTTCTTTTTAGAAGGTTTACCTCTGTTCTTTTGACGTTTTTTGCCAGGCTTGTTCTTAAAGTTCTTATTGATAGCTTCACCATAAATTTCGTAAGGGGTATTTGAATTTGTAGATCTTTTAATACTATCACTTTCCAATAACGGAGAGGTTTCATCGTAATCTGCATTTTCTGCATTTTCGTCATTATTTTTGGCATTACTGTCGCTAGGTTCTAGAGCATCGTCGTAGACATTATTTTCTCTGTCAAAGTTAGAAGAAATTCTTTCATATGTCCCAATTGACCGCATGGGCCTACTTGTTTGCGCCATTATTCCGGAAGATGAACCTTCCTTTACTTGCATGTTGCCAAAAAAATTATCGGTATCGGCATATCTTGGTGGCAATTCTTCTCCCTTCTGTAAAATAGTGTCCTTGTTAATCTCGGTTCCATTATAGGCTGGAGGAATCCCAATTTGTCCGTAAACGCTTCCAAACGCATATTTTTTCACATTGGCTTCTATAAAAACAAATCCAACCTGGCCTAAATTTACGTGTAATTCAACTTCATCGGACGTCATTTCGTCACTCTCATCATGTGGATCGTGAACTCTCTGAAGATCTTTGACAACCGCAATATCTTTACCTTCTGACAAAGCTTCACGGAAGCTTATATTATCTGGATCTTCCAACAATCCATCCCTTGTATATGTTCTTGTATATGCAGCATTGAACGCGCCAATCCCAATGAAAAGATCAATGCCAATGTTCTGTGTTACGTCCATTAATTTTTTACCATTATGTGTAATAAAGATCGTCCCTGTTTTATACCTGTACCCAAATCCCACAGTGTCACCTTCTTCCAACTTTGGTAATAAAGTGCTAGCGGTGAAGGGATTATTTATTCTGAGTTTACCTGTCGATTCGTAAGCAATGGAATATTTAGCCATGCCTGGTACCCTGAAGTAGGGATATGGTACAGTGGTCAAACCTATACTGAATATACTATTAGATTTTGGAATATACCTGAAAACTTTGACTTCGAAATAAACTGCATCCTTCCTATTATGGGGTAACGGATAGTTCATTACCGTGGACGAGCTCTTATTAAATTTTGAAAATTGTATATCTAGTTTATCTTGGACGATGAAACTTGGTAGAAAGTTTCCATATTTATCAATATTATCATTGATACTGGGCAGCAAGAAATAGCTTTGGATACCACGATCCTTTATAAATTGCTGGTCATCACTATTCAAATATGTGCCGAATTCCTTTACCACGGGCGGGCTCATCATCTGGAACTCTTTTGTTCTAATATACAACTCAACCTCATACGCAGACATCTTTGGCAGCTCCTCAAGTTCTCTTTCCTGAAGAACAATCTCCTCATCGAACCCACCAGGAGACGCAAAGCTAGAATCCAACAGGATGCCAGTATGCTTTTTGCCAAACAAAGAATGTAAAGTTCCTGAAGTTCGTGTGCCTAGCGCATTCTCTTCATCATATTCTGATTCATCATCACCACAGAAGGTAACATATGCAGCTATTACTACCAAGATAAGCATCAATATTGCAAATGTAATCGAAAGACTTATTAGGAACGCTAGACTTATAGCCGCGGAATCTGAATCCATAGGAGGCGTTGGGACCATGTTAGGGTCGCCTACCTTAAAGTCATGGTTTGGACTTTCTAGATTACCGAACGGACCATCCAAAGCTTCATTAAAAGTGATATACATTACACTTGTATCCCTGTAAGGTTTTTCTTGTTCCCAATTACAAATGAAGAAACAAAAAGAACTTCTGCTGCAACTTGATCTGTTTGGTTTGTTCAACAATATCTACTACTATTTAGCTGACTATAAAAGTTGGCCCAGGTATATTTGAGTGTATTTTGCTCCGATAACTTAAGTTTTGATTCAGGAACCCCTCCCCACAGAAACTCTTTAATAAGCAGAACAGCTAAGAATACCAAGCGCTTACGTAATTAGTGATGAGGATGAACAAATTTTTGAAAATGCAAACTATCGCCCAAAGAGTGCGTCGTGAAGATTAGATACTAATTTTAATTAATATCTAAAAGCTTAAAATTGTGTTAGATGCGTCTATGCTATATACTCCTACTATCACTTGTTAATAGTATATCCTCCCTTGCTATGTCATTAGTGTGGAAAAGGCCTGTATCGAAGATTTTCTTTGGAAAACGATTCTAGTCATCCGAACCATCACTTTCGTATTCACCGCTTGCTTCACTCCACTCTATGTAATATTCCTTCATTAATGTCTTATAGTTCTTCAAAAACAAAGGATCAAAGGGGAAATAACTCTGTAAATCAATGAACTGTTGTCTGGTGGCCAAGGACCAAGAAGATGATGCAGTATTGGCCTGTACCAACGTTTCCCTTCTATCGCTGTCAGCCTTGCCGATAATACCTCTCAGTCTTTCATTGTTGTTGTTTTCAATTATACTGAAACAATACGCAACGCTTTCCTGCTGGGCAATACGAGCAAACATTAGCATAACATTTTCATTACAAAACTTCAATGGATTAAACTTAGAAATTACCATTCTTTGGAAGAACTTGTCTAATTCACATTCCCAGTTACCGTCAGTATCTCTGAAAATGCTATGTCTGAAGCAGAAAATGTAACATAATGCCTGGAATGCAGCATAGAAATGCTTGAATCTTTCCATTCCTCCCCGTTGATCCACTTCTTCTTCTCTTTCGATAACGTATCTGTTCAACCACGACGTCAGATAGCTTGCTACGAATATGATTTGAGTTCTGGAAAGCTTTTTGGCCCTCCCAATATACGAACCCAAATATTGTAATGACTTGATCTTCTTCTCTGCAGCTTGATTGGGGGCAAAGGAAATGTCTATAAGCGTGACTAAAAAGGAGTCCATTAGTTCTAGTTGTTGTTGTGAAACATGAAACATGATATATTGAATCGATCTAGTATAATACGTGGGCAAAACGTGTGTCTTGAATAGTGTTGTTAAAGTATTGAATACTCCAACACCTTCACCATTTTCCAAGCTTTCCGGTGTCACTTGTTCTTCCACATGCGTGCTTACCAACGTCAAAATGGCGTCTAATTTAGTAGACAATTCTTTGATTCCTTGTGTCAGCTCTACGTTATATTCTTCAGCACCGTCCATGCCTTCAATGACTTCCATATCATCATTGTCACTTTGATTAGCATCAGCTGCTGCAGATTTTGACTGTTCATTATCGTTATCTTCTTCACTCTCATCATTATCATCTCCCGATTGGTCATCTGTTAAATCGTCGTCCTCTAAGTCAACGTCCTCTAGGTCGCCGTCATCCACATCGTCATCCAATTCATCTAGCTCATTCTGTAATTCAACATCAATGGAAATAATCTTTTCTATCAGTAAGGACCAAATTTGGAACCCCAGTTCAGAGCAGTAGCCTCTCAGTTTCAGCAAATTTGAGGTGTAATTAACCAACTTTTTCCGAGTATCGTTTTTATTTGGGAAAAATTTGGCCAAATATGTATCTATGAAACCCATTGATGAGGGGATCATCCTTAAGAAATATTTAAGCATGTCATGATGACACACCGTCTGTTCGGTTGGTAAAATAAAACAAGATACCAGTATCATCGAAACGTCTTGCCACCATTTGGGTATACTCGAGCAAAGGATTTTAATGAAATATATATATTTACTTAGAGTTTGTGGAGGTAATTCCCACCACTTCTCAAAGTTTATAATAGTTTGTATTAGGAAAGTTCCCCTGGAGGATTCTATCCTGTTAATATTACTAGATAAGATATCCAAAAGAACATTGAAATTCTTATCATCGATTCTTTCAGAATTCTTTCTCGGAAGCGCGACTTGACTGGCGATAATGCTGATCTGAGTTAGGTCGTTCTTATCTAGATCATCTAGTGCAGATATCACGAACCTGCCATACATAGCAGTTGAAAACATCTCGTCTTTCATTTCCTCTGAGTGAAGGGTTACTAGCCCAGTACTATCGGAAAATTGGACCTTTCTTTTCTTTGGATCCACAGAAGCAGCAAAGTCCTGAGGTGATCGCTTACTTGTATGCTCAAAAGCCATCATCTTGTCCGTTGTGTTCTCGTGAAAAATTTATTCCTTTACCAAAGTATGTTTCTTCCTTGCTGAGATATAAATAGCGGTGATCAGAGAAATTTTTTTTATTGAATTGAACAGTAGCTAAACAACCTTATATAAAAAGGAAAACCACTCCAAACGAGAGATGCTCATCAAGTTTTTTTTTATACAAGGAGAAAATTTTCAACACCTTTTTTTTTAACTTTCTGCCGTCCCATCGACCAAATCTGGAGAGGGTAAGATGGGAGTTCTTAATCTTAGCAATTAGCGAAGACAAAAGGCAATAACCATGGGAGGCACGCCACACATGTGGAAAGCATTAGCCACGTTTAGAATTCCGGCACTACAAGGCACATTTAACTATACAGACCCCCTGGATTCAAATAAGGGAAATAATTGAAACAGAAGCTTTTTTGTTCTTTTATGTAAAGTTTTGAGTAAACTACTAGACTATGAAAATACTAATTCTATCTAATGCTTCTGCCTTGTACCATTGAGCTACCGAGCTGTTCATTTCCAACATATGTCCAGCCACCGAATTGCTTTTGAACGCTTTCACTTAAATATTCATCGACCACACTATCGATTGGCTTCTCCCTAGTAAATTCCTCATCAAAATTGCTAGTATCCATAGAATTACTAACGGCAGGCTTGTATGGGGGAATATAACCCTTCATCAGCAAACGCTTCCACGACAATTGACTGAAAAAAGGATGATTTCTAATTTCATCGGCGCCATTGTAGCCCAACCTTCTCGTCGGGTCACGACTTAATAGACCGATCAATAAATCCTTCGCATCTCTATCGAATCCGTCTGGGAATACTAGTGGCTCTTGCAAAATTTTCTTATACATTTTCGGAACATCCTCGTCATAGTATGGAGGGAGGCCCGTCAACATCTCATATAACAAGACACCCAGCGTCCACCAATCTACTGCCTTTGAATAACCTAAACCTAATAATAGTTCTGGTGCCAGATATTCTGGGGTGCCACAGAATGTGTCCGTCTTGTCATCGTCCTTCATATTCAGTTTACACAGCCCGAAATCACAAAGTGCAATATGCCCTTGGTAATCTAATAGAATATTCTCTGGCTTCAAATCACGATAAATGACATCCAATTTGTGCAAGTTGTCTAACGCACATAACAGTTCAGCTGTATAAAATCTGGCACGAGACAAATCGAATCTTCCTTCCTTTTGTAGGTGATAGAACAGCTCACCACCATTGATAAACGCCAACACAAAATACAATTTTTCTGGTGATTGAAAGGAAAATTTCAAGGGTACGATGAATGGACAATCAACGCGAGCTAAAACTGTCCTTTCGGCTAAAGTATGCGTAACTTCAGATTTGGACACAATATATGATTTTCTAATTGCCTTCAAGGCGTAAACTTTCTGTGTATCTTTCTTTCTGACCTGCATTACCTTGCCAAACGAACCCTTACCAATAACCTTCAAAAGGTCAAAATCATCTATTGACAAGGGCTTGTTTCTAGAGGGTTTGTAGTCAATGCTGATGTTGATCTTTCCTAAGCCATTATCTAAGGTAATCCAGTGGTGGTTATATAATCTAATACTGGCCGCGGAGTCAAAACTTAGGTTAATAGGCAAATGGAAGGAATCTAAATGTATATCTTGGTTAGAATTTATTTTATCGAAGATGGCTTGCAGCTTCTCGTCCTGTACACCCATTTCCTGCTGCCATGACTTTGATGGCAAAAGGATGGAGGGAATCCTGGCAAATACATCAATCTTTAGGTATGGTAATTTTCTTGTTACATCAAATGTAGATATCTTATTGAAACCAGGGTTAGCAATTGTTCCATATTCTGCTTCAATAGTGGCAACAGTATTATCAAATTCGATAGTGAAGTAAAGTAATGGATTTAAGGTCGAGGAGCCTGGCAACATGATAGTGGACGGAATAAACTTTGCTGCTGATTCACTAGAGATCAAATCCTCATCTGCTGGACCTTGGTTCTTCAGTTGAACGCGAGACAGCTGTGCAATAAGCGCATCTACTTCTTTGGCAATTTCCTTATGTGGCGGAGGAACACCGGAGGCTAATAGCTTATTCAATATTTGCTCACTTGAAGTTATAGGAAAAGGTAAAATGAAACCATCACCATTGTATACTTTAATAGTCATCATTCCTGAACTTGATGTGGCATCGTTAGGTGTTCCTGTAGAGCCGATATTCGCTGTGTCATCCAAATTTTGAGGTGAATTGATGTTCTCTAAGTTTCCGCCGTTCGAATCTCGTACAGTAGAGGTCGACGAAGATGCATCATATGAAACACGTACTGGAACCACTGATGAATTTGATGGATTTATTGTTCCCTTTCTGTCCAAAGACGAACGAGTTACTGAAGCATCATGGTCACCCGCGGTTTCTTGACTATTCTGTGACTCTTCTTTTTTAGAAGAATGAAAAAATCCACTATGTTTGGCTTCTTTTTCTTCTTTTGATTTTCCAAATTTGAATTTTGACTTCCAGGAATACATTTTCAGAAATTGTGAGGAGCTTTTCTAAAATTACGCCTTTTCTAAGATGATTGATCGCTCGCTGTATACAAAAGAATTGTGAGGTAATATAATGAAAGTACAAATGCTTCGAAAATTCAATCAACGCAAACAATAAACCTTCAAAGATATAGGAACCAAAAGAAAAATATTCAACTGTTGCAAATGTGAGAATAATGTTAATTATTGTTGGCGCTCGTTCGGGATAGGAATTTTTTAAGCCTTTCAAAAGGGGCATTTCTTAATCTTCCTTTTCTGTAGCGCGGCTTTTTCTTGAGAAAATAGTCGCGAGTAACGAAAAAAATACAATATTTACACATTACATGCCCTATGAAACTCTTTGATAGCTCAATAAGCAAAACTCAATTATCAAATATGTGCTGTTTATATGAAAGTATTACGTTGCATTTATCCCTTTCGAGAAATTATAGGTTATCAAGTATAGTAAATCTATGTACGAACAGTTGGTTCTTCTGTTCCTAGAATTTCTTCGAATTTTAAAAACTTCACAATGGAGTTGATGATGGGTTTCAGAAAGATTTCTGCGGTCTCATCATAATTGCCCTTGTTGTCAGTATATTTTTCGACATATAGTCTTATTGTTGCACCAGAACTACCCGTTCCGGATAATCTTAGAACAAACTTAGCCCCATTTGATAGCTTTACGAATAGACCTTGCTTTTCGGAGATGGAACCATCCAAGTCCGTATACGAAAAATCGCCACAATCAGCGACAGTTAGGGACTCATCACCTGGGAACTGACAGCCAACAACATCGGGTTTTGTGACAAAATTGTTCAATAGAGCTACCACCTTTTCGGCCTGCTCGCATTCGAGATGTTCGTAATCATATCTAGTGAAAAAAGTACGGCCGTATTCATTCCAGAATTCGTCCTGGATCGTTTTGATTGAAGCTTCCTTTTCGGGATTATGCTTGTTGTAGATGGCCAAGATATTCAACCAAGCAATAATAGCCCATATACCATCTTTTTCCCTGATATGGTTGGAACCTGTACCAAAGGATTCCTCACCACAGATTGACAACTTGTTAGCATCAAACAAGGCACAAAAGAATTTCCAACCGGTTGGAACTTCGTAGCAGTTCAATCCCTTCTTTGCTGCAACACGGTCAATGGCGGAGGACGTAGGGAATGAGCGTGCTAACCCGTAAATACCTTGTTTGGCAAAATATGGAATTTCCGATGCATATTCAGCAATGATGGCAACAGAATCGCCTGGTGAGACAAAAGCAGGGCCATAACCGTAGATCATATTCCTGTCACCGTCACCATCAGACGCAGCGCCAAAGGCAATCTTCTCGCGGTCAACTCTGCTCACAAGAGTACGAGCATAGGTTAGATTTGGATCAGGATGTAGACCACCGAAATCGGGCAGAGGGTGCCAGTTTTGAAGCACTTCTTCGGCTGGTAAGCCGAATTCGTCAACAAATATGGCCTTACCGTACGGTCCTGTAATACCATTTAAGGAGTCAAACAGTAATTTCCATCCTTTAGTTCTGCGTTGTTCCGTTAAGAAACTTTTGATTAAGTCAAAATCAAAAATCTCTTTCAAAAATTGAACGTATGCCCTTGCCGGGTCAATGATATCCACTAGCAACGGTCCATAATTTTGATTTTTGCCAAGCTTATTCATATCCAACTCAGGGAAATTCGTTACGATCTTATAATGGGTTAACTTTTTAGATGCTTCCCAGATTGCATTAGTAACACTCTCCGGAGCGGGACCACCATTACGTAAATTGTACTTAATTCCTAAATCATTTTCCGGGCCACCTGGATTGTGCGAAGCGGTTAAAATGATACCACCACCATTACACCTGTCTTCATATGTTCTGATGATATGGGAAGCAGCTGGCGTTGAAAGTAAACCGCCTTGACCAATAATTAACTTTCTGATACCATTGGCAGCACCGACAGCCGCAATTTTATTCATAATGACATCATTATAGAAACGACCGTCACCACCAACCACTAAAGTAGCACCATCCGGTCCATTTGGAATGGATTCCATCATTGCTTGAATAAAGTTTTCAGTATAATGGGGCTCATTCATGAAAACCTTAGTCTTCTTCCGTAAACCGGAAGTACCCGGTTTCTGGTCCTTAAAAGGAACTGTGGGTACAGAATCTATTACAAAGGACATTATAGTACCGAATTGACTTATTTGGTTACTTATTTCTGAAATACTAAATCGAAAGAGAATTGTGTAGAGTATTTTTGTACATCGACCAAAACCGATGTGATGTGCCCTTTTTCTTTTCTTGCATTCGGAAGTATAAAACGCGAAACTTCATGTAAAAAAAAAAAGATCGAAAACTGGAGAATGTCGACGTCACGTTATCCTTTTGTCTTTTCTACATGCGACATGCAACAGAAATCAATGTTGAACATCCTCGTCCAGTAATCATAGAATGCGTAAAATTATCCGCAACTCTTCGTAATTTGAAAACCTTTGGAGACACACGCACCTCTAGGGGCCTGTGTACCAAACTGACATCCCGTACTACTACACACAATACGGGCCATAAAAATTTTGAAACAGTTTCCCCACTAGCGAAATAACCTTCTAACGATGCATTTCTCATTCGAGTAAGACATTTAATTTTACTGGGATGTAGATGGGGGCGGTAAAAAAAGCCCTGTAGGGGGCTCGAACCCCTAACCTTATGATTAAGAGTCATACGCGCTACCGATTGCGCCAACAAGGCTCTTAATTATGAAATTTCTGGAAGTATGCAACACTCTAACCGTAAGTCTTTCTAAGTTCCTTCAGTTGATGACTGGCTGAGCCTGCTGCACTAACCATTATCCAAGGCGATAGTGATATACTCTACTTTGAGCGAAGATAAGCCTTGAAATTTTCAGGACCGTCATAACCACGTCATACGAATAGCGATTTATGGAGAATCCACCGTCGGACTAACTTGAATGATAAGTGTTGGGACGGGCAACTTTATCATTATCCACATGAGTAACCATGAGTTACATGCTGGGACACTCAAATGGCTAATAACATTTACCTAGTAAAGGTTAGGAGCAAGAATTATAAACTACCGTTTGATTAATGAATACAAGTTAAGTTTAAGAAGTATTATTTGAAAATCGACTTGGAACTCATAAAAAAAGGATATAAGTCGCTGCATTAAACTTTTTGTATTATATTGAACTGCATGTTCAATCGGCATCTGTTTTATATACCTTCTTTACATGATATAAGAAATATCTGCTTTTTTCTTTGATAAATATACTATTAACTTGTTATTCAGTAAAATCTTGTGACATTTGTTGGGATTCCATTTTTGGTAAGATTAATAATATTATGTATATAGAATATACTAGAAGTTCTCCTCATGGATTTAGGAATCCACGAAAGGGAATCGACACTTTTACACAATCTTATTCTTATTTCTCCCTTCATTTTATACGTCGTTATTCACTGATCCTATTGCATTATCAATCCTTGCGCTTCAGCTTCCACTAAATTCGATGACTGTTCTGAGTCTTATTTCACTGGTCTGATAATATTCGTCATCTTCTTAACACCGTATATGATAATCTTCTAGTTAAGTGACTGGATGTATTAATCAGCTGTACTAGTAACTGATGGATAGTTGATTATTGTTTCAACATAACTTATAGCAATAAGAAAGAGAACAGCAGAGTTTTATTTAGATCTAAAGTTCCTTTAATGTTCGATGAGATATAGTCATACAACGTGCTCGGAGAGCACGGGATATTTAGTAATTTATAGAAAGAAATAACAATTCTACCCAATATTGTATATATCATTCCTGTCTCTGTTTTATGGGTTGTCATTCGATCTTATTACATAATCAATCCTTGCGCTTTGCTCGCACTTATTTGGAGGACGGTTGGATAGTGTATCCATCCCATAAATTACGTTATCTTTAGACATCGTACATGATAATAAATTCTAGTAACAACAATAAATATCTTAATCTGCAAATAGGCAATAGCCGATTCTTGCCTCAACAATATTGATTTCTGCGCATTAGTCTTCCACTAAATTCCCTGTAGATTAGGTTGTGGTCCAGTAGGTCTGTGCAGACGTGTCAATTTTACGGGCGGTAATATTAGGAAAAAGAAAAGTGAAAAGCATCAGTTGTAAAAATACCTCGAGAGATATGAATGTTGCCAGGCTAAAAGTTTACAAAACTTGATTGCCTCATAAAAACACCAACTGCCTTCCAGCAATGTCAGTCAGAGCAATCCCAGGATATTTTTCTGCTTTTCCAGAAGAAGGTTTCCAAGGATTGGATTCCACGAAGTGTGACCATTTGCAATTGATCAACCATAAAGATTGGAAAGAATTATACGATAAAATCCCCAAAGATACTAGAACCTGCCGCTATAAGCTGCTGATCCTTGCCAGGCACGGCCAAGGATACCACAATGCTGCCATACTAAGATACGGTATGGAGAAATGGGATGCATATTGGTCATTACTTTCGGGTGATGAACATGGAGAATGGCTTGACTCTAAATTAACACCAGTAGGCAAAGATCAAGTTGAAAGAACAGGTTCTAATATCCTGCTACCGATGATAAAACAGCTAGGTATGCTACCTCATGTTTTTTTCAGTTCTCCGATGAGAAGATGTCTTGAAACATTTATTGAGTCTTGGACGCCAGTCTTGATCGGAATAGAAAAAGCACCAACTAGAAAGGGAATTTCCACACGCATTATAGAAAATCTGAGGGAAACCCTGGGCTCACATACTTGTGATAAAAGAATCCCCCACTCCATGGCAGTTGGCGAATACCAAGATTTCTGCACGAAATCAGGCCACTCCGTGCACTGGCAATACGTTCAAGACTATCCAGAAGAGGATGAGTTGTGGCTAGCTGATCACCGAGAAACATTCGCAGAACTAGACATACGTACAAAAGATGGGTTATCTGAGTTATTTGGCCAACTGTCGAGCGAAGAAAAATTCATCTCCCTTACTTGCCATTCAGGAGTCATTCAAAGTGTGTTGAGAAACTTGCAGCACCCTCCAATTTACAACTTGGAAACAGGTAAAGTTGTCGGCGTCGTGGTCGAAGTGCCAATTGACATTGCCAATCAAGGCGAACTTTGAATCATCACATGACCCCTAGTCAGCGCCATCGAATAATTACGTACTCTTACATAACGGTTTGTAGAAAGTAGACAATAAGATAGGAAGTATTTCCCATCGAGGGATAAATTCAAAGTTCTTCGAAACACGGAATAGCGAATCCGCTATTCAAATTGTTTTTCAGAGCTGCTGCGCTTATTGGGGGGTCACTCTTTTAGTTACTTCTGTTAGAAAATCCCAGGAATATGCGCAACGAGAAGTTCTTGCAATTATGGAGGGAAGCGAACTATAATTATCTCTAAGGGCAAATGTTCAACTACGATCAAACAATCGTTTGGCACTCAAATCCAGCGGCTAAAATGCCATGATATCTGTAACAGTGCAATGATGGTATTTCCTCACTGTTTCCACAAGAGGCGCCTACATCAGCCATTATAACGGACGCAATCTAAAGAAAGCGCACATCTTGATATTTCTATCCCATGAATAGAATGGCACGTACGGCGAAGGAAACGACAAGATAAATATTCGGGGCATAAGTGAAAATCCCTAGATTTATTCGTCATCTAAAATAGCACTTTCATGCTAGATAAGAGCTTGCATCCAAGCACAACTTGCGTGATCACAACACACCACTATGAGAGATACATCGCGCTTCTTATTGAATGAATGCAGTAGCTCCTTTCACTTCTCTTGTTCTTATATTATTCTCTGCGCCTGCTGGCTTCACTCTTTTATTCCTACAAAAGGACGCCCGGAAAATACGCTTAGCAATAATAAGCCCCCTTCGTTCAAGAAAACATGCCTACTACAATAAAAAACTTTTGATAGTTTTACTGTTTCTTACCGTAGGAGATAGTTTCTTTCATTTAAAGCTTCTACCATAGAGTAAGGCACCATCTGGCCTATTTCACTGATTAATATATATATAAACTGGTTTGATTACTATCCTATTAAAAAAAGCTCGGAAATACCTTTACCCAAAACGGAAATCGTTGGCTGTGACAAGCAAATAGGAAATCATCCGTTATAAAGGTCAAACCGATCTAGATTCAATTGATAGTGATCAATTTGATTATTTAGTTTTCCTTCAAAGACAAGAAGTTGCTAATCCCAAATCCCAATCAGAAAATTGAAAAAAGGCTCTTAACCGTTAATGGCTGTCATAAAAAGGGGAGCACGTAAGAAGGACGTTAAGGAGCCCAAGAAAAGATCTGCAAAAATCAAAAAGGCTACGTTTGATGCAAATAAAAAGAAAGAAGTAGGTGTTTCTGATTTAACACTTTTATCAAAAATATCTGATGAATCTATCAATGAAAATTTGAAAAAAAGGTTCAAAAATGGATTTATTTATACCTATATTGGCCATGTTCTGATTAGTGTAAATCCATTCCGCGATCTAGGAATATATACCGATGCTGTTTTAGAGTCCTATAAAGGTAAGAATAGACTTGAAGTCCCACCACATGTCTTTGCGATTGCAGAATCTATGTATTACAATCTTAAATCATACAATGAAAATCAGTGTGTCATTATCTCCGGCGAGTCAGGTGCCGGTAAGACGGAAGCAGCAAAGCGTATTATGCAATATATTGCAGCTGCATCTAATAGCCATTCAGAATCAATTGGGAGGATTAAAGACATGGTTCTCGCTACTAATCCACTCCTTGAATCATTTGGCTGTGCTACAACCCTGCGTAACAATAACTCTTCGAGACATGGGAAATATCTGGAAATTAAATTCAACTCTCAGTTTGAACCTTGCGCTGGTAATATTACGAATTACCTGTTGGAAAAACAAAGAGTTGTAAGTCAAATTAAAAACGAAAGAAACTTTCATATTTTCTACCAGTTTACCAAAGGTGCATCCGATGTGTACAGACAAACATTCGGTGTACAAATGCCCGAACAATATATATACACAGCAGCAGCAGGCTGTACTACTGCGGACACAATTGATGACGTACATGATTATCAAGGAACCCTGGAGGCTATGAAAACCATTGGTTTGGGCCAGGAAGAACAAGACCAAATCTTCAGAATGCTGGCAGCAATCCTGTGGATTGGTAATATTTCCTTCATAGAGAATGAAGAGGGAAATGCTCAAGTAAGAGATACATCAGTGACTGATTTTGTTGCTTATTTATTGCAAGTTGACGCTCCGTTACTGATAAAGTGTTTGGTGGAAAGAATTATGCAGACCAGCCACGGAATGAAAAGGGGCTCAGTTTATCATGTGCCTTTAAACCCAGTTCAAGCAACAGCAGTAAGAGATGCGCTTGCTAAGGGAATTTATGATAACCTATTCAACTGGATTGTTGATAGAGTTAATGTATCTTTACAAGCCTTTCCTGGAGCTGATAAATCAATTGGGATCTTGGATATTTACGGATTTGAGATATTCGAACAAAACTCTTTCGAGCAAATATGTATCAATTATGTTAATGAAAAACTACAACAGATTTTCATCCAATTGACTTTAAAAGCTGAACAAGAAACTTATGAAAGAGAAAAAATCAAATGGATGCCCATCAAGTACTTCGACAACAAGGTCGTCTGTGATTTAATCGAGGCGAAAAGGCCGCCGGGTATTTTTGCTGCAATGAATGATTCGATTGCAACTGCTCATGCAGACTCCAATGCCGCTGATCAAGCATTCGCTCAACGACTTAATCTTTTTAATTCAAATCAGTACTTTGAACTAAGAGCTAACAAATTCGTCATCAAGCATTACGCTGGTGATGTCACGTATGATATTAACGGTATCACCGATAAAAATAAAGATTCACTTCAAAAGGATCTGATCGAGTTAGTAGGAACGACGGCAAATACATTTCTGTCCACTATTTTTCCCGACGATATCGATAAAGATTCAAAGAGACGACCTCCAACTGCAGGTGATAAAATAATCAAAAGTGCAAATGAACTGGTAGAAACTTTGTCAAAAGCTGAGCCTTCCTACATTAGGACAATCAAGCCTAACCAAACTAAGTCACCAGATGATTATGATGATCAACAAGTGCTCCATCAAGTAAAGTATTTGGGTTTGCAAGAGAATGTTCGTATCAGAAGAGCAGGTTTCTCCTATAGACAAACTTTTGAAAAATTCGTTGAAAGATTTTATCTGCTATCTCCTGATTGCTCATATGCCGGTGATTACACCTGGGAAGGAGATACCCTTGATGCAGTCAAAATTATTTTAAGAGATGCTATGATACCAGTAAAGGAATATCAGCTTGGGGTGACAAGCGTATTCATCAAAACCCCTGAGTCTCTTTTTGCTTTGGAGGACATGCGCGATAAGTACTGGTACAACATGGCAGCTAGAATTCAAAGAGCATGGAGAAGATTTTTTCAAAGACGTATTGACGCTGCAATAAAGATCCAACGTACTATCAGGGAGAAAAAGGGTGGAAATAAGTATGAGAAGCTTCGTAACTATGGCACCAAACTTTTAGACGGTAAAAAGGAGAGGAGATCTATGTCATTACTTGGGTACAGAGCCTTCGTAGGTGATTATCTGTCGTGCAATGAATCTAAAACAAAAGGATCATACATTCGAAGACAGGCAGGCATCAAAGAAAAAGTTGTTTTCTCAATGAAGGGAGAATGCTTAAATTCAAAATTTGGCAGGTCAGCCCAAAGGTTGAGAAAAGTGTTCATACTAACAAAAAAGACCTTCTATATCGTTGGACAAACACGAGTACAAAATGCTATGAGATATACACAAGATTATAAAATTGATATAGGTGAAATTAAACAGGTAAACGTTACAAACCTTCAAGACGATTGGATGGGTGTCATTCTTGCCAACAGTATACAACCCGATCCACTCATCAATACACCTTTCAAAACGGAATTGGTTACACGTATGAAAAAATTAAATGAGAAGATAAAAATAAGAGTTGGTCCTACGATTGAATATCACAAGCAGCCGAACAAACTGCATACGGTTCGCTCGAAAATTAGCGATTCAGCACCAAAATACGGCGATATATACAAGTCAAGTACGATATATGTACGTCGTGGCCACCCTGCTAATTCCAAATCGAATAAAAAACCCAAGAATCCGGGTGGGTTAAACGGAAGGCCTATCAAAAGCAAGAAAAGTAAACACAAACACACTCGAAAGCATACGCATAGTCATAGAGCTCACGGAGTCACCCCAAAAAAGCAACCGCTGCCTCCTCAAAGGTTGAACAATCCGCTGTCTTTAGCAGCCACAGCAGCTCAGGCTGCATATAATCCTAAGCCGCATAAAACTGTATCCACAAAATCTGCTCCAAAGCCTGCTGCAAAGCCTGCTCCAAAACCAATCCCAAAACCAAACTCAAAAGTTCCTACTAAGGAAAACGCTGTGGTGAATAATTCTTCCTCAAGTCATAAAACTTCATCCACTAACGAAGGTAAATCGTCAGCGCCATCTCCAAAAGAGGCTGACGAAAATGAGGAGCCGTTCAAAGAAGCGGCAGGAAACATACCAATTCCGCCACCGCCACCTCCTATAAGCCAACCAAGAGATTTAAAGTTCGAAGCCGCATACGATTTCCCTGGTTCTGGATCACCTTCGGAATTGCCTTTGAAAAAGGGAGACATTGTATTCATAAGTAAAGAAGAACCTAGCGGTTGGTCTTTGGCAAGACTTCTCGATGGAAAAGGAGAAGGTTGGGTCCCGACTGCATATATGATTATGTACAAAGAGACTAGAGATACGATACCGGCAGTAGAAGCAGCAGCAGCGAATAACACTGGAAGTCCAGGATCTAGCTCGATCAACAAAAACATCTCGTGTACGCAAGATAATGTGGCATCGGAAACACAAACTATTCAGCCTACTAACAATATGGAGAGTAATCACATGGGAGCGTTTAGTGATGGCTTGGCCTCTGCATTGGCAGCAAGGGCAAACAAAATGCGGTTGGAAACTTCTGACGGTGATGATGATAATGACGGTGATGAAGACGATGATTGGTGATGTATATATACTTATGAGATTTTGTATCCCTTCTATACAATGACTTTTCATAAGTACCTTCAGACAACTTAATGTGCAATGTATGTACCTTGAACAAACCTCTACGGAAGATTTATATCCTTTCTCTCTTTGTTTTTCATTTTTTGTTTATGTTTTCCCGTTTGAAAAATTCTTATTCTAACGCAGGACATCGTTTACAACATAGTTTTAAGATTGCCTAAGAGAGTAAAATCTGCCTCTCTTATAACGAAATTATCGCAAAATAGGACAAAGAGCAGACCTTGATTACTGTATTTTTGCATATTATAGGCGCTGAAAATGAGGACAGACAAAGATATAAAGGTTTCTCCTGAAATCTGTGAGTTAATTGAGCAGATATTAGGCCTGCTTTCCCGGTATCTCTCATCTTATATTCATGTTTTAAACAAGTTCATTAGTCATTTGCGAAGGGTTGCCACCTTACGATTTGAGAGAACTACATTGATCAAATTTGTCAAGAAATTGAGATTTTACAATGATTGTGTATTAAACTACAATGCAGAGGACCTTCATGAAGGTAAAGACGAATTAGATCTGAGTACGAACTCGCTCGATAAGGTCGTCCTACCAGTAGCTTCAATGTTCGTAAAATGTGTCGAAACATTTGACTTACTAAACTATTATCTAACACAATCATTACAGAAGGAAATTATATCCAAGACTTTGAATGAGGATCTTACACTAACGGCAGAGTCAATATTAGCTATTGACGACAGTTATAATCATTTTGTGAAGTTTTCTCAGTGGATGATTGAGTCATTGTGCAGAGGAAGCAATCTTCTAGATATAGAGGTTGTTCAATTCGCCATCAAATGTGCTGATGAGGACGGTACAAATACTGGAGAAACTGACAATATCTTTTTACAGGAAATTCTTCCCGTCGATTCGGAAGAGGAATTTCAGACCTTGTCAGCTGCTTGGCATTCTATTTTAGAAAGCAAACTAAATACCTTGGACGAAGAGTTCGATGTCGTTGCCGCCAAGTGGCATGACAAATTTGGCAAGCTGAAAAATTGAAACTTCTATCTCTTCTAGCATGAAAAAGCAAACGAATAATTTACAATTATTGAATTATATATATATATATATATATATAGATAAATAGTTCTTCACATACATCTAAATGTTACAGGAAACATACCTCAGGAAGTAGGCTTCCCAAACGTCTTTGATCGGCTCTTATTCTACATTGTCATTTTTCAACACCTCAAACCGCGCTGTTTTTTTCCTGCCTCTCGATACAATAGGTATCAAAAGAATAGGACAGGTTAGGAATATGTATGGGAAAGTATTGTCTAAAATGGAGTCTTTTAATATCTAAAGAGCGGTAATTTGTGTCTGCGATGATTTTTTGTTTATATTTTTTTCTTTAGAACTTGAGCCATGTCGTTCTGTTTGCCTACGACTTTAGTACAAGAGAATATTTATCACTTGTTTGGTTGGTAACAGATTATTTGGGCGAAGATGAATGACATAAGTGGAAGGCAAACTTTCCCTCGAATAAAACGTCTGTTGGAGTGCGTTGGAAACCCTCAAAATAATTTGAGAATTCTCCATATAGCGGGAACCAATGGTAGGGAGACTATATCTACGTTTTTAACATCCATATTACAGCATCCGAAACCACAGCGGCAGAAGGCCTTGGTTGGTAGATATACTACATCTTTTTTACTCAATGCTAAAGAGACTATTAGGATCAATAATGAAGCCATTTCCCTTACCGAATACTCTGAGATTGAGAGGCAACTCAAAGAATTAGACAAATCTTTTAATTTACGATGTAGCAATCTTGACCTGCTAACAAGTGTGGCATTGGTATATTTTGCCAAGAAAAACTGTCAGTGGTGCATAATGGAAACTGGATTATCTGGGAAATGGGATCCTGCAAGTATAATTACCGGCAAAAACAGGATCTGTTGTGCCATAACCAACGTTGGTATTAGTGATGAATCGTTTTTATGTAATCTTTTATCTCAAAGTATCGGCGGCCACTCAGAGAAAGGCGTTTGTTCTACACCATTCGCGGTATTAGATGGGTCTAACGACGAAGCTGTACGAAACATAATAAAGAAGAAATGCAACGACGTAGGATGTAGATTGAAAATCACAGATCCTTCCCTTAATGATTGTAATGTACGTACTGACTCGTGGGGCACACTTGGAATTCATCACTTACCGTATAATGAAGAGGAATATCAAATATTCAATTTGAGGGTTGCAATTGCAATTTTGGATTTCTTGAATATGGAAAAAAAGGTCTGTATCTCGAAGGATCAATTATCCAAGGGTTTAGTATCCGTCGATTGGCCGAGAAGCCTACATCGATTAGATTATTGCTATGAATTTAATAGTGGAAAAACGATAGCATTACTGCTGGATAACGCAAATAATGCGAAAGCAGCTCAGAATTTGGCCACACATTTAAGAGCAAAATATGAAGACACACCGTTGACGTTTGTTATTGCTATAACTACCGGAAAGAAGGTACCCCCCTTGCTTGATCCGTTGATACGTCCGCAGGATCATGTGATAGTGACTAGATTTGGATCTGTGGTTGGTATGCCGTGGGTCCAATCTTTAGAACCAACACATCTTTTTACATTCATCAAAGATCGGTATACAAGGAACGTTGACATGCAGCCAGATCTTCAAAGCGTTTGGACTTCCCTTGAAACAAGTGGGTTAAAAACAATAGTTCCCGTAATTGTGTGCGGATCATTGTATCTTTGTAAAGAGTTATTGCGTTTACACAATTGCCATTTGCCAGTATGATTTCACATGACATTATCTACAACAACCAAAACTTATATAGACATAGATCAAACCAGTCAGGATCACCTAGAGATACATGGGCAACCGCCACTTTTTCCCCACGCGTTATTCCTACTTTTTTTTTAATACAGCCTAATATTGCGAGTTCCCGATAAATCTATTATTTTTATGTAGACTTCCCTTCCCACCCAGATATATCGATGCCTCTTGTATTCCATGCAGAAATCAACAATACCAAAATATTACTCCTGCTGATATCTTTATCTAGAAAAGTGTTTGATTGCAATTCAATTTTCACAAATAAGTACTATTAATTGTTTTTTACAGAGTGTTAAAAATTTACGTATGTTCAGCCGCATGAAAATTTCTGAAATTGAAGGAATATTCTTGGAAATATATACATAACGCACAAGTAACCGCAAAAAAAAATAGTGCTTACAATGCTGTTCACATGAAGAAGTTGACCCTGATTTAGCATGTGGAAGTGCCTGCATCTACCATTTAAACATGAGTGGGCCACAAAACAGCCCGGCGTCGCTAACTTAGTTACCAAAGGTCGGCCCGACTTATGCCATACTTCAAGGCAACAGAGTCTATTAGGGGCGCCATTCAGGAAGAGAAGCAAATTTCAGAACTGGGCTTTATCTACAGCTTTTGTAAGTTTTGTTATATTTAATGTATGGTGGGTTTATTGGCCACATCACACTTTTCCCAAGCCTGTGGCTAAAATATTGAGGAAGGGGTTACACTCAGAAATAAAGAAAGAAGGTGCGGATTTCGAAAAAAGTCTTCAGTACTACCTTGAAGCTCTGGAAGAATGCAAAGCTGGAAAGATGGATTCTCTCTCGGACGAATATACTGGTATTGAAATCAAAATCGGGGAAATGTACGAGAAGTTGAATCTACTTGATGATGCAACAACTTTGTATTTAGGAATGTTGAAAAGATTCTACCATCTACTGAGCAAACCTACTGATTTCTCGACTGAAAAAAGATTCATGTTACTAAAAAGGGATCTCCAAATCTTGATAAGATTCATTGAAATAAATAAAGACTCTCAAACAAATATAACTTTACTGACAATTCATCTTCTTTTGGCTCAACAAGAATTTTTGAATAACTCACCGGAGATAAGAGCGATTCTTAGTGAACCAAAAATTCAAGACAATCAACAACCTGACTGGAAAAACTTTAAAGGACTTTCGTTAATTGGCAAATCTAGAGCTGACTATCAAAAATACTTAAGCTTAAAAAAAAAACAGGTTTTAAAGATAAGGGAACCTGAAGACGAACAAAACGTCTTTGTGAAAGAGCTTTTAACTGCAAGAGAGCTATACACCCAATACTGTCTCACGAAGAATAATATTACCGGGGCTTTGAATAGCAAAATAACAACAATGGAATGGATGCTACTAACTAATAGTCCCCTTGATCAAGTCTTGCTCGCTCAGGCAGAGCTCGGGTCCATCTTTTATCTGAATTCGGAGAAGTTCGAAGGAAGTTTATATAGTATGGACAAAGAATACCACGAAAAACCAGAAAATCTAGAATTTATCCGGTCCAAGTTGAAGGACAATCAAAATGCTTGCCTACAATATTCCGCTGATTGCTATAAAAGCATCATCAGTTTTGCTCATGAAAATCAATATCCAAAAAGCGCGACAAATAGTGAAATGGATAAGGGAATACTTAAAGCATTGTCCCTTTCTCATTATGGTGTTGGTGTAATAAATTTGCATAAGGGACGTTTAAAGACCTCCAAAGTCCAACTAAAAACGGCCATTCGCATTTCAGAGATGATACATTTTAATGAACTCATTAAGGAAGCTAATTCCGAACTTAAGAAAATTGACGATAAACTAGTGTAAGCCATAAGTTTTTTTATATATTCTCTTATATTATCTATCATCGATACTTTAAATATCGATGGATTTTAATTTTAATCAATGATTCATGCATATTGTGAATTTTTTTTACGTCACCGCCTCACGAAGAAGATTGAGAAAAATACATACAGCTTTTAGAATAGACACAGATGGCGGGTCCATCTTGAAAAGACTGAACTTAAGGGATTAGATGGCAGAATACTAAGCTAAAAGTACTAAAAAAATAATATCAGCAATGCTGCACATGATATTTTTGAAAAAAGGGTTCAATGCCTTGATACCGTCGTTTTCTCGCCAAAATAAATTACTCAGGTCATTTGCCACAGCTGGTGCGGTCTCTAGAATTGGTCCAAAAAGCATCAAGGAGATTTTCGATGACAATTCATACTGGAGGAGCATCAATAGTCAGGATAGTAATAATAGTAAAATCGCACAATATCTCTTCAAAAAAAATAAAACCGGACTTTTCAAGAACCCTTATTTGACTTCACCAGACGGTTTACGTAAATTTAGCCAGGTCTCTCTGAAGCAAGCACAGACTCTACTCGAAAAAATGAGGAATGACTCTACCGAAAGCGGCAAGTTAAGTTATATCATAAATTTGGACAGATTGAGTGACACATTATGTCGCGTGATCGATTTATGTGAGTTCATTAGGTCAACACATCCAGATGATAAATTCGTTAAAGCAGCCCAGGATTGCCACGAACAGATGTTTGAATTCATGAATGTGTTGAACACTGATGTATCATTGTGTAACATACTAAAGTCAGTCTTGAACAGCCCCGAGGTGTCATCGAAATTAAGTGATGAAGAGCTTAAAGTTGGTAAAATCTTATTGGATGATTTTGAGAAATCAGGAATTTATATGAATCCCGATGTGAGAGAAAAATTTATCGAGTTATCACAAGAAATAAGTTTGATAGGTCAAGAGTTTATTAACCATACAGATTATCCTGGTTCAAATTCTGTGAAAATACCATGTAAAGATCTCGATAATGGCAATGTAAGTGCATTTCTATTAAAGCAATTAAACAAGGATGTGAAGGGTCAAAACTATAAGATACCCACCTTTGGTTATGCAGCTTACGCATTATTAAAAAGTTGCGAAAAGGAAGAGGTAAGAAAGAAACTATGGACCGCACTACACAGTTGTTCTGACAAACAAATCAAAAGATTGAGCCATTTAATCAAATTGAGGGCAATTTTAGCTAACTTGATGAACAAAGAAAGCTATGCAGAATATCAATTAGAAGGTAAGATGGCAAAGAATCCTAAAGATGTACAAGATTTCATTCTGACGCTGATGAATGGTACTATTGATAAAACTGCAAATGAACTAAAATTTATAGCTGAGCTCAAAACTAAAGATCTCAAGAAGCCACTAGCCACGAAAACAGACGATATTTTGAGACTCGTGAGGCCCTGGGATAGGGATTACTATACCGGCAAATACTTACAACTTAATCCTTCAGATGCACCTAATGCCAAAGAGATAAGCTACTATTTCACGTTAGGAAATGTGATCGAGGGCTTGTCCGATTTGTTTCAGCATATATATGGTATTAGACTCGAGCCAGAAATTGCTGACGAGGGCGAAACATGGTCACCGGACGTGAGAAGATTAAATGTAATATCTGAAGAGGAGGGAATTATTGGCATTATCTATTGTGATTTATTCGAAAGAAATGGAAAAACTTCAAATCCGGCACATTTTACTGTTTGCTGTTCCAGGCAAATATATCCTAATGAAACTGACTTTTCGACTATTCAAGTCGGTGAGAACCCTGATGGTTCTTATTTTCAGTTACCAGTTATCTCACTCGTGTGCAATTTTGCCCCAATACCGATCGCTTCTAAGAAAACTCTGTGTTTTTTACAGCTTAGTGAAGTTGAAACTCTTTTTCATGAGATGGGACATGCAATGCATTCTATGTTAGGAAGAACTCACATGCAGAACATAAGTGGTACAAGGTGCGCCACTGATTTTGTTGAATTACCAAGTATCCTGATGGAACACTTTGCTAAGGACATACGAATTTTGACAAAGATTAGCAAGCATTACGAGACCGGAGAAACTATTCAGGCAGGTATGTTGCAGAGCTTCATGAGAACGACCAATTTTCTTCAAAATTGTGAAACGTATTCGCAAGCAAAAATGGCGATGCTAGACCAATCATTTCATGATGAAGAAATTATCTCTGATATTGATAATTTTGACATTGTTAAAAATTACCAAGCGTTAGAACGACGTTTAAAGGTTTTGGTCGATGATCAAAGTAATTGGTGCGGACGATTTGGTCATCTATTTGGATACGGGGCAACTTATTACAGCTACTTGTTTGATAGGACAATAGCCTCTAAAATTTGGTACGCCTTGTTCGAAGATGATCCATATAGTCGAAAAAATGGTGATAAATTTAAAAAGCATTTATTGAAGTGGGGTGGGCTGAAGGACCCTTGGAAATGCATCGCCGATGTTCTAGAATGTCCTATGCTAGAAAAGGGCGGTAGTGAGGCAATGGAGTTTATTGCGCAGTCTCATAAAAATTAAGTAGGGACTAGGTGATTCATTGATTCATCCAGGCGATTATCCTTTTTGATTTTCACTAAAAAGCAAGAAAAAACAAATTGCATTCGCTTATAAATATTTATTAGAAGGGCCTATTTCGTAGAACATCTTAAATTCACTGATTATATGGCCAAAAAATATGCATACTGTAAATAGGTTTGAAAATGAAGTATAATCTGATAATATCTTTCTTACATCTTTCTTATATCTCATGCATCATTAGCCCTTTTTGGGTTCTGCCTGCGTACATAATGATATTGAAATTTCCAAACCGTGTAACAGTCAAAAATAGCTCTTCCCAGTTAAGAATGCTGAGGATGAATAAGGAGAACTCCTTAACAACGATCAAACAATATCTAATAGAGTCTGATTGCCGTTATACTCACATTATCCAGGTGCTAATCCATTTTTTTTAGCCCTAGTTTCTATTCTTATTGACTTCTGACTCCTTTGAAAGAATTATCTTTACCATGCCGCCACTGGATAAGAGGATCAAGAAATTCTTAAAGGACTCCGTTCGAATCGCGCCTAAAATATCCAATAAGGGTGAATTAGGTGAATTACGGACTGGTTTAGTCTCCCAGTACCCACAAACTCGGAAAGATGCGATCAAGAAAACAATCCAACAAATGACGTTGGGAAAGGATGTTTCTTCACTTTTTCCTGATATCTTAAAGAACATTGCCACTATTGATGTTGAGCAAAAAAAATTGGTCTATCTTTATGTGATGAATTATGCTGAAACACATCCCGAGTTATGCATCCTTGCCGTTAATACATTCATTACCGATGCACAAGATCCCAATCCCTTAATTCGTTGCATGGCAATTAGAACAATGTCAATGATAAGGGTCGACAAAATTTTAGAGTACATTGAAACTCCCCTTCGTCGTACTTTGCATGACGATAATGCGTATGTACGGAAAACAGCGGTGATATGTGTCGCAAAACTTTTCCAATTGAATAAGGAGTTATGTGTTGAGTTTGGTGTCGTTGAAGACTTGATTAATGCTTTAGATGACTCAAATCCTCTTGTTATTGCAAATGCAACAGCGGCATTAATTGAGATTCACAACATGGATGTGAATGCCGTCGAACTTTCAAGTTTGATTCAGTCGCACGTGTCACAGTTTCTGCTAGCATTAAATGAATGTACCGAATGGGCGAGGATTACCATACTGGGGACGCTGTCTGAATACACCGCTAAAGATTCTTTAGAGGCACAGGATATCATTGATAGAGTGACTGCGCATTTACAGCACGTCAACCCAGCGGTTGTCCTGGCAACTATAAAGGTGATCGTAAGAAACTTACCGCAAATTGAATATTCCTCAAATAGTCTGATAATGAAAAGATTGTCATCTGCTTTTGTATCTCTGATGTCGACGCCGCCTGAGATGCAATATGTGGCTTTAAAAAATATCAGAATAATACTGGAAAAGTATCCAGAGCTATTGACCAAAGAGTTGAGAATATTTTATATAAAGTTCAACGATCCACTTTACGTTAAGTTGGAGAAAATCGATATTCTGGTAAGACTAGTTGACCCTTCTAATTTGAAACAGTGTACTTTATTATTAACTGAGTTGAAAGAATATGCAATGGAATATGAACCTGAGTTTGTCTCGAGAGCTATTCAAGCTCTGTCTCAGTTAGGTATTAAGTACGCAGAAGAATCATTTGTTATTAAGGTTTTGGATATTCTTTTAGAGTTGCTAGAAAGACAAGATACAATAAAAGACGACTGTTGTATATCATTATGTGATTTATTAAGGCATTGTCCCGAAAACGATAAGATGGCCAAGCAGGTTTGTGCGGTATTTAATAGTTGGCAAAATCCAGAAGTTTTGTTGCAGTCAGATATTGCAAAGTGTAACTTTGTGTGGCTGTTAGGACAACATCCAAACAATTTTTCCAATTTAGAGTCAAAAATCAATATCTTTATAGAAAATTTTGTCCAAGAGGAAGCTCTGACGCAGATGTCCTTGTTGATGACAGTAGTCAGACTTCATAATTCTTTGACAGGCACCTTGCTACAAAATATTCTGGAATTGGCTACACAACAGACACATGAACTAGATGTCCGAGATATGGCAATGATGTATTGGAGATGTCTTTCAATGCCAAATTCTGAAGACTTAATTAATGACTTATGCCAAAGTAAACTCCCCGTGATTTCCAATACACTTGAGAAATTTTCACCTGAAGTACTAGAGAAATTACTAATGGAGATGGGTACTATAAGTTCTATCTATTTCAAGCCTGACTCAAACAGAAGAAAAGGCAGGAAATATACTCAGAATATTGTTAAAGGGAAACATATAGAGGAACTAGAAAGCATGGCAAAAGATGAAATTACTAACAAGGCAAATGATGATGTGCTGTTGGATTTCGATGATAGGGATGATGCAACGAACACCAATGCAGCAATGCTGAATAATTCCAACGCTTTGCGCGATTTAGATGACTTGTTCGACTTCCAATCTTCTGAGGATACTACACAAATAAACACGAACGGTTTCAAGACTGTTCAAGGGTTGAAGAACTTGAAACTAGGTGACAAATCAAACACTATATCTTCCAACGCTAAAAAGGGTTCTGAGGTTTCGAACAACAATACAGTGTCACAGGATCTGCTTGATCTGTTTTGATTTGTTCTAAAATGACTGTACTCAAGTATTATATTTTGCATGTATACCCTTTATATAACATTCCCCTTTTTTTTGTCAAACAGTGATGTATTTAGTTTATGTACAGGAATAGATGTTTCGAATAGTTAGAAGGAAGAAGGTCAAAACGACAGGAGAAATGCAACTCACTTCGTAGAATTTTGTTTTTGGTATAATTCTTCAAGCTTGCTGATCTTCTCTAAAACAATCTTGTCCCTTTCATCATCTAAATATTTTGCGTCTGTTTGGTAAAATAAGAGACACGACTTCATTTCATCTCGTTGCTTGTCGCAAGTGGGAAAAACCTTCATCCCATTTGCCTTAGCACAATTCGCCATGGCCTGTACAAAACTTGCACATTTTCCATACGTTGCTGTCTTCAAGTTCTTACGGGCCTGCTGCTCTTCGCGGGGACTTAGCACCCATATAGGTAGTCTCGAGCTATGTTTTGATATCATCTGCGGATCTTTATTTTGCTCCATCCTACCAAATGTATAGTTGTTATTCCAGAACTTTGAAGTATCCAAGTCTTTTAGCACTTGTTTCTCCAGCTTATATATCGGCTATATTACTAGTTAAACTATCATTATATTTATAAATGTGCTCCGTTTTCAAGTTCGTTACCGGAGAAGTACGAGAACATTTTTAGAGAGTTCAAGAGATAGCGTGTAACAAGAAGACAAAGGGGCTGAAAAGAAAGAGAGTGTATTTTCTTTACAGGGAAGCAGAGTTTCAAATAGCTATTAGAGTCAATACAACCTCAATGTTTGGCCCATTCAAATTAACAAGCTCTGTCGCTGGTGGTTTACTATGGAAAATTCCATGGAGAATGTCTACCCATCAAAAAGGCCGTCAAAGAGAGAGGTTAAAAAATGTTGACCAGGTAATAAAACAGTTAACATTAGGTCTCCATGTTCAGAGATGTCAGGAGAAGGGTCTCACTTACCAAGAAGCTCTAGAGAAGAGAAAAAAATACAAGCCAAGAAGTAAGTCGTTAAGATTGTTGAACAAGCCATCTGTTTTTCCCAAAGAAAACCAAATGTCTTCTAAAGATAAATACTGGACTTTCGATAAAAAGGCTATCGGTTATAGGAAGGGCCTCCATAAGGTGCCTAAATGGACAAAGATTTCCATTAGGAAAACCCCGCAATTCTTTTGATTACTGCACAAAGTGTCTTTTGTTGGTGTAAATCTCAATCTGTACATAGGTTAACCATTAAATAATTCATGTATACCGGTGCAAAACAGCTCAATTTGTCGCAGGTTTTTGGCATTATGTATTCCATGTATTAATTTTAGATTTTTGAGAGCTATTGTTTATTTTTTGGAGATGAAAAGATTAACAACATGAAATTCTAAAATGTAGCAGCACAATAAAACACCTAAATTCCAGAAGAGAAAGGGACGGGGATTTGTAATCAGAAGAATGAATCCCAACAAGCAAAGGCAGTATAATCAGCTCGCTCACGAACTCAGAGAACTGCAAACGAACTTGCAGGAAACGACAAAACAACTAGATGTCATGTCGAAGCAATGCAATGAGAACTTGATTGGTCAATTAGGCAAGGTACACGGAAGTTGGTTGATCGGTAGTTACATCTATTACATGGAGCAGATGCTTGGAAAGGCACAGTAGAAAATAAGATGGAGGCGAGAAAACTGTCAACATTATCTATGAGGGGTTGAATTCAATGAAGTTTGGAATGCTGTACACAAAACTTGTATTCGAAAACAACTGGGCTTCGAGTGCACGTTACGTGTAAACATAGGCAACATTTCTTATGATGGTGTCTTTATAAGAAAAAAAATAAATTTGTGTATCGTATCGTGTGGCTGCTGGGATAAATAAGTTATTAATCTATTTTCTGTCTACTTGTTTTAATCTGCTTTATGTATCTATTTATCATTGTTGTTGATAGTATTATTAGATGCAATGTTCGAACGCTTCTGTTTTCTTGCTAACTTAACTTCGTATTCGTGGCAACTCACGAGTCCGTCAAGAATTAAAGGTTCAGCTTTTGGTTCTTCTTTGAAGTAGTCGCTTTGTAAAGCTTCAGTTGCGGTAGACCTTTTTCTCTGATCATAATATAACAAACTAGTTGCCAACTGTAGACATTTTGCGGATGGTAAGACACTTTTGAATTTCTCAGAAAAAGCGCTAATATATTTTGTTGTTTGCTGTGGCATGATCATGAAAAACCACGGCATGTCATAAAGCCTTGGCCAATTCTCTATTGTGGGAGTTCCCATAATTTTGAAAATTGATTCTATTTGCTCTAATTCATTAGAGCCTTGGAAGATTGCAGTTTTGTTAAATAATTCTACCAGGAGACAACCACAACCCCACATGTCAACTTCTGCTCCATAATTTGTAGTTCCCAACAATAGTTCTGGCGGTCTGTACCACAATGTTATGACACGATTAGTATAGTCAGCCCGGGAATTCATTTTCCTTGCTAGCCCAAAATCTGTTATTTTTAGATTTCCCTGGTTATCAATTAAGATATTAGAGCCTTTAACATCACGGTGAAGAATTTTATTATCATGCAAATATTCCATTCCCAATAACAGTTGCTTGAAAAGGTGTTTGCATTGAGAGTGTGAAATTTTGACCTCCTTATTTAGCAGTAGCCCACTTAAATCGTTATCAGCATATTCAAATATCATATATACTGTTTTTTGAGATTCAACCATAATTTCCTTTATAGTGGAGACATTCGGATGATCGAAACTTTGTAGTAATTTGATTTCTCGTATGGAGGTTATAGGAAAGCCTTCTTTCTCTCCCTGTAGTCTTAATTTTTTCAGCGCTACTAACTTCTCTGTGATAGTGTTCTTTGCCTTATAAACTTTACCATAGGTTCCCTCTCCCACTTGCATTATCCTTTGATAGACTGAAGTGCTCCTTTTTTGCGTTAAAACTGAAACTGCTGCTTTCTTAGCTATAACAGATCGTACTTCCAGACTCTTATGGTTGTAGTAATTTGAGGTAGTGTGCATGTTATTTTTAGTATTATTATTAGTGGTAATTGATGTACTATTATACCTCGATGTCTCCACAGATTTAGGCCCCTTCGGCAAATGAGATAGAAATTCAGCTTTTGTTTCATCCCTTTTCATACTCATAGGCAAGGTCCCAGAGGATGTGTTATTATTGTATCTGGAACCTTGATATCTAGAATTAGTTTGAAAAGATGTGTCATTATAGCGAGAGACGCTATTACTATCACGACTTTTAATATGACCGGTTTGTTCATTTGAGTTCGTCCTATGAGACGATGTGCTATCTACATCTGACTGGTAGCTATCATCAGTCCGTATTCTTTTTGGTGGCGGTGGCCTCAATAGAGACTGAGGATGTGGCGATCTCTTTCCAAACAAGGGTCTCTTGTTATTCCTGCTATAACTCTTTGAATATGTATTGCCATTATTGAAAGACATTATCAACAAATAGCTTATGCTCTATGGTCTTTTGGTTATTCTAGTATCGAATATAACGTTTGAGCTATTATTAAAATAGGTTTTTTGAAAGTACTAATGGAAAAGAAACTCCCGAAAAAGTTTCAATGCACGGTAGATAATATGCTATGAGGTCGTCTCGTTCCTTCAGAAGTAACTCCCTATTTGAGTTGTCCATTTCAACGTCACATTGGCAATCAATATGCAAAATTACCTTATTATGTAGAGGTTTTCTCTTCCATCAGTGAAAAAAAAACTGGAAAAAAAAAAAGAGCGGCACGTGACTCCTCTAACCCGAATAAGAGCAGTGTTAAGGAACCAGCATTTCACCCTTCCGATGAGTGCAAGCATACGAATATTACATACTGCATTTTCCATCTATTTATTGTTTATGAAGCATACTTATATCCCTTCTTTATCATAATGATTTGTTAATTAATATTGATGGTGCCATTTTAAGTGAAGACATTTAGATAGGGCGGCTTCCGCAACTTTTATTCCTTGCCCAAACCATCTAGCGCTGTGGTTGAATAATTAGCGTCTAATTGTCGTAGATCATTGGATGATTCAAGATAAGCACTTAATCTTCTTTGCTGCTCCTTATGAATCTTATCTTCCGTGTCGTCTTCATGCTCGCTTTCTTTATCCTCATCTATGGCACTTGTAGAGAAAACTCGTCTTAGGAACCTCGCCTTATCAACGCTCGGTCTTTCATCTGCTTCATCAGCCTGTACTGACAAAGGCGAACGGTCTGCTGATTGAATTTTATTGCCGTATTCGTGGGGAGGATGAGACATGTTCCATGTAGCGGTTGGCAATTCCTCAACTAAATTTGCGGATGGTAGTAACTGGTTTGTCTTTAGTGAGTTATTGCCAGGGTTGAAAAATTCAATAAACCTCAGTACCTTAGCTATAACTAAAATGTCAGTGTCTTTGCCCCAAATCAAATCCAGGTGTTCGTAATTGTCAACTTTTATATCAAAGACAGAGTTGAAAGGTAAATTTTTTTTCATTACCTCAATATCGACCAAGGAATCTATACCGCCATAAATTAAAAGAATAGGAATTTTGATATTTGTTCTAGTGGGAAAATTGG
The DNA here is from genome assembly GCF_947243775.1 of Saccharomyces kudriavzevii IFO 1802. Classification (NCBI taxonomy): domain Eukaryota; kingdom Fungi; phylum Ascomycota; class Saccharomycetes; order Saccharomycetales; family Saccharomycetaceae; genus Saccharomyces; species Saccharomyces kudriavzevii. Next base: position 176,702 of record NC_079282.1, on the reverse strand, counting down.
CAATTTGGTAAGGCCTAGTCAATGAATTTAGCATATTATCAGATTCTTCAAACATTTGAAATTTCTGAGATCTCAATATTTGGAACCAATGAACGATGGATTTTACACTGGTCGTGGAATAAAGTTTTGCGTAGGAAGCAATTTTCTGCCTCGGCGAAATGTTAAAGGATTTCCAATTGAAGAGAATTTTGTTTGCTACATCAATGCATAAATTGAAGAGTGTTGGATGTAAAGTTCTTTGCCAAATCACGGCAGAAGGTAACACAATTTTCCTGCCGAAGAAAAGGTACATGAAACCGGGCGATGACTTAGCCAGAGTGTCCACAATTCTGTTGTGCAGACCCCTAGGAGTCATGGCAGGAGCTATAGCTATGAAATGGGAGACCTTTCGGTTCAACTTTTCGCTCAACGAAAAAGCTGCGAACATTTGAGCCGAACCCTGAGAAAACCCAATGCAAATAACCTTGTCTACCTTTGTTATATCCAAGACGAACTCAATCGAGTTTGGGATATCAAAAAATGCAAATTCATCGATAGAAAAGTCCCAAAACTTATTTGATTTTGGTGGCTTATTCAAGTGAGCGGTGGAATATTTGTTGCCTCTGTTATTACCCATCCAAACATCGTAACCCAAATCGTGCAATACAAATGGCAAGTTTTTATGCCTCTCGATATTACAACACCAAACGTCGGAACACATCAAAAGACCATGATGTAAGTAGACCACTTTATCGTTGAACCTGTTTTTAGAAATTGGTGGAATTCTATGCAATGTCAAAATGTAGTTATCTTCAGTTCTTACTAAATGGTCTTCGATAGATATATCGAAAATTGCGCACATTTCATGGATGGTTGGAGCAGCTCTTAACTTTTCCTCGATGGTATTGTCATCAGAGCACGTTGAAAAGTTGATCAGCCATTCGAAAAGGCCAAACATCGGTTGCGGTATAAGTTTAAGAACTGATGATATAATACTTTCGATGTACACTAAGATGACTATGATGTAGTCCGTTATTGATAATCTGCCTAAAAAAGGAAAGTACATTTCACTAAAGAGGGTTCTATAGCGATATTAGTTATAAAAATGAATTTGTTCAGACAGTTGCTTTCCTTCTTCTCTTCGTTGCTTCTGGTGTCTCTCCACACTTTTATTTATTCCTCGAAAATATTGTTTTTTCCTTTACTCCTGCAAGGGAAAAATGGATTGTCTGTATTTATTCTTATCTTCCTTCCAGTAAACAAATAATCTCGACAAATATTCGGGGAAAACTTATTTTGAATCCTTTGATATTGCTTCTGCTTGTTTAAAGTCGCTTGTTTTCACGGTACCTGCTTCTGGCCTCTTTCTTGACCTCCTCTCTTTTGTTATTTTCTCTATTGTCCAATAGAAAGGAAAAATAAAAAGGAAAAATAAAAATATGCTGACATCGTTCGGCCTAAAATAAAAAGCTCTAAAAGAATAAATAAGTGCTGTTTCATATATATAGATATGTATATATATATATAATTAGTTATTTTTATGTATGTGTAAAGAAAGATATGAGGTTTCAAAGGATCATAAAGTTAATAGATAAGTGCCGAGGACGGCGGTAAAGCCAAGAAGTGCGTAACCAGTTCTGTACACGCCTTTTAGTGTCAGTTCCTTAGCCGTGTCCCAGATCAAGTGTCTGATGGCGCCACCGTAGTGGATCGCAAACAGGTACGCAAAGGAGCCCTTTATGGACCATTCGGTAATCTTGGAGAACTTTTGATGGTACCAATTAGAGACCTTGTCAGTAGTCAACCCCAAGCCTAATAAACCGGAAACGCCGAAGAGCATAGTGAACAAGTAGAATCCCAGTCCCATGAAAACCAACGAGATACGGTGTAAAGAAGATAGATACCAAGTCAATTGTGGCTGGTAAATGGTTAGATGTGGAGAAATAGGTCTTTTCGCTCTCTGTTTATTTAATACTTGCTCCTCGGCAATGGCGGCTTTGGTGTTCATTTCAGTGGCTATGTTCTTCAGTGATGAAGTGTACAGGAAGCTTGTCCTGGCTGTATTAAAAAGGAGTCTTCTCGAGGTGCTCAAAGCGGCTGCTCTTGAAAAGACGGAGGGTTTCAATAACAACACAGACTTGTTAAGCCCCAGTTTTACCATCATGGCGGACATCGTTGATTATTCGCAAGGCTTGTGATTAGCAGTTGTGTACTATTTCTGGGGCTTTATGAAGGAATCAAACATGGCGTAGTCCCTATGCACATTTATACCATTGCCAGATTTTAAGTGCGAAAAAAGGAGCGGGCTGCCGCAGCCAATCAGAACGGGTTTGCTAAAAAAACAAGATGATGGTGAGGTGATTAGGGACATGATATATAAGAGAGACATGTGGAGAAGTGTGCCACGGGACTCGAGTTTAAGTGACGAGTGATGGCTCGATTCAATGACTAAAACTTCGAGTTGATTTTTTCTATTTCCTATTCACTGCAACACCTCTTGGTTTCTATATGGCGGCGATATGATGAGCATAAGTACCCTTAAAGAAAGCTGTATATAACATACTCTAAACTATCTATGCGAGGAGGGGGGGAGACATACTGTAATACTCAGTTCTTCCCGGTTTTTTTAGTTTTTTTCATTTCAACTTTACCATATTTCCGTTCCTCTTCTCAAAGAGAGACCCAAATAACGAGCAACGTCGTTAAAAGCATCGTCTAGTTCATTCTTGGAAAATTTCTCCAGTTCCTTAGAAACCTCTTCGTCGGTAGTTTCATTAATATGGAACGCTTCTACTTTACCTTCTAAAAAGTTTTCAAAATCCTCTTGTTCCTTTAAGGTTGGTGGCAATCTTTCGTAGAATTTAGCAAGTCTAATCAGCTTTAAGTCAGCTATGTCTCTAAACTCCTTTAATGACTTAGGGAAGACACCGTCCGAAGTGTCAGGGATATCACCATCCGCATTTGGTAGTGGCGCTATAACATCGTCGTCCCCTTTTTTCATAGAATTGACAAGTCTTCTGATAGACCTTTCCTCAATGAAATTTAGCTCCCCTTGCAGTTCTTTGACCAATTCCACTAGATCTTCGTTTGTGGCGAAATCAGTCGCATCGAATTGAGCTGTGGAGCCTGATTTCTTAGAAATGGATTTTGAAAATTTCGAGTCAAAATCAGAGACAGCATTCTTTTGTTTGGCTACTTGTAGTTCTAGGACACGCTCTCCAGTCTTCGAGATAATTAGACTTTGCTTCTTGACCAAATCTTGCAACTCAGAGATTTGTTTCTGTAGTAAATCAATTTCGTTAGACATTTTTTACTTACTGTGTTAATATAATTGCTCGTTAAGTGCTCTTTTCTATTCGAAAAAACCGAGGACAGGACAAGATAAATTCTGATTTGTTTCAAAGTAGGACTTATTTGTACAACAACCCAGCGGGAGCCTTTATACCAAAACACTAATTCGCTTAAACAATAATTAATCGACCTCCTTCCCCCCGCCCCTCTCTCTCGCTCTCCGAACCTCGAAAACAGCACCGCCGCGTTCGGCTACTTTTACCCGGAGTGCTATGGCACATGCAGTTTAGTCTCATGAATAATCTGCTTTAGGATATATATGTATATATATTTATATACAGATTGCACCTGTATGTTATGGTATCTGCTGGTCCATTCGATCTACTACTCTTTTAGAATTTCAAACTGCTCAGTGTGTTGGTGACTTTATCAAGCTTTTTCTTTTCTTCCCTTTCACGATTTCTTCTCTGGGACAGTTTACCCTTGCTTACTTCATCTGCAGCTTCCTTCAGTCTTTCAGTTTCTTTATCCTTTTTGGCCAATTTCCGGCCACCGCTTTCTAGCTCGTAGTTGTCTAAAAAGTCATCAAGCATTGACTCGAAATCAGATCTCTCCGCCGCCATGTCAAACGGTTGATAATTCTGCTCCTCATCCTCTTCTATTTCCTCTTCGTAGTTCTCGTAGCCGTTGATGATTTGATCGTATTGGTCATCCAGAACCGTCATGGTCTCTGTACGTGCAATGGCACTAGAACTCATGGAAAATCCAGATACATCGGACATTGCACCTTTCTTTTGACGGCTTCTTCTTTTCTTCTTTCCCGTTTTGTTTTTATCCTGTATAGAGGGCAACTCACCCAAAACATCTTCCCCTTCACAGGGGTTCACACTTTCCAAGCCGGCATTAGAAAACCCATCATCCGAATCAAACTCTTTTGGAGCAGATTTATCCTTTTGAAATCTTCGGACATCGGCTTGGTAATCTATATTTTCCAAGTCTTCAAGATTCTCAATTTTATCAAATTGTGCCATTTCTTCGACGTAGTTTTCATCCTCAAAATTTTCAACACCATCGATATCCCATTCATCAAACTCGTCTTCAAATTCGTCTTCATCCTTTGCTTCGCCGCCTCCTAATAGTTGGGCAAAAACATCGTCTTCTTCTTCTCCGGAGTCATTCTCCTTGGCCGGTGCCTTTCTCCTGGGATCTTCGACTACAATGTCGTCATTAACAACATATGCTTCATCTTCTAAAGCCTCCAAGACCTCTCTTAATGCAGGGTTCATATCAGGCTTGAATCCTCGAATCTCATCAGTGGTGTCTTGTTGGTGTAGTAAATATTCTGGCTTGGCCATGCCTCGTTGAAAAACAGGTGGGGCATTATCCTTCTCGATCTCATCACGTCTGTATTTGGGCTCGATAAATATGTCTTCAATATTTTTCTTTTCAGTCTTTTTTTCTTTGTCCTTCAAGGCTAGAAAGATGGAGTTCTCGGGGTCAAGACCTATAGGCTTTAAATGTTGCGTATAGTCATATTTAGAGTCGTCGAAGCTAATACCATATAACGCTGCCTCCCCCACGTGAGCATTGTTATCCTTCGGTTTCTCAGAAGCTAGGTCTCTTTTTCGAAGACCTGCTTCGTTGGATGTCTTACTTGGATTGGAGACCTTATTTGGATTGGAGACAGGAACCAAAATGTGTGCAGATGCATCCGTATCATAAAATGAAGGATCATCATGAGGTCTATGTACTACCACGTATCTTTGAGAGTTCTTGGAGTTAAATTTCTTTGACATCTTCCCACTTTTTCATACAACTATGAAGTCTTCAAAATATGTGCTAAGCTGCTCGTAGGATACTGATTTGGAAAAAACCAGTTGCAATGTATGCCATTATCAACTATCCGATGCTCATCGCTTGAATTTTTCACTTGACAAATTTTCAGTCGCGTTACACGGATTGGTAAATTTCATAATAAAGTGTAATAATAAATATTCAAATCAAGTTTACAGATTTCAAGATCGTTTTTTAATCATCGGTAAGCATAAAGAGATCTCGAATTTCGGTTACACCGGTAGACATACTAAACAGGAAGACATGTTTATCCTCTCCAAGATTGCAGACTTGGTACGAATCCCGCCTGATCAATTCCATCGCGATACAATCTCGGCAATCACTCATCAGCTAAATAACAAGTTCACCAACAAGATTATTCCCAATGTTGGTCTTTGTATAACAATTTATGACCTATTGGTAGTCGAGGAGGGCCAATTGAAGCCTGGTGATGGATCCTCCTATATTAACGTTACGTTTCGAGCCGTCGTCTTCAAACCGTTTTTAGGTGAAATAGTAACCGGATGGATCTCCAAGTGCACAGCAGAGGGTATAAAGGTATCATTGTTAGGTATATTTGATGATATATTCATTCCACAGAATATGTTATTTGAAGGATGCTATTATACGCCCGAGGAAGGTGCGTGGATTTGGCCTATGGATGAAGAAACGAAACTATATTTTGATGTGAATGAAAAAATCAGGTTTAGAATCGAAAGAGAAGTTTTTGTTGATGTAAAACCTAAATCTCCGAAAGAACGCGAGTTAGAGGAAAAAGCTCAATTGGAGAAAGAGATTGAAGGTAAAAATGAGGAAGCTCCACAAACAGAAAAACCTCCAGCATATGCCTTATTAGGTAGTTGCCAAACAGATGGCATGGGGCTCGTTAGTTGGTGGGAATGATAGATAATAATACTACTAATTTTCAATAAAGCATTAATAATAATAGTAACAGTAATAATGACAATAATAACAACTAATGGATGTGGATCCTTCTCTTAAGCATTATATAACCGACTTTTTTTTTTGTTTTCTTTTTCCAAGAAACATTTCAGTAACCTTTTATTTCCATGGTTGTCATCTTGTTTTCTTAATTCTTCTCGTAATATATAATATAAAAAAGTACATCAATTATATTGCATATAACGAGATGTTGAACTAAACTTCTTGTACCCACTAATCACTTTATCAACAGCCTTTAAGAAATCTTTTTCGGTGGCTACCTTTCTTCTTGCTCTGATGGCAAACATACCAGCTTCTGTACAAACAGATCTCAATTCTGCACCGGTGGAGTTTGGACACAGCCTTGAAATAAGTTCCCATCTGATGCCACGTTCCACACTCATTGATTTAGAATGAATACGGAAAATATTAGCACGACCTTCCAAGTCGGGCAATGAAAATTCTACTTTACGGTCAATTCTACCAGGTCTCAGCAGAGCAGGGTCTAAAGTGTTAGGTCTATTGGTGGCAAACATCACTTTAATGTTACCACGAGGATCGAACCCGTCTAATTGTGTAATCAGTTCTAACATGGTTCTTTGGACTTCATTATCACCGCCTGCACCATCATCAAAACGAGCACCACCGACAGCATCAATTTCATCGAAGAATATGATACATGCCTTTTTGGTACGTGCCATTTCAAATAGCTCTCTTACCATACGAGCACCTTCACCAACGTATTTTTGCACCAGTTCGGACCCAATGACTCTGATGAAGGTGGCATCAGTTCTGTTAGCAACAGCACGCGCACATAGCGTTTTTCCGGTACCTGGTGGACCATATAATAATATACCTTTTGGTGGATCAATACCTAGAGTGGCAAACCTCTCTGGAGATAATAAGGGCAGTTCGACGACTTCTCTTAATTTTTCAATTTGGTCTTTACAGCCACCGACATCGCTATAGGTAACATCAGGTTTTTCCTCGACGGTCATCATGGTAACTGATGGATCGATCCTTGGGGGCAATGGAAGTTCGATATTATACTTTGATCTGTCAACACCCACACGCATACCTTCTTCTATGTCTGTTGGGGAAACACGTTCCCCTAGTCCGACGACAAACTTTGCAATTTGCTTAAGATTGATCACGTACTTAGCGTCTTCATCGTCTTCATCCACATCAGCAGACTCTTGATTGCTATTACTGTTGCCGTTGACGCTGTCATTATTATTATCCGTCGTGGAGTCGTCATTTTCACCACTACCTTTGATGATTTTCGTGCAGCGAGCAACCTGTAAGGGATGCTCTTCGCCCAATCTCTGTCTATCACCCATGATATCCCAGAGGTGAGAAGGTGCCAACCCTGTATCACTTTCCTTGACACCGGCTTTCTCTTTGATCCTTGCTTCAATGTCCTTTAAGTCATTTTCAGTTTGTTTTAGTTTGGCTGCGTATGGCGCAGCACCGTATGATTTCAGTACTTGAATGTCACCCTCTGTTAAGGGTACGATCTTGTCATCATCGGGTTTTTTATCATCATCGTCCAAAGGCGCCTTATATTTTTCCCAATCTTCTTTTGGTGGCATTTTTTACACTTTTCTGTTTCTTGGATTTATAAATTAGTGTCGATAAAAGTACTTCAATTATACTTTTCTTTGTGTTCTAATTTCCTTTGAAAATTGACAGTTCTTTCTATCCTCTTAATGTTAATTTAGTTATCACGGGTGGCAAAATTCAGTGATTCTTCTCTATAGCCTAAACTCTCATCCGGGTAAACTCGGAAGTGCCAAATAAGCAAAAGTAACAACTTTAGCATATGCAGACAATAATTATGAACTGAAAAAAAAATATGCCTGTTTAACTTACATAAATATATGTGTATGTTTGTCTGTGCATGGTTGTGCGCGGTCGGAAATGCAGCATTAGTTGCTCCACATTTTTATGGTCTGCCACGACGTGTAAACCATGACAGCAACTCCGAAACTTATGACAATTAAATCCAATAGAAGTCTTCCTCTTGAAGTTCCAGATATACTGGACGCCTTGAAGTGCAGCAGTGGCGGGTATATGTAGATCAACGGAACGCACGCAAAGGAGCCCACTAGTGATACAAATTTGTCTAGATCATTGGCACCTACCCATGCTAAGATGGACGTCAAAAGAACGATAGCACAACGGAAGTAATTCTTCAACCACTTGACTTTAGGGTTATGTTTACCAGATGCGTTCGAGGGAAACGTCCAATTCTCCAAGATACGTATCGCGGGGAATAATTGCAACGGTGTGGATAGTAAAATGGCTAATGCGTACAGCAGTTGAACAGTGAGTGTGTACGAGCTATTCTGTGGGAAATTCAATAGAACAACGGTTTTCACATCGGCACCGAAAGCTGCATAGCATAAGAGGCCACAAGATATGAACACCACTGCCACAATACACATGACAGCAGACAATGATGGTCGGAAATGGTTAGGATGTCTCATTGACTCCTGTATAGGGATAAGAAGACCTATGCCTTCAAAGGTGAAGATAGCAGTACCAATAAACAAGGACCAGTCCGCTTTATTGAACATAAGCATGGTGTCTGATGCAATCCCGTTAACGGAGATGTAATAAATGGAGTAAACGTAAACATAAACCAACCCCAATAAAATAAACAGGTCCGCAATTAACGCGGTCCCGCTCAATTTGGCGATGTTTCTCGTCAAAGACAGTGGAACGAAAATGAGTACTTGCGCAAAGATGTAGGTGGCTAGATTGATGCTTCCCGGTTTCAAATGGAAGAAATTCTCGAAAAAGACTTGCAAATTAGTTGCAGTGAAAACAGTATAGGCAGCTGAAAAACCAATTTGTGATAAAGCGATGGACAAGAGGATGGCAAACTTCATCTTGGGCCCGTAAAGTATCCGACCCATGTCACCGTACCCATCGACACCCACTTTGTCCTTAGTAGAGATCAGCGAGACAAAACACCCATAAGAAACAAGGGCACATGAGAGCAGACAGAGGGCGCTAAACCCCCAACCACCATTATGGAAGGCCCTGGGCAGGAAGAGCACGCCTGTCCCGACAAATGATTTCAACAGCAACAGTACTGCTTTCACTGTAGACGATTTGTGAGGATGGCGCTCGTGCTCACGGGGAACCAGCTGGGTGCTTTCCGTTTCCAAAGCTTCCTCCTCGGGCTCTTCTTCGGTTTCTTCCTCCTCTTCTTCTTCGGACAAGTCTTCACCGGCAAAGTGACCATACAAGGTCAGAAATTCGATAAAGTTCCTGGCGAAGAAATTCGGTATAGGTGCGTTGGCGTCATGTTTCCTGTGCTTTTGTATGATGAACGATCTTCTGAACCCGCCGGGGGCCCTGATCTCTTCGTGTGTCATCGATGCAGGCGCCAGACCGATTCCCGCTAGAAGGTTTGCATTCGCCTCCGAGTTGTTGTTGAGGTGAGACGAGGATGCTATAGAAGCGGCAGAAAAACTCATCGACCTCTTACGGTTCGAAAAAGAGGGCGCTTGCGACGGTATCGAGGTGGAAAGGGCCGGTTGATTCGGGTATTGGTGCTGCGAGGGTGACAAAGGGTGTTCGTTCGTCCACTTGTACAAATCTCTCGTTATGTCCCCACCTTGCAAATGCAGGCTGTTGGTCGGATTCCGTATCAAGTGGCGCGCCACAACATCAACCACCTGCGGGTCAGGGTTATTTATGCTAACGTCAAGCGTACCATTATTGGTTGCGATGTGCGACGCAGAGGGCACATTAGCATGAAGAACTTCGTTGTTTACAAGTAGTGGTGGGTTCTTCAGCAGACCACCCGCAGTCCCACTAGATTTTCTGCTTCTGCTCCTGCTTCTACTTCTACTTCTGCTATTGCTATTGCTATTGCTATTGCTATTGCTATTGCTATTGCTTCCGCTGCCACCTATTAAAGGTGAGTCAGACGCATGCGAGATTCCCGTGGCTGCATTGCTGTTGATTACGTGGTTGTGTGCCCTTCCAGAATCATCTGAAACATCTTTGCCTTTCATATCTGCAATGCGAACTCCTTTCATAACGTTTTCCATCACCTCACCTCTCTCTCTTTCTTTCTCCCTGTCTCTTCTTTCTACTAATCATCGATTATTCTTCTTCCATGGCTTCACAGCACAATAATAGCACGAACAAATAAAACGTTCTCCGGGTAATACTGGATTTCACCTACTAAAGCTTCCGAACAGGTAATAAAGTAAGCTATGCAGGTCACCACCAACACAGTAATACCAAACGCATTACTTTGCACTTTGGACGCACGCCGATAGGAGTGGTGAATGACGATAATCGTCTGAGGCAAGGAAGCAGACCTGTTGATAATCGTAATGGAGTCATGCCCATGAGGGCGGGGTGGACCAATCAGAGCGCAGAACGCGGCGCCGAGCAACCACTGGACCAAGGGATCCGGGCCTCTTCTATTGGCTGTTTGCTTGCACGGACCCGTTATATATTCTGGCATCTTTGACCCTGATCTTTCGTCATGTCAAAGGGACGTTGAACTCAGTTCGTATCATTACCAGTAAACACTAAACAGTCAATTAATAGTACTTCGCTCTCTCGTCTCCTTCATTCTCCTTTTCACTAGTCTCTTTCTTCGACCTCCCCCCTTATTGAAGATAAAAAGAAAAAAAACCTCACAGTATCGAAGAAGAACGAGAACAAAGATGCTATCGCTAAAGAAATCAACGCTTTCGAAGCTGGCTTTTCTCAAGAGTGCAAGGACATTTGCATCTTCCGCTTTGGTTCGCCAGACACAAGGCTCCGTAAATGGGTCTACCTCCACTTCCGCAGACGGAAAGTACCACATAATAGACCATGAGTACGACTGTGTGGTGATCGGTGCCGGCGGTGCGGGTCTTAGAGCCGCCTTTGGTCTTGCTGAGGCTGGCTATAAGACTGCGTGTATATCGAAGCTTTTCCCTACCAGATCTCACACTGTCGCTGCTCAAGGTGGTATCAACGCCGCACTAGGAAATATGCACAAGGACAACTGGAAATGGCACATGTACGACACCGTGAAGGGATCCGATTGGCTTGGTGACCAGGACTCTATCCATTACATGACTCGAGAGGCGCCCAAATCGATCATCGAGCTGGAACACTACGGTGTGCCTTTCTCGAGAACCGAGAGCGGTAAGATCTACCAAAGGGCATTTGGTGGTCAGACTAAGGAGTACGGTAAAGGTGCTCAGGCTTACAGAACATGTGCTGTCGCGGACAGAACGGGGCACGCGCTTTTGCACACACTTTACGGTCAGGCCTTGAGGCACGACACGCATTTCTTCATTGAATACTTTGCGCTAGATCTTTTGACCCACAACGGCGAGGTCGTGGGTGTCATTGCTTACAACCAAGAAGACGGTACCATCCACAGATTCAGGGCTCACAAGACCATTATTGCCACTGGTGGCTATGGTAGAGCATACTTCTCCTGTACCTCCGCTCACACATGTACAGGTGATGGTAATGCCATGGTTTCGCGTGCCGGGTTTCCCTTGCAAGATCTAGAGTTTGTTCAATTCCACCCTTCAGGCATCTATGGGTCTGGTTGTTTGATTACTGAAGGTGCTCGTGGTGAAGGTGGTTTTTTGATCAATTCTGAAGGTGAAAGATTTATGGAACGTTATGCTCCCACGGCCAAGGATCTGGCCTGTAGAGACGTTGTTTCCAGAGCAATCACGATGGAAATTAGAGAAGGTAGAGGTGTTGGTAAGAAAAAGGACCACATGTACTTGCAATTGAGTCACTTGCCCCCAGAAGTCCTTAAGGAAAGGTTGCCAGGTATCTCTGAAACAGCAGCCATTTTCTCTGGCGTAGACGTTACCAAGGAACCAATTCCAATTATTCCCACAGTACACTATAACATGGGTGGTATCCCCACCAAATGGAGTGGTGAGGCCTTGACTATTGATGAAGAAACCGGTGAAGATAAGCCTATCCCCGGTTTAATGGCCTGTGGTGAAGCCGCCTGTGTCTCTGTTCACGGTGCCAACAGATTGGGTGCCAACTCCCTATTGGACCTTGTTGTCTTTGGTCGTGCCGTTGCCCACACTGTGGCTGACACTTTACAACCGGGGCTGCCACACAAACCACTGCCTTCCGATTTAGGCAAAGAATCTATTGCAAACTTGGATAAACTAAGAAATGCTAATGGCTCAAGATCTACCGCGGAAATTAGAATGAATATGAAGCAAACGATGCAAAAGGATGTCTCCGTCTTCAGAACACAATCGTCTTTGGATGAAGGTGTTAGCAACATTACGGCTGTGGAGAAGACATTCGCCGACGTTAAAACCACAGACAGATCAATGATCTGGAACTCCGATCTGGTCGAAACTTTAGAGCTACAAAATCTGCTAACTTGTGCCTCACAGACCGCCGTTTCTGCTGCTAATAGAAAGGAATCCCGTGGTGCTCATGCAAGAGAAGATTATCCAAACAGAGATGATGAGCATTGGATGAAGCACACTTTATCCTGGCAGAAGGACGTCGCTGTTCCAGTGACTTTGAAGTACAGAAAGGTTATTGATCATACTTTGGACGAAAAGGAATGTCCTTCTGTCCCTCCAACTATAAGGGCCTACTAGTTTTATTCTTCATTGTATTTTACAAAAGAAATCATACCCTCCTTTAATTGCACTTTTTCTTGTGTTTGCACCTACCCACCACTGACCCACTAATTTAAGTATATCTATTTATATATATTTACATAAAGTTTTCCTTATACATACTCTATTTATTTAGTTATTCAATAACTTGTTATTTATTTATTTTTGTATTTGTTCAGTTTTGCTTTTTTCATCATTGCACAAGTGCTTATACTTTTCTACTATTCTGAAAAAGTAACCAGAAAAAGCAAAAATGAAGAACGTGAACGTATAGATGACCATGAATGTGAAAAGGCGTTCACCACCTTGCTAATGACTAAATTACGAATTGCTGTACAAGGATGTTGTCATGGTCAACTAAACCAGATTTATAAAGAGGTTGCACGAATCAATTCCAAGACTCCCATTGATTTATTAATAATTCTTGGAGATTTCCAAAGTATCCGTAATGCTCAGGACTTCAAATCAATAGCCATACCTCCCAAATATCAAAAACTTGGTGATTTCATATCATATTATAATAATGAAATCGAAGCTCCTGTTCCTACCATCTTCATTGGTGGCAATCATGAGTCGATGAGGCATTTAATGCTTCTACCGCATGGTGGATATGTAGCAAAGAACATTTATTATATGGGCTATTCTAACGTTATATGGTTTAAAGGTGTGAGAATAGGATCGTTGAGCGGGATATGGAAACAATGGGATTTCAATAAGCAACGACCAAGTTGGAATTATCTAGAAAAGAACAATTGGAAGGCCAATATAAGGAACTTGTACCATGTAAGGCTGTCCGATATTGCTCCCCTTTTCATGATCAAACATCGTCTGGATATCATGCTAAGTCATGATTGGCCGAATGGCGTTGTTTATCATGGTGATATTAAACACTTACTGAAGTTTAAACCTTTTTTTGAGCAAGATATTAACAAGGGTGAACTAGGCAGCCCAGCAACTTGGCAGCTATTGAGAGATTTGCGTCCTTTGTGGTGGCTGAGCGCTCATTTGCATGTCAGATTTTTAGCTTCCATCAAACATAATAAAAGAAGTTCACAACTATCAAATGGATCAACCTCAAGGATGAAAAAAAATCTAAACGAAATTGACTTAGACTTATCTTGTGACGATGACGAAAAGCCTGACGTGTTAATTAATGAGGAAAGCGACGAACCTAGCTTGAAATACGATGAAACCCGGTTTCTAGCGCTGGACAAGTGCTTACCAAGAAGGCGCTGGTTAGAAATCGTTGAAGTGGAGCCAGATACATCGCATGCCTCATGGAAAGTTGAAAATCACCGTATGTTTTGGGATCCTGAGTTCATTGATAATTTAATAATTTGGGAAAAGAATAAAGATTCGCTAAGTAATAAACCGTTTGACAGCATTAATTGGATGGAACTATCGCAATCCGATAGGACGAACGAGAAGAAAGTTGATTGGGAGAATTACGCCATTCCTGAATACACCTTAGACGTCCAAAAAGATGAGATAGGTCAAACTAAACTATTTACCTCCAAATTTTTAGCCTAAGAATTATTTGTCAATAGCATTCCTCGTACCGTTACATCGATTGAAGTCAAATCTTTCCGAAAGATTTTTAATTTTTGTCTTGGGCGTACCCCATGAATATATATATATATACATATGTATGTATTTATTTTTTTGTTTATTCAGGCAAGCAAAAAATGATTAAAAAATAACTATTTTCTTGATTCTCTATTTTTGCTTTCACACGCCTTAAAACTTGAAAACTTGATCCTTAGAGTAGCCTAGATTATTCAAGATACCGATCAATTCACCTTGGTCCTTAGGTGATTTCTTTTCACCTGAATAAGCATTCATGAATGGCGGAGGACCACAGACAAACAGATGTGTGTCTTCCTTTGGACCTGGAACATGCTCTTGAATGAAGTCTTTGGAAATGAAGCCGACTTCGCCATCAAATTCCTGAACCTCTTGTTTATCGTCGACAAAGTATGTAACGTTGAATTTATCAGGGTACTTCTCCTGCAAGTCGTCCAACTCTTTCTTTAACAGGATATCTTGAGGTGTTTTGTTACCGTATAACAAGTTAACCTTCGTTTTGTCCTTGGAATTTTGAACTATGTGATGGGCCAATTGATACAAGGGGTTGATACCTGTACCAGCACCCAACAACGTTATTGACTTAAATTGGTTGGATTGCCACTTCCATTTCATGATAGGACCCTTAAATGAAACGGTGTCATTTGCTTTCAGGCCGAATAGATGTGAACTCATCTTACCACCGTCGTAATGCTTGATGACCAATTGGAAATGGCCCTTTTGGGAAAGATCACTCACAGGAGTGTATGGCCTAACCACGTTAGAACCCTTTGGTGTAACGAATTTGGCAAACAGAGCGGATGCTAGAACCAAACCCATTTCTGAATCTTCCGTTGGCAACTTGAAAGTAAACCTTTTGGTGTCATGGGATTCCTCCTCTATTTTAGATATAGGCAAATCAACCCATTTGTCGTCACCTTTAAACACTTTGTTGGATTCATTGAAGAGAAATGAATATTGATTACGATTGGCAAAATAGAGTGCCGCTGCGGCTGCAATAGCTGCTGTACCTAGAGCAATTGGAAATGCCTTTGAGTGGGATCTGGATAATCTGGAAAACATATTATTTGATTACAGTACTTTTTTAACCTATAGCTATGTATGTTATATCAAGTTTGTTTCTTTCGAAATGATTGTTCCAAATAAGTAAGAGGTTAGGAATAATGGAGCGATCAGGCGTTGCATGTTCTTATATACTTGCTTGTCTTGATACGACACCAATCAAGGGCCCTTATTTCTCTTCTTTTTTCAAACGGGGAAATACTCCGAGCGATAGATCCTACACTTGTTCGACCTTGAGAGCTTTGAAGTTTAAATCGCCAGGGGTAGCAAGTATCCTGTACGTTATAAGCGTCATAATGAGGGGGGGGCGGTTGGATGTTTGTTGTGGGATACTCAAGTTCATCGGGATTCAACCTAACCCAACTCGCTCATTGTTGTAAGTTTCCATGGGGGACAGTAGGTTGTTCTTGGAGTCGTCAAGAGATGGACACCCACACACAAACTCCTTGTGTAAGCAAAGGGTAGAACGAGGAGTGATGTGATACGATGCGAAGTGCCCTGGAGCGTGATGTAATAGGTATATATGTAGAGGCGTAGACAAGTATACGGTGGCCTGTGCAAGTAGAACGGTAGTACAGGGTTACTGCGAACACTACGATAACGCTTGAAGATGTTGGCGGAACTATCACATAGAGAATTGATAAAATTGGCTCAGAAAAAATGCATACCACCTTTACTGGCAAAGTTCCATAAGGGACAGTCCGGCGGGAGAGTTTGTGTTATTGGAGGATGTGAAGATTATACAGGAGCACCATACTTCAGTGCCAATGCTGCTGCCCTGATGGGGTGTGATTTGACTCATGTCATCTGCGAACACAATGCTGGTACAGTCATCAAATCATACACTCCAAACCTGATGGTTCATCCGTACCTCCGAATGAGTAGCACCAAATCAGACGTTGATATGGACGAACAGAGAAGAAAAATCAATTTGTTGTTGGATAGGATTCATGTTGTGGTGATTGGACCTGGCTTAGGTAGAGATCCCTTAATGCTGAAATCCATCAAGGATGTTATAAAATACATACTTGAAAAACACGAAGGCAAGATTCCATTGGTCATTGATGCCGATGGCCTTTATCTAGTAACTCAAGATAACGATGTAAAAGAGATGTTGAGAAGCTACCCTAAGGGTAGAATCATCCTGACGCCAAATGTGGTAGAATTCAAAAGATTAAGTGATGCTATAGGCAAGCAGGCTGACTCGCATACTGAGATGGGTAGCTTGATCGCTCAGGAGCTGAACTGCATTGTGGTGGAAAAAGGCCAGTTGGACAAGATCTTTTCACCCAATGGAGAAAATGACATGTTGACAAACAACGAAGAAGGTAGCAACAAGAGAGTAGGGGGCCAAGGGGACACTTTAACTGGGGCCATATCATGCATGCTCGCATTTAGTCGTGCAATGTATGATTTCAAAATTTGCGAGCGCGAAGAGAAAGAGGAATTTTCTAATGACAAAACTTTAGGAAACTGGATAGATTATGCCATGCTGAGTTGTTACGTGGGCTGCACAATCACCAGAGAATGTTCCCGTCTGGGGTTTAAGGCCAAGGGACGCGCAATGCAGACCACAGACCTAAATGATCGTGTTGGCGAGGTGTTCGCCAAATTATTTGGCAGATAAAAGTTGAATCGGACGCGTAATGGTGTCAATTGTATGTAAATATTTATAGCCATATTGTCATATAAGTAAACTTTTCTCATTGCTTATTATCATCGTGAGAGAATACTGAAGCGCGCACCCACACATAAGCTTCCTCTTTTCTCGGAGGAAAGAGGATGCTCGCCTAACGGGCTTCCACTTTGCATTTCCTGCCAGCTGATGGAAAAAGGCTGCGGAACGATGAAGAATAAAAAGTGATCCACTGAGGTGAAATTTCAGCTGACAGCGAGTTTTATGATCGTGATGAACAATAATGCCCAGTTGTGGCTGTTGGGAAGGAGGGCGGATCTCATATGTTCAATATATGGTGAAGCGTCTACCTGGGTTTCTTATATAACAAAGAAGAAATAAACATTAAATTCCCTTCTTCTTCTATTTGTCTTCTACTTGATAATAATTTTATCGTGTAATCACTTATTTCTTTTCAAATCCTCAAGCACACAAACGTAAATTACAAAAATGCCAAAGTTAATTTTAGTTAGACACGGTCAATCCGAATGGAACGAAAAGAACTTATTCACCGGTTGGGTTGATGTTAGATTATCTGCCAAGGGTGAACAAGAAGCCGCTAGAGCCGGTGAATTGTTGAAGGAAAAGAAGGTCTTCCCAGATGTCTTATACACTTCAAAGTTGTCCAGAGCTATCCAAACCGCTAACATTGCTTTGGAAAAGGCTGACAGATTATGGATCCCAGTCAACAGATCCTGGAGATTGAACGAAAGACATTACGGTGATTTACAAGGTAAGGACAAGGCCGAAACTTTAAAGAAGTTCGGTGAAGAAAAGTTCAACACTTACAGAAGATCTTTCGATGTCCCACCTCCACCAATCGACGCTTCTTCTCCATTCTCTCAAAAGGGTGATGAAAGATACAAGTACGTTGACCCAAATGTCTTGCCAGAAACCGAATCTTTGGCTTTGGTCATTGACAGAATGTTGCCATACTGGCAAGATGTCATTGCCAAGGACTTATTGAGCGGTAAGACCGTCATGGTCGCTGCTCACGGTAACTCCTTGAGAGGTTTAGTTAAGCACTTGGAAGGTATCTCTGATGCTGACATTGCTAAGTTGAACATCCCAACCGGTATTCCATTGGTTTTCGAATTGGATGAAAACTTGAAGCCATCTAAGCCATCTTACTACTTGGACCCACAAGCTGCCGCTGCTGGTGCCGCTGCCGTTGCCAACCAAGGTAAGAAATAATCTGAAGAATGAATGATTTTACGATTTCTTTTTTCCTCCATTTTTCTTACTAAATATATCAATTATATATAGACATAGTTTATTATTTCAAGATAAATAGCTACGTATAGTCAAGGTAATGTTTGTTTGACACGATTTCACTTCAATTTATTTCGATTTTTGCCTTTGTCAATTCAGACGGGAACGTTGGAGTTCAAGCAGCATTTACGTTGAGTTCTCCAGTGGCATAAACTAGCAACAGATATATAACCGTAATTGGTCGAACTACATATGACATAGAAAGAAGAAGAAAATTAAGGCCTGGGACACCTTGCAATTTGATAATTAGGTACACCACGTGATGTACTACTATTGACGACCCAACATCACCGAAGTATATTACCAAAAAACCAGAACTTTTAGTACATTCTATATACATAATATTATTGACTTTATCAAAAATGAAATCCCAATAATTGTCACAAGATTTTACTGATCAATAAATACAATTATGGTTTTTACGTGAGTAATGGTAAGCGCCCTTTTTTCAACATGATCTGCTGCATATTATACCGTTGCTTAGTGTATGGTGTCTTTTTCGACAGGGTAGTTTCCCTCTATATATAGCAGATTAGGTTATTTCTTCAAATAATACAAGCTTGCGTGGCGTAATGGCAACGCGTCTGACTTCTAATCAGAAGATTATGGGTTCGACCCCCATCGTGAGTGCTTTTTTTTATTAATTTCAAAAAATTTCCGAAATGACACTTTCGTTAATATAGTCTTCTCAGGTTGGTGGGTACATATCGGCTTATGCATATTTTAAAGTTGCTAAATAACTATTACTTTTTTTGTCTAATCTATATACCAAAAGTATACTATAGTTTTTCGTCTATCCATTGGCGCCATTTAGAAATATTTTTCTTACTGACACTGCCCTCAAAGGCAACTACAGACCCTTCCAACCTTGCAAATTTAAACTCATGGGAAGATTGTAAAACGTCCAATACATTTTCTGCATCTTGTTCTTCATTGACTCTTCTTTTAACCTCATTCAATGATTTCTTTCTTCTTCCAATTACTTTTTGGATTTCACTTTCTAAAACATCTCTAATCTTTGATGATGGTCTTGCAGTGAATAATTCGCTCTTATTGCATGCAATCAAAATATCGACACCATTTTCACAGCTAGATTCAGTAATTGATAATACGTCTACCAAAAACTCTGCCGTCGAAGTTAAGTTCCTGGGATCGGTTGTGGAATCTATCATGAATATCAGCCCCTTGACGAATTTGGCTCTTGTTTTCAGGTATTCGAAGAGTTTATAGCGTAATTTGACATGACCCGGAAAATCGACTAGAGCAATATTGAAACCATCATAATTCGCCGCTGATAACGGTTCCTGTGATACAACAGTTGGTCTCATAGAATCCGTGGTTAATAGTGTGAGCAAGCTGGTCTTACCAGAATTTTGGGGGCCTGCAATGACAATGGATGGTTGGTAACTTCTCTGTTTAATCCGTGTCTTGGACGATGCCTTTTGCACTGCCACCAACGCTATGGTAGTTACTATCACTAATAAACAGGCAATAATAATAGTACTGCCTAGCATTTTGCGTTGTTAGATATTCTGCTGTATAAATAGCTGCCAATAAGACAATATAATGTTCCTCAGCGCGGACACTTACAGCACAATTATTAGCTTTATTTTGTTTCCTTCGAATTTCCTAAGACGGTTCACATATGTTCTTCCTGTCTGCATTTCTTTTTTCCGCCACTACATGAAAAATTGCATGTTGAAAAAGCAATAGGATCTTGTTATAACCTTCCGAATAGTAGAACGTATAGTGGACCCGCCTAATCCAGGTAAGAATGATGCTGAGACGATATCGTAATGTTTCACTACGGAATGTCCGATTCATCTCAAAGGTCGCAAACGTAAATTTACGAAGTTTGAATTTGGAAGATTTTATAGGCACAAACAATAAAGGGATTGATGGCCTTTCGTCGTACAGAGATGAGACAGCTAGCTTGACTCACACAACTAGCTCTAGAGAAACCAGATTGCTTCCGAAGACGCTTCAGGGCCAGTCATATCGGGATCAGCTAGAGTTAAATCCTGATGTGAGCAAAGCAATCAATAACAATATTATGGCCTTGCATATTCCAAATAATATTAGAAGAGTTGCAACAAATTATTACAAAGAGATCCAGGAGCCAAATTCCTTACATCGACCTTGCAAAACTAAAATGGAGGTTGATGCTCATATAGCGTCCATTTTTTTACAGAATTACGGTTCTGTCTTTCAATCCCTGAAAGAATTACAAAAAAGGTTAGGCATTGAGAATTTCGAACCGAAGAGGGTTCTTGATGTTGGATTTGGCCCAGCTACAGGTATAGTTGCACTGAATGATCTTTTAGGCGAGAAGTACCGACCCGACGTAAAAGATGCGGTTATTTTAGGCAATGCTGAAATGCTGAAAAGAGCCAAAATCATCTTGAGCAGACAACTAAATGAAGTTGTTGACGCTGTGGAAGTAAAAGAATCCATGGAGGAAAAAAAGGATGTAAATAAAGAAAAGGACAAGATTTTTCAGGAGGATGAGCTTATTGGGGAGGTAATGACGAAAAAAATTAGTGTCATGACTAACTTACGATCTTCTGTTCCTGGTCTCAAAGAATATGACCTCATTATTATAACGCACCAACTTCTTCATAATAAGAACGTGTTTCCAATCCAGGTAGATGAAAATATAGAGTATTATTTAAACATGCTAGCGCCAGGGGGGCATATTGTTATCATTGAACGAGGAAATCCGGTGGGATTTGAGATCATAGCAAGAGCTAGACAAGTCATGCTCAGACCTGAAAATTTCCCGGAAGAATTTGGTAAGATACCTAGACCCTGGTTAAGGGGAATGACTAGTAAAAACAAGAATCGTACGGAGTTGAAAAACATGGCAAGTGATTATTTTTTGAAAGTAATTGCACCTTGTCCGCATCAAAGGAAATGTCCTTTGCAAGTTGGAAATCCAAACTTTTACACCCACAAAGAAGGCAAGGACCTGAAGTTTTGCAATTTTCAGAAAAGCATCAAGAGACCGAAGTTTAGTGTAGAGTTAAAAAAGGGGAAACTTCTAGCCACTTCGTGGGATGGTTCTCAAGGAAGCGCCTCTAGACTACGGGGGACAGGAAGGAGAAATGGCCGTGACTATGAGGTTCTGAATTATTCCTATTTAATACTCGAAAGATCACATCAGGATGAAAAGACTGTGAAAGAAATTGAAAAATTACGAAAGGAGAGTATCAGTGACAAATACGATATTGGATCACTGGGTGACGACACACAAAAGACCTGGCCACGAATTATTAATGACCCTATCAAACGTAAAGGCCATGTTATGATGGATTTATGTGCGCCATCAGGTACGCTAGAAAAATGGACGGTTTCGCGGTCGTTTTCCAAACAAATTTACCATGATGCTAGAAAGAGTAAAAAGGGTGATTTATGGGCCTCAGATGCCAAGACACAGATCAAAGGATTGGGAGATTTGAACCTTCAGAAGTTTCAGAAATTAGAAAAGGAGAGAATCAAGCAAATGAAGAAAGAGGAACGCCGAACATCCAGAGAAATAACGGAATCGTTCAACGAATTGGAGGATTCCCTTCAATTTGATAATCACAAACTTTCAGACGTTGAGGTGGTAAGGGAAATATCGACCTTACACGGACACCATTTTTCACAACATGTAAATAAAAAATGAAAAATTAGAGTTGATTAAAATAAAGATATAATATAAATATATTCAATACTTTAATATTGTTGTACATACGTGAATATGATATATATAGTACAGTTTGTTGCAGTGTTTTCAGAAAAAAACTAATAAAGGTGACAACTGAGTGTATATTATATATGATAAAACCTACCCTGCTGGTCCCATAATTGAATCACTTTATTAATGATCTTCTTTTTTAAAGCGGATTTTGTTTAATCTGTGTAGTGAATGAGATTACTTCCTTCTGAAAGATGTACCTTCAGAAAGCTTGGCCTTACCACCAGTTGGGGTGCACAATACTGTGGAGCATGATTCGCAAGTGACCGCGGTTTGGGCATGAGAGAAAACTGTAGTGATGTTCAAACAACCGGGGCATTTAACGTCTAAAAAGTAGGATCTTGGGCTTTGAACCAAAGTCTTTAATTTGTGCTTTCTTGCTTCAGAGGCAGCAGTTGGGTGCAATAAATCTTGAACTAAAACCTGTAATAAACGAGAGGAGATAAAATTTAATAGTTAGTAAAATCGTTCCTCTTTCTTGACTAATTCTATATGATCTGAAACGAAAAAACTGAAAAAAACGGTAGCCTAAATTATCTGGAAACGGATTGGGGGATGTGCTACTATCAAATTCATATTTACCCACTCTAACACAATATATTTGCATTTAATCATCTTGAATTTCAGTTTCTGTATTCGTCAAACTATTCATGGTCAACTCTAAGTGCTTTGTTTGTTCCTTCCCGTATCCTAGTTTGTTTGCAGTGGTAATCTTTGGCGCATCGATTCTTCTTTCCGTCAGATTTCCTCTACCATATCGTATCAATCAGTTGGTCGCTTCCCTGTAATCATTTATATGTTAACATACCATTTTGAAATATTTGTGTTTACTTTCCTACAGAGAGTGTTTGTATGATGGGTTAGTATCACCAAAGTTCTATTCTGCTTATACATAGGTATCAAAATAGAGATGTTTTTCAAAGGTAAGGAACTGGTTCCTAAAAAATCTTCCCGTCTCAAGAAAAACCCGGAAACTTTTCAAAAAGCGGTGCTTGGTGTCATGTACAGATTTATTTTCGGTGCATGGGTGTAAAATGAAAGAACAATAAATTTTGGAATTGAGGTATACTCGTTTATAATAATGGTCCCTGCCAGGTTGTCACACCATAGGTTAAGCATAGAAGAAGCATCTTTCATTGAAAAATATTTACATATTTAGGAAGACAAGAATGTATGGAAAAAATCTCATTTGCTTCAAAAGTATCCATTATCCTTCAAGTACTTGTCGATCACATCACGGTCTCTATTGACCCATTGCGCCTTTGAAGTTATGGTGTCCAATGATTGGGCTAAACTTTGATCGAAACCTTTGGTAGACTTGGTGGCAAAGAACTTCTTAATCTCATCTATTTTCTGTAGCGAAGTAAAACCAGAAGTACCTAAGGTAACGACGGAACCCAACATTGAAAGACCAGGAGGTAATCTCTTCACGAGTTCATCCCAGTTCTTCTGGACCCAACTCCATAAGATCTCGACACCTTCTTGATGAGCCCTCATGCCTTGCATTGGAATATAGATATCTTGATTCAAGACAGTGCCATCAAACAGATAGCCTAAAGTTCTTTTCAGTAATTCAGGTTCTTTGAATCTACCGAAGGATCTCAATGCGGCCAATTTCTCATCGTTAGAGACAGGATTTAAATAGATTTTGTAAATCCTCTCGTAGTTTTCCATGCCACCAATTCTTGCAGCGGTGTTAAATACAATTGGCTTGATCAATGCCGGAATAGCTTCTTTGTTACCATTACAATAATCAGTAAACATTTTCAGGGCAGCTCTTTCGACATCAGCATCTCTTGCAGCACAGGCAGCACCAAACATGGTGACTTTCAAACGCTGGGTAGAAAAGGAATCAGAGGCTTTGAACTGCCAACCTAAGTCATGCGTCATGCTGCTGATTAGTTGTTTCGTGAAATTGTCAAGAGCATTTTGAGTCTCCTTTGACTCAAACAACCAGGTAGATTTCAGTGAAGATATGCTGTTGATTATTTGGTCCCAAACAACAAATGACTTTTCTTTGTTCCACTTGGAGATCAAGTTCATAAAATTGATAGTTGAGGTGTAGCCGGAAGCGGATAATGTTTTGGCATCAGCAACCAAACCAACCCGGTCCTCGACTGACAATAGGTCAGCTTGCTCTCCCAATTTTGCCCATCTTTCATCGCTATAGGATGTGATATATATACCGGATTGTTCGCTATTAACCTTGAAAAAATGTTGGTCTTTTAATTCAATGGTTTTGCTTCTTTCGTTCAATACAAAAGAGCTGTCAACCCCATCCTTAGTCTTCAGTGCCAAAAATACTGGATAAATTGTTGTATCCTCATCGGCTTTGACGTCGGCTGTACTTAGGTAACGGTTTTGGCGAAAGGTTATTTTACCATTTCCCTCTTCGCTAACTGAGACGACAGGAAATCCTACTTTTTTAGTCCAGATATTCATTACAGAGCGAACATCCTTGCCCGAAGCGTCTGCCAAGGCATCCCATAAATCCTCAGTCTTTGCGTTGCCATATTTAAATTTACTCAAATACTGGGACACACCTTTGATGAAAGTTTCTTCGCCTAACCATTTCGAAATCATCCTCAACAAAGAAGCACCCTTTGAGTAAGAAATCGCATCAAATATTTGATTGATTTCATCAGCTTTCTTTACAGGTACTTCAATTGGATGAGAGGATCTCAAAGAATCGAGGCCCAATGCATGTTGTAAGGTATCGGTGACATACTGCTCCCAGACTTTCCATTCTGGTTGAAATTCATTACACGAATACCATGACATCCAAGTGGCAAAGCCCTCGTTTAACCATAAACCTTCCCACCAGTCCATGGTAACTAGATTACCAAACCATTGGTGAGCCAATTCATGTTGAACAACTTCTGCGACTCTTTGAATACGATCCAATGTTGAATTGTCTTTGTCTAATAATAGATCAACCACTCTATATGTGACTAAACCCCAATTTTCCATGGCTCCTGCCGAAAATTCATGGACTGCAACGTTGTCCATTTTAGGCAAGGGATATTGAATGCCAAAAGTCTTTTCAAAAAATGCCAAGGTCTTCGCAGTCAAATCAGCAGCAAACTGTCCATCTTTTTCATTACCTGGAGTAGCATAAACTCTGACAGGAATACGGAAGTTTTTAGATTCGACATATTTCAATTCAGCAATGATATAAGCAACGAGATAGGTTGACATTTTAGGAGTTGTGTTAAATAAAGTGAACTTCTTACCGTCCTTGATATATTCGTTCTTGACATCCATGTTGGACAAGTGTGTCAAAGATGGGTCTGAGACTAAAGTGATTGCAAAGGACGCTTTTAAATTGGGCTCATCAAAACATGGAAAGGCTCTCCTGGCATCCGTTGGTTCCATTTGAGTGGTAGCCATATACTTTGTTTCACCGGTTAACTTGTCTTCATATTTGGCTCTATAGAAGCCAGCCATATTATCATTTAAGATACCAGTAAACTTTATATTCAAAATGACATTATCCTTAAAAGAGGCTAAGGTCCCTTCAGGAAACACGAAGTCGGTAACCTGTTGCTCCTCCTTAATATTAATCTTAGAAGCTGCGATATCGCCAAGTTTGGCACAATGAATATCGATATCAATAGTATTTAGTGTTACCGTGTCAATTCCAGAATTGTTGATTTTCAATTCAATCTTAACAGAGCCTTCGAACTTGAATGTTTCAAAATCAGGTTCTACAATTAGATCGTAGTGTAAAGGAACGACATTATCGGGAAGTATTTCACGTTTTGGGGTGTTGCTGGTCATATTAGTTGTTTTTTGTACTTTGGGTACAATGAATAACAAGGTTAGTTAGTAAAACTCAAAGTTTGGGCAACTAGCAAACAAACAAAAAAGATAAAAGGATGCTTTAATCCAATCGAAATGCCACTTAAACTATTTCAATCGCAACTGTGTCAAAGCGAATCAGTTGAGTAAATCCCTTTTCCCTGCTGCAAAAGATAAGAACATGAGGGTAACAATTATGGGAGAACTCACTTTGTAACCACTAGCTGAAGAATGGTAAACGATACTAGTAATATACTTCGATACCTAAGTCTCATGTTTGATATTCAATCCTAGTTTTTTTTTTGGTATTTAGCCTTTTCTTGTTTCTTTGTTAAGCTTTTGTGTAAAAACATACTTTATCAATTGTGACGTTTTCTGGCATTTCGCACAGGCATGGCTTGTTTCTGTGAACAGAGAACGTCTGCTGACGATATTTACACGTTCGGAGTTTGTCGACTTATTGCCCTTCCATGTTTTAGTCATGTGTAGTGATCTGATGGCATCTCCCTGTGACGAGGCTGAATTATATAAGTGTCTCGAGTGTGTGATAACGGGGCCTAAACAAGGGCGCACTTTGCTTGCAAGGGAAACACCTCTTGCCGCATTTTTCCATAAGAGCGACTTACAAGTTAGCATGGTATTTAGTCTGCGTGTTTGGCTATCCTCTTTTATCTATCTTTGAGTTGTCGCTTGGTTGCTATTTCTTGACGTAAGGTTTATGTGATTTCTCAATTTACAACGCGGACGAATTAGTTTGAAATTATCCAGCCATGCAAGTTCAACTGTACCTTGACTAAAGTCCCGTTGGGCACGGTTGCTGTATTTTTTACTGTACCACTACGAACAGGCGCAGTTTAAATTGATAGTAAACTTGAAAAAGGATCTTGCTATGTATTTCCAGCCTCGTTCAATAGATGTCAAAGAGAATTTGTATATTCAGCTCCCATGACACGATACAACAAGAATATCCAAGAGGGCTTTGCGATTATGTTATCTTGTTGTCTGACAGTACGTTCAATCAGGCGTAGTTTTTAAGTGGCTCATCAAGAAGACCCTTTTCGCTCAGCGACTCATATATAAGAAATGGCTTCATTTAAGGAAGAATCCGGTAGTTTTATGAAAAAAGGCAAAGAAAAAGTCAAGTAAAGAACAAGCTGAAATAAAAGTCAAAAACGCCAATGGGTAAGGTTGTAACGGACACGGTGATTATAACCTCGAATAAGTGCGATGTTGTTGATAATGGTAGTGTTGAGATAATTCAGGCCTGGTTATCTAAGAATATCTTAATGAAGTTTCAAATCAACGAAAATCAACCACTACAGTTAATCATTTTGAAGAGATTCAAGAGGATATTGTTGATTTGTCCTAATCATGACTTATCGGAGCATGTTATGGATGCCTCTCTTGCCGGGGAGGTCGATAAATTCAACTTTAGTTACTCTTTGCAGGATGGATACCGCGATTTAACTAAACAACACTTAAGAGTACCTGAGAGTGAAAAAATGTTCTTAATATCACCTCCAGCATCGCCACCGCCCGAATTTGATTTCAGCAAGTGTGAAGATGCACCACAGAGACATATACAGAGTCATATACAGAAGGAGCAGCAGAGACGAATGGAAGCGGGCCATCTATTGCCAAAAAATCCAGATGAAGGTGACAATGGCACTTTCACGTTGTTGAAATCAAAGGTAGGCGCTATTACTATTGATAGATGTCCCACCAATGATGGATATGGACAGACGCAATTAGCAGATCACGTTAAAACTGCTTTCCCACCAAAATCCATATTTGATACCGACGACGATGATGATGATGGTGATGACGAAACGATGGGCTGATGACATACGAATTATTCTACATAGAAAATATACACGAAGTAAATATTTTTTGTTCAAGAGCAGTTTATTCATCGTCGCTATCTACCAAGGCACCCCTACCTCTTTTAACCTGCCCTATTCTCTCTTCGTCTGAGTCTACCTCCTCTTCATCAGAATCGACTTCGCCAGGATTCTGTGTGCTTTTAGCGTCCGAATCACTTTCATAGTCACTAGCAGAGTCCTCATCACCATCATCTGTATCACTTCCGCGGCCAGAATTGACTTCTTCCACGGCATCAAACCAATCACTATATACATCAACCGGCTGTGATAATGAATTTATACGTGTTTGAAACGACTGGCCACAAATCTTGCACGACAGAGTTCCTATACTGTTTTTTTTATCTAAAGTGCATGATACTGATTTTTCATGGTTGCAAAACAAACAATTGAATTTTGTATCTAACTTTTGAACCAGCCTTTTTGTTGGCTTTCTTGCTGACTTCTTTCTCTTACCCATGGCTCGTTAATCGTCCTCGATGTTTTCGTGGATCTTCCTCTCTTTAGTTTCCCTAGCACTACAAATCACTAATAGTTTAAATACATTTACACGCTTCCATATGACCATCATTTAGTCGTTTTGTACGATTGGGCTCATTTCCTCTTTTTTACAATTTGTTCTTGTTATTTAACTTCATTTCTAATTTCTAAAAGAAACCATTGAATATAAGGTCAAGTGAAGGAGGAAAATGTGTGGGAAACACTGTCTTGAAAAATGTCCATTTTTTTGCAGATTCAGTAAAGGTACCGTTGATATTCCTTGAACATAACATTTTAGTCTAGGTTGTGAAGGGAACTCATTTCAGAGTAACCACTGCACTTTATTTATATACATAAAATTGCGATGGCTGATATTACGCTTTTAGTTTTCATACAGGTGTCACACCCTACTCTTTAACCCCATACCATTGAAAAACACACAAACGAATTGAAAAATATTGTTTTCATTATAGTGTATTTTATGGCACCACCGCTTTCGTCATTTAGAACAGCAAGATCTCGTAATGTTCTGTATTTATTAACGCAATATTGTCGAACAAGAATTCATTAGGAATCAAGCCGACACGCTCTTCATATACTGCATAAAAATAATTCAATGCAGAGCGATAGAATAAGCGCTTAGTCCCATATGGAAGAAGTTAAAGCAAATAATACGGACCACGAACACCATCTGCTAGAAACTAAACGTTACAAGTCTCACGCGTAGTATCTACCATCGCCTGAGAACTCCAAAAAGGTCTTAACAATTGCAACTATGAGCCGAATTGTGAAGAAGGCTGAGCGAATAGAGAGAAGTTTGTACCTTTGTCCGTAATATGTCAACTAGGGGTGGCTATAGCATAAAACAAACTGAATCAAATGTGCTTAAAACTTTTCAAGCACCTTGGAATTCTCTTGGTATGGTGGGTGTTGTACCAGAAAGGTATCGCGGGTATTCATAAAGTGCAGTGACACAACTGGTTTCCTTACTCGGGAGTCGAATTATAACAACACCTTTAGGAAAACTGCTTTCTTCAAAGTCTCAGCTACGTAAGCAGGCATATTTATGTGTGGATTAAAAAATGCCTAGCGGATACACTCATATGCGCCGCAAGCATGCTCTCTTTCTGGTATGAAATGAAAAGAAACACGCTGTATGTGCTGGTTACTGCTGAATGGCGAAGAAAATAACCACCCCACGCTCTTTTGTTACCTACTAAGCGTAATTTACGGTAAAGTTTGCTCAAGCATCCAACAAGTCCCGTCCTTCTACTCATTTGTCCCACGCCAAATCAAACGTATGAAAGTGAAGTAAATAAAAATAGTACGGCCAAGCATTACGTACATTAACCAAAGCAAGTAATTTTCTCGTAATTGCGACACACTTGGTAGGTTTGTCATATCCCGTTCAACTGAAGCCTGCTTGTGATACTTGACAATATTGCCAAGATTTGAAGAAAATCAATGCTCTGGTGGCCATTACTCACATAGTTCTTTCAAGCATCAAGGCTTTTGTTGCTGTCCGTTTCAAATGTAACGTTGTAGGGTATATCCCTCAATTACGGTTGATTTTTTTTCTTGGAAATGTCAATACTTTTCTTCTGACAGCAGCTTTAGGCTCAGTATTCTTACGGATACATGCGTGAAATTTGTTTAGGCAACTTTAAAGAGACTTAAGATCGCTGTTAAACAATTTTCAACCCCAAATAGAGCTGCGGCATCGCATGATAAAAAAGCAACAAATTTGTCCTTGCACAAGAAAGCATCAACTTCAGCGCAAATTTTTTCTTCTATGTGTGATAAAACGTTAATACAAAAAGCTTTACAAGAGCGAATGGCTAACTGCAACTAAAAATCTTTGTGCGGTTGCCTGACGTCTAAACCGGAGATTTCTTTTTCAGTCGTTAAAGCCAAAAAACAACTAAAAACTTCGTGATAGTTTATTTTTAAACCACAAGACGTCCTTGGTGTGAAGAAAGAAGTTCCAAAATAGAAGCACCTTTCTCAAATGGGTTATTTTCACTAGAGAGAGCTTTCAATCACTTCCCTGTTCCCGCTAATTGTCCTTGTAAGTGAGCGCAGCAAAGAAAATATCTTACAATGCAACAGAAAAGCGCGCAGGCCCATTCAAGTTAAAAATAGTATCCCGCAATCAATCCATGCAGGAGGCATCATAGAAATTGGTAAGCCCTCGTATTTTATTAAAAGTGACCGAAAGCAAGAGATTCGTAGCAGTAAAAGAGTCCTACTGTGAAGCCTTTGTAGCCTTCGAGGACGACAATCTTTTCAGAAGATACTTAGTCAGGTTGGATAAAAAGAGAAAGAAATTCTGTGATGTTAAAATGAATGAAATTGCCTTTTTGTCCGACGTCTGATTTCCACTTGGAAGTTGAAAACGCTGCAAAACGGAAAGGTCACGGTAGGAAATTTACCTCCAATTTAACAGGGACTATTTGACATAAAAGAAAATATAAAAGTAAATGGTGACTGAATCCGAGAGATGCATTTTTCGTGCGTTTGGCCAAGAATTTATTCTAAATAAACATTTCCATTTAACAAACAAGATCGGCCATGGCTCACATGGCCTTGTTTGCTCTTCGATCTATACAGAGACAAACGAGGAAACTGCCGTCGCTATCAAGAAAATACCCAGTGCATTTTTCAACGAACGATCTTGTAAAAGAACCCTTCGCGAATTGAAACTATTAAGACATTTTAGAGGTCACCCAAATATAATTTGGCTTTTTGATACTGACATAGTTTTCTACCCGAGTGGCGTACTGAATGGCGTTTACTTATATGAAGAATTAATGGAATGTGATCTTTCTCAGATTTTAAGATCCGGACAACACTTGGAGGACTCACACTATCAAAGCTTCATATATCAGACATTATGTGCATTAAAATACATACATTCTGCTGGTGTTTTGCACGGCGACTTGAAACCGAAGAATCTACTTGTTAACAGTGATTGCCAATTAAAAGTTTGCAATTTTGGTCTATCACGTGGGTGTTCGGAAGACTACGAAGAGAATAATCACTTTACCACGGAGTTTGTAGCGTCAAGATGCTATATAGCACCGGAAATCATGCTGAGTCACCAAGGATATACAAAAGCTGTTGATGTTTGGTCAACAGGCTGCATATTAGCGGAACTATTGGGTGGCAAGCCTCTCTTTGATGGAAAAGACTATGTCGATCAATTAAATAATATTCTGCAAATACTTGGAACCCCATCAAAAGAGATGTTACAGGAAATTGGTTCTCAGAAAATACAAAGTTACATCCTCCTATTCGGTCATATACCAGGAACACCATTTGAGAGCATATTACCCAAAGCTAATCCAAAAGGACTGGACCTCTTGAAAAAAATGTTAGAGTTTGATCCGAAACAGCGGATTGTCGTGGATGAAGCATTAAAGCATCCTTTTTTATCAGTATGGCATGATATAGATGATGAGCCATCATGTGAAAAGACTTTTGCATTCGAGTTTGAACATATCAGTAATATGGAGGAACTACAAAGCCAAGTCACAAGAGAAGTATCCGATTTCAAGAAAGTTGTTAGAAAACATCCCATTGGTGGTGATTTCTCATCGTCGTCCTCATCGTCAGAGGATCCCATTCCTCAAGAGGTTGATGATGTCCATCTCTCGAAGAAAAATTTATCTAGTTCTCACTCTGAAGTTTCCTGTGCTAGTCAACTTCCTTCATTAACTACTACTCAGCCGTATCAAAACTATGTAAAAACAGGTTCTGACTCAACTCAAGGTGACAACGAAAAGGAAAACAGGGTCGAGCACAATACTAGCCAGAAACGTAAGGAATCATTGGAACGACTTGCCGAGTCAAATAAAACAGAAAGTGGCACAGTTATATCATCTCCTTCGGAGGGTGAAAGTGATGGTAATAACAATATAAGTCACAGCACCAATGAATGTGACGGGGTTTTTTTCTTTGACTTTGAAAAGGATCTTGAATTCGGGTTAGACAATAAATTTTTATAATAAGTTTTCACACTTGCTTGATGTGAACATACGCAATTTGTAACAGATATGTATACTGCTTGTTGGTACTTTCAAAGTTCTAATGTCTACTTTATTCTAACGATCCAAAAAAAAAATTGATCTCCGCAGCATTATAGGCCGAAAGGCGGGAACATCAAACATACCAAAAAAGGGAACACACGCCATCGTGTGAATTTGTGATGATCCTCAATGTTGCACACTTAGGTACAATTCCCCATCCATTTTTTTTCATTTCGAAGGATTTGTGAATGTATGTGCATAAAGATTAACATCATTTGAAAGGTGTGTTGGTGACATTGAATGATGATAAGATTCTTTCCCCTCAGAATACAGACTCGTCTGAAGTCCGACTACCCGCTGCTGACTTTTGAGCAACTGGTTTCCACAAATGGAATAAGAAAAGGCCAAACTTGTAGAATTTCTTTGAGAGATTACCTAGAGTGGCAAAATTTTCCTAATATAATGAAGAGAGAAAACTTCTTCACACAAAGAAAATCCGTGTCTACGGTATCTCAAGAAGACCCCTTTTTATTTGATAACCTCCTCGATTATGACCCGCTATTCAGCAGGTGCCTTGCCAAATGGCTGCTCGTCAATTATAAATTAAATGACTATCCTTACTACGACCTTAACATTGTCAATATTTATACGGATTTACCTCAAGGAATTCAACTATGCAAAAGTTTAATGACGTATCTAAAGTCGACATTATCTAACAACATGTTCCAGAAAATCAAGTACTTTATGATCCCTCTATACAAATGTGAAAATGTGCCGTCAAAGCTCTTAGATGGAATACCTGGATCAGTTAATTTGATTCAAGACTATCCAGTATCTCCGGATTTACTACAGAAGAAGTTTCTCATAGAGGACCCCGTTCAAATTTTGATGCTCAATGACGTTATCAAATACACCACCCACGATTTAGTGAGATACTCTTCGCATGATGACGCATGGCAACAATGCTTTGTGGATGTGAATGAAATTGGACAGAAAAAGAGGACTTTTGAGAGTGACATTGACTACTCCTGTAAACTTGCATTAGAACAATTATTTGGCGACCAATCTAACTTAGTTTTTGACAAAGAGCTTTATATTCCAACTAAATTGATCGAGATACTAATGACAATTAAAAATAACATTCCAGAACATAGACTTTTCGCCGTGGATACTCCACAAAGGTCAAGCCCAACGGTAATATCGATATTGAAGAGTTTATTATACCCAAGAAAGGTAGGGTCGAGCCAGGTTGTAGAACAACATTCGGATTCCATTTTTTCTGACAAATGCAGTGGAAGAACACATTTCATAACGGACTTCTTACAACTAAAGAACGTTTACAATGATATCAACAGTTCTTCTAGGAGCTGTGAAGTTGAAGATATTGCCGATTTTGTTGAAAAATGGATAAGCGCCAGTGAGAGAGGTGCACGGTCATTGTCGAACAGAGAGACACCCCAGTTAGAGGACATAAAGAATAGCTCTTTAGCGATACTTCATTCCACATGATTGCATGTCTTGTATTCGAAGAAGAAGGAAAATTTTTCACCGAATGAAGAAAGAATAACCTTTACTTCCTACATCTACATATTAATTCTAATTATTCATGGGCAAATAAGCTTTTTTAAAAGAGAAATATAATACGTACGCATATTCTTTTCTTTCTCTTGTGGCGCTTCAAAGCCGCAACAACTTTAAAAAAGGTTATACTTTCGTATAGGAAAGGAAACTAAAAGGAAAGGGTGCAGAAAAAGATAAATTTCTGGTTGAAGGGTTATAGTTAGCTTTTCTGTGGATCTTGCACTTTCGTAGCTGTAACTTAGCTAAGCAGCACCTACCATGAGCTTATGTCCGTTTTTGGTCATTTTCTTATTTTATGGTGCCTTTGAAGGCAAGAAAGTTTTTGTTTTAAGCACGTTCTGCCCGGCAGGTTAACAAAAAGGGAAGGGTACATAGATGTAGGCGTACTTCCGTTGAAAGACCCGTACAGCAGAAATTGGGTTAGATCTTGTAAATTGCCTAATACGTCAGCACCCGATTCGCGTTGTTTTGCTTTCTACGGATTAACGCGAATTTAAACGGTGAGCCAACAAACCCAACAGAAGCTTCGAGTGATTTGACCGCCCACTAGAGCTAACAACTGTGTTGATATATTTGATCACAAAAGATAGTCTGCGTACTTATATATATAGAGTGATCCATGAATGCCCGACCCTATCACCTTTTTTGACTTTCCCACTATGGCTTGTTTTCATAGGGGAATTTAAATTCCTCTTTCATAAGAACCACAAACTTACCTTCTCTGGAGAAGTCAAGAGAGAAACAGCACAACCTAACCACTGAAAAGTGCCTCGACCTCGAAGAAGAAATGCAGCTCAAACATATGAGCCCAGTCGCAGCTCTACTAACAACAGCTTACGCCCAAGGGTATACACCGGGCGAGCCATGGTCCACTTTAACTCCCACGGCTACTATCTTATGTGCAGCTACCGAATACATTAGTACCTTCGGTATCGCCATTCAAACAATTGCAAATACTTCTGTCAAGGCTAAGAGAGGCCTTATCTCTCAAATCAATGATGGCCAAGTTCAGGCCACTGCTGCTCCTACTGCCAGTGGATCCATCTTGGCTAATGGCAGTGCCGATATCACAACGACCTTGACTAGAACTTCTATCATTACAGTGAGGCAGGGAGCCACCACAACTAGCTCCTCGATCAAAAAATCTACCCCTACCTTATCCCCATCATCTACCATTTCATCTGCTATTGCCTCTACCTCTGCCTCCACATGTCAAGCCACTGCTGCTGTGTCTTTGGAAAACAGCTCTTGTAGCGATGACGGCACCTTGAGAGTAACTTTGAAGGATGGTGTTTTGACTGATAGCAAAAATAGGATTGGTTCTATTGTTTCTAATAGACAGTTCCAATTTGATGGCCCAACTCCACAAGCCGGTGCCATCTACGCGGCAGGTTGGTCGATTACAACAGAAGGCAACTTGGCCCTAGGTAACGACGACGTTTTTTACCAGTGCTTGTCTGGCAATTTTTACAACTTATATGACGAAAAAATTGGGGAACAATGCAGTCAAATCCACTTACAAGCTGTCTCTTTAGTAACTTGCTAAGCAAACTGACGCGCCATTCCCGTGATGTGAGCGCCGTGCGAATGTTTTGTAGGGCCGCCGGCGCCCGCATATTTTTTCAGGAATGGCTTCTGTAGTTGTCATTAATTGGCGAGGGCAAAGAATATATACAGAATAGAATAATAGACGATAGTTTTTGCACTATCAACAGTTGTAAACATAGCTATGATTGTAAAGATAACCAATAAAGCTGAACTCAGATTACCTTTGAAATAATTATGTATTATAGAAGGATTTTTTTTTACAATGAAAAAGCACTAAATTTGAAACGTGAATAAAATCTATAACCACGTCTCATTATAGTGACGAACAATAACGTTTGAAAACGTGATGCTTTCTCGTGCAAATATTAATTTAATGCAAAAACGAGGAAAGACTTAGAAATGAAAACATGCTAAATGAAAGATGCCATGAAGTGAGTCTATGTTTAGGGAATGAGATTGGCAACTAATTCATGACGTAAAGGGAGAACAAGATCGACTAATCATATCGTTATCAGTTAACAATCAATCAAGTCGATAGCTTGCAAATAGACTTCATGACACTCTGAACCAATGTGTTTATCATACAAGTTGTAAAAGTCACCGGACAAACACTGGTAAAAAGTATCTTGGTCACCAAGGGCTAAGTTACCTTCTGGAGTGATGGACCAACCGGCAGCGTAGATGGCACCGGCTTGTGGTGGTGGGCCATCGAATTGAAATTGTCTGTTAGCAACAATCGAACCGATTCTACCCTTTTTATCAGTCAGAATACCCTTACTCAAACTCATTGACAAGGTACTGTTGTTATTACAGGAGACAACGTCGACGGGATCGTTGGCGTCCTTGACTTCAGAAGTGGCCTGAACCTGGCCGTCACTCACTTGACTAGCGCCATTGGTAGTTTTGGAAGCTTGTATTTGTCCATCCGTGATTTGGGAGGCTGCAGCCTTAGTCGAGGTGGTAGCTTGAACTTGACCATCACCAATTTGGGAAGCAGCAGCGGCGGTAGACTTGGCAGCTTGAACCTGACCATCACTAATTTGGGAAGCAGCAGCAGCAGTGGACTTAGCGGCTTGAACTTGACCATCGCCAATCTGGGAGACAGCAGCAGCAGTTGACTTAGCGGCTTGAACTTGACCATCGCCAATCTGGGAGACAGCAGCAGCAGTTGACTTAGCGGCTTGAACTTGCCCATCGCCGATTTGAGAGACAGCAGCGGCAGTGGACTTGGCAGCTTGAACCTGACCATCGCCAATCTGGGAAACAGCGGCGGCAGTGGACTTAGCAGCCTGGATCTGACCATCGCCAATCTGGGAAACAGCAGCGGCAGTGGATTTAGCAGCCTGGATCTGACCATCGCCAATCTGGGAAACAGCAGCGGCAGTGGACTTAGCTGCCTGGACTTGACCATCGGTAATCTGAGAAACAGCAGCGGCGGTAGACTTCTTAGAGACAGCAGCTGTCGTAGTAGCGGCTTGCACTTGACCATCACCGATCTGAGAGGCTGCTCTCTTTGCCTTGGAGGATGCAGTGGTGGCAATTGGGTCTACAGCAATACCAAAAGTAGAAGCGTAGTCAGTTATACCACCCTTGTAAGTAGCAGATGGAGCTAGGGTGGACCATGGGTCCTTGGGAGCGTAGGCAGCCAGAGAGGTGGCAACCAACGCGGAAGCGACTAAGGGCTTTTTGTATTGCATTTTTATGTTATAAAGTGTACTTGTTTTATGAGACTTTTTTCTTTCACTATTGTGGAAATAATAGCTCTTTATTCTATTGAAGCTCTAACATTGAAGCAAGCAAGAAAAAGACCTAGAATCAAAAGAATATGCTAAAATGATGAGTATCTTATATAGCTTTACATTTGCGGACATCCTGCTGAATAGACCAGGGATGAATCTGCAGATGCATGATCTATCCCTTCTACTTCAGTAAAGAGCGAAATATGCCAGATTTAGAAAATTTCAGGCGCTAATTTCTAAAATTAGTTCACTACTCGTTCTATCCCCTCTAACTTGCAATATCTTTTCCGGATGGGGCAAAAACATAGTCCAGGCGCCAAGAAATTGCGCGGGGCCCAAATCAAATTTAGAGGAACATGAGCAAGAAAGTCGATTTACTCCTTCTGCTACTGCATTCGGCAACAATAGTTCCGCTCTAACCCAAGTGTCTTTCGTTTACTCCTCAGCAAAACCTTACCGGTCAACGCCCGTAAAGTGTTTTGTAAGTACGAGTTGTACAAAAGTTGTCTTTATGGTACATTTTCTCCACAGAGCGTCTCCTGTGAGTTCCCGGAAATGTCTATCACCATGCTCTTGACTTAAGGTTACGAGAACAAAAAATGGGCAGAAAGACTATTGCAGTGATGTGGTCATACCCGTTCAGGACAAAAAACAGCTTTTATGCCTAAATGACTACAATCTCACGTAAAATTTTATTAATCTAGTAAATAATTAAATAGCACTTTGTAAAAAAATTGCGCACTGTCTCTTGCCATCGCGGCCACATTTCACAATACCACTTTATCCTTGTTACCAGAACAAAGGCCAAACGGGATCTATTTGTACCTCCCTTGGCCCACTTCATGGCATTGTTATTCTTGGACCAGCACTTTCTTTTCACGAGCATTATTTCTTTTTATCAATTTGCGCCATGATTTCCTATTTGGGAAATCTTTTTTCTCGAAACCAGATTTCTATTTTTCGCTACATATTTGACACCCGCTGTTCCTTTAATGTAATGGTTGGTTGCAGAAAGGAGGCAGCATACTTTTCACGTGGAAAATGTGGGAACCGTTCTTGTTGTACATTTTAGAAAATGACGTGGCTTGGATACGCATGAAAAGGGAAAGCGGCCTGCTTGCTCCTGGATATAGCATTGCTTCCATTATTAGCATCATTACTGGATCCTGCCGTTTATAGGGGCGATGTTAGTGAAAGAAATTGAGATGGCGGATGTAAATCCTATCTTCTAGTTAAATTACTTGCTCCAAGACTTCGCAATATCGGCTAATTACAGCCCATCCGCATGAAAGATGTAGATAGCTTTAGTGATTTTCTTATATGTTGAAATTAAAACGCTGGACTACTAATTATTCTCGAAATGATCGTAACTCTATATCTCACATATAAAAGGGAATCAGTTATCAACTGCTTTACCCATAATCGTTGTATCTTCTCTTCTACATAATAAGAAAAATATTATCAAGAAAACAAAGCCAATACACCAGTATTAGAATTAAAGTTCAAAAAAAGAATCCTCCACAAATTTACCTTCAAAAATGCAATATAAAAAAACCCTAATCGCCTCCACTTTGGTTGCTACCTCTCTAGCTGCCTACGCTCCGAAGGATCCATGGTCCACCCTAACTCCATCTGCTACTTACAAGGGTGGTATAACTGACTACGCTTCCACTTTTGGTATCGCTGTAGACCCAATTGCCACCACTGCCTCCTCCAAGGCAAAAAGGGCTGCAGCTATTTCCCAAATCGGTGATGGTCAGATTCAAGCCACCACCAAGACTAAGGCTGCTGCCGTCTCTCAGATTGGTGACGGCCAAATCCAAGCCACTACTAAGACTAAGGCTGCGGCCGTTTCTCAAATTGGCGATGGCCAAATCCAAGCCACTACTAAAACCAAGGCTGCTGCTGTTTCCCAGATTGGCGATGGTCAAATCCAAGCCACGACCAAGACCAAGGCTGCTGCCGTCTCTCAGATTGGCGATGGTCAAATCCAAGCCACGACCAAGACCAAGGCTGCTGCCGTCTCTCAGATTGGCGATGGCCAAATTCAAGCCACCACTAAAACTACGGCTGCGGCCGTTTCTCAAATTGGCGATGGTCAAATCCAAGCCACTACCAAAACTACTGCTGCCCCAGTCTCTCAAATCACTGACGGCCAAGTTCAAGCTACAACTTCAACTTCTGCAACCATTATACCATCTCCTGCTCCTGCCCCAATTACCAATGGCACTGACCCAGTAACTGCGGAAACATGTAAGAGCACTGGCACCTTGGAAATGAACCTGAAGGGCGGCCTTTTAACTGACGGCAAGGGTAGAATCGGTTCAATTGTTGCTAACAGACAATTTCAATTCGATGGTCCACCACCACAAGCCGGTGCCATCTACGCTGCCGGTTGGTCCATCACTCCAGAAGGTAACTTGGCCATTGGTGATCAAGATACTTTCTACCAATGTTTGTCCGGTAACTTCTACAATTTATACGATGAACATATTGGAACTCAATGTAACGCAGTTCATTTACAAGCTATCGATTTGGTGGACTGTTAATCGCAGGATAACTCCATATTCGCATGAAAACATAATCATCGCAGCATAGTCTGTACAATAGTCATTTCTGTCTCCAAAGGACATATTTTGGGTCGGTTCATTTATCTCTTCTTCATTCGTTTCCTCTTTTCATAAAAATTTCTTCTTTGAAATCATGAGGTCAATTATACGTTCTTTTCCTTCTTTTTATAGCCTGTCTATTTTTTTTGTTTACCACCACTACATAATTATTTTTCAAAATCATGATCAATTACATTAAATATACACTTTCTCCCCCTTTACTAGCATATTCTATGCAGTGAACACACATTGATGATCCAGGCTAGCGGACGAGAAGTTGAGCCCTACTTTGGCTATTTCTAGCCATATAATATTCTTTTAATTTTCATTCGTGCACGGTAAATCATTTTTTACCAGTACAATGTTATCTTATTATGAAAAAATGGAGAAGGAACAAAAATTAGATCAGTTCTCGATTGTTAACCAAATCTGTACGCCAGCTAACGCTAGAAAAACAAAGCCAAAAAACGTACTCACAATTCTCAAGGTAGTATCTATCCGCTGTCATGATAGCCAATAAATGTTAACTACGATTGATTCCCAGATTGTCTGCTGTTTTTAGCACTTGCTTCACGTAATTGTCCTTATAAAATCATGAAAGGTCTCAAAACCTGCTTCTTTCAGTAGTACCTTTTGATACTTCCTTTTCTTGGATTCATAAATCCCTGAGGGGAACTTCTAGGATAATCTATATATTTAGCATTATTGCCTACCTCAAAATTGCGGTCAACACAAGGGGCACACTCTACATATTAATTAATACTACTTTTAAGGATGGAACAAACTGGATTATCGACAAGAGACTAGCTTGTGCCTAATTTACGAAATACCGAAGATTGTAGTTGACGTACTCTATCTTCGGCGAAGTCACATCCATTGCTATGAGAGGCCGTTTCGCAATCAAATTGTATAAACAGCATATTCATGTAATATCCACCGTTGGACGTTGGACTAAGAAGATACATATGAAAAAAAATACGAGATGTTGATTATATCCAAGATTTTTCAAAGTTTTGATTTATTAGTTGTACTGAAATCAAAACTTTAATATTATTATCCGATATAGTGTAACGGCTATCACATCACGCTTT
Source organism: Saccharomyces kudriavzevii IFO 1802 (assembly GCF_947243775.1). Classification (NCBI taxonomy): domain Eukaryota; kingdom Fungi; phylum Ascomycota; class Saccharomycetes; order Saccharomycetales; family Saccharomycetaceae; genus Saccharomyces; species Saccharomyces kudriavzevii. The sequence goes on along the minus strand of NC_079282.1, from coordinate 135,927 downwards.
CACCGTGGAGACCGGGGTTCGACTCCCCGTATCGGAGACTCATCCTATAAATTGTTTTTTAATCACCATAGATTATGAATTGATGGGTCGTTGAGTTGTCATTTATTAGACTTGACAATTCTAATTATCCTACGTGCCCTTACATTCTGGAGTGAAAATGCTGGATTGTTGAATATATATATATATACGTTAACGCCACGTAAATGTGTCCCTCTTTTTGCATCGCTGTCATCAAACGCGAAAAAAAACCTTGAGGGTAAAGAAAGAGCTGTTTGCGTATATATTCAAAAGGCCATCCTCGAGAAGAGCATTGAAGAAGTTCAGGCCTCATAGAACTGAAGTCTGTGTAAAATGTGGAACAAAACTAGAACGACGCTTCTGGGCGTTGGTGTCCTATTCCATTTGTTTTACCTATGGTCTATTTTTGATATTTACTTCATTTCACCGCTAGTTCACGGTATGAGCCCATACCAAAGTACTCCAACGCCTCCGGCGAAGAGATTGTTCCTGATTGTTGGTGATGGTTTACGTGCCGATACAACATTCGATAAAGTCACCCACCCAGTGACTGGAAAGACGGAATTTTTAGCACCTTTTATCAGATCTTTAGTTATGAACAACGCCACTTATGGTATTTCACATACTAGAATGCCCACTGAATCCCGTCCTGGCCATGTTGCTATGATTGCTGGATTTTATGAAGATGTTAGTGCCGTCACAAAGGGCTGGAAATCAAACCCTGTCGATTTTGACAGTTTTTTCAATCAATCCGCTCACACATATTCCTTTGGCTCACCTGATATTTTACCGATGTTTAGAGACGGTGCATCTGACCCAAATAAAGTTGATACTTGGATGTATGATCATACTTTCGAAGATTTTACACAATCTTCCATAGAACTAGATGCCTACGTCTTCAGACATTTGGATCAATTGTTCCGTAATTCCACGCTAAATTCAACACTGGATTATGAAATTAGACAAGATGGTAACGTATTCTTTCTACATTTGCTGGGTTGTGATACCGCTGGACATTCTTACAGACCCTACTCTGCTGAGTATTACGATAATGTTAAATATATCGACGATCAAATCCCTATTCTTATAGAAAAGGTTAACAGATTTTTTGCTGATGACAAAACCGCATTTGTCTTTACTGCAGATCATGGTATGAGCGCGTTTGGATCACATGGTGACGGGCACCCTAATAATACTAGGACACCCCTTATTGCTTGGGGTGCCGGTCTGAATAAACCAGTGCATAATTCGTATCCGGTATTCGACAACTATACTGAGAATTGGGAGCTGTCCAACATTAAAAGGAATGATATCAAACAAGCCGACATTGCCTCCTTAATGTCGTATTTAATTGGTGTAAACTATCCAAAAAACTCGGTAGGTGAGTTACCGATAGCATACATCGATGGAAAAGAAAGTGACAAGCTGGCCGCATTGTATAACAATGCAAGAAGCATTTTAGAGCAGTACTTAGTTAAGCAAGATGAGGTTATAGACTCCCAATTTTTTTACAAAGAATACTCCAAATTCGTCGAGAAACCTCATTTGCGATACTTGGAGGAGATAGAAACCTTAGTTCAGCGCATATCTGAGGGCGAGAATTATTTAGAACAGGAAGCAATTACACTTACAGAAGAACTAATGCAAACGACTTTGGAAGGTTTGTATTATTTAACAACTTATAACTGGAGATTCATCAGAACTATTGTTACATTCGGGTTTGTAGGCTGGATTTTTTTCTCCTTCATAATATTTTTGAAATCATTTATCTTAGAGAATGCCATGGATGATCAGAAAAAATCACCATTAACTCATGCAGCATTTGGCTCCATTGGAATTTTGTTGAATTGGATTTTATTTTACCAGCATTCTCCTTTCAACTTTTACATGTATCTTCTCTTCCCATTATACTTTTGGAGTTACATTTTCACCAATAGATCCGTATTACGCACAGGAATCAAGGAATTTTTTAAAGGTACCTCTCCTTGGAAAAGAGTTTTAATTATGATTTCAATCATTTCTGTTTATGAAGGCATTGTCTACGGATTTTTTCACAGATGGACATTCACATTAATCACAAACTTACTAGCATTTTATCCATTTATCTGCGGTGTGAAAAACTTATCCGTGAATGTATGCTGGATTATGACGAGTGTGCTTCTATCTACATTTACATTGTGTGATGCTGTTAAGATCGAAAGCTTAAACCAGATACATTTAGCAGGGTTATTGATTATTATAAGCTCTTTTTATGGTCTCTACAAAATATATCCAAACTTAAATTCCTATACTCGTACAATATTTACCATACAAATTTCCTTAGTAGCAGCCATGCTGGCAGTTACCCATCGTTCGGCTATTTCTCTGCAACTAAGACAAGGGCTACCAAAAGAATCCCAGATTGCCGGGTGGGTGATTTTTTTTGTATCTCTTTTCGTAATGCCATTTTTACATTACAGAAAACCTAATAATGATTATAAAGTTAGGCTATTGATCATATACTTAACTTTTGCCCCGGCCTTCATCATATTAACTATCTCCTTTGAATCTCTGTTCTACTTCTTGTTCACTGTTTACATGATACAGTGGATTGAGATTGAGGACAAAATCAAGCAAATGAAAACTAAAAAGAATGAAAATTGGTTACAGGTTTTAAGGGTTTCCGTGATCGGGTTCTTTCTATTGCAAGTGGCATTCTTTGGAACCGGTAACGTCGCTTCTATTTCTTCATTTTCATTGGACTCTGTTTATAGATTGTTACCAATTTTCGATCCTTTCCCAATGGGTGCATTATTGATGTTGAAATTGATCATTCCCTATGGGTTACTGTCTACATGCTTAGGTATACTGAATTTAAAACTGAATTTTAAGGACTACACAATCTCATCATTGATCATCTCAATGAGTGATATATTGTCCTTAAATTTTTTCTATCTCTTAAGAACGGAGGGTTCATGGTTAGACATTGGTATAACAATATCCAACTACTGTTTGGCCATTTTATCCTCATTATTCATGTTAATTTTGGAAGTGATTGGTCATTTGCTGCTAAAAAATGTTGTTATCCAAGATCAAATCAAAAAAGCACAATAGAACCATCTACACCCAATACTATATGTATGTATATATATTTCTCTATGTGTAGATTAAAGAAAGACGGGGGCCTCTACCTGTTGAATAGTTTTTATAGATGTACTTTAAGTGGAAGAAAATTTGAAAAAAAAATTGACTAGTACTTCAATCTTGGTGAAGAGTTATCTTTTTTTAGCTTCTTCTAGAGCCCCTTTTTAAGTTGTTGCTCAGTGAATATTCCATGCATGGACAAAATATGCCAAGAAAATAACGAAAAAATTAAGGCCTCAAGTACCAAAAAAAAAATCTGAAAAGGGCATCACCGTATAATAGGTATATTTGCCTAATCCGCAACATTATGTCAAGGACGGGTTTCAAGCTCAAAATGAACCTAGGTGTCATTTGAAATTGCTGAAACATAACAAAACCAGGGTCTCCCCATGGTAAGGTGAACGTACAGCTTCAATCTCTATTCTTCAGAGTGACACATAAAAAAAGATAATAGAGGGTCCAGAAAATAAACATGCTAATACTCATGGGGCAGAGGAGGGGGAAAGACCACTTCTGAGAGTTTTACGAGACTATATTGCTTCCGTTGGTAGAAATGGCACGGACGATAATTCATCCGAGCCAATTACGCTTAGATCCGTTACAACTCTGTAACGTAAATAACTTCTGAAGCGGCTTCGAGAAGGCTCATACAGCAGCATTGAAAATAATATCATTGACATAAGTCATTGACCACAATTTGATGATTGAATGTTAATGTAAGCGTTTACAGATTTCAAGCCCTTGTTTTAAGTACTACATAATTTTGTTGTAAATACGCTAACGATTAATGATGATGATGAAAACATCCCCGATTTGTATAACTGTGATAGTACTGTAGCAACATTTACCTTTGAAACGTCCAATTGAAACTATCATGGAATTGGCACAAGAATTGAGCACAGGGATTTCATGCTTGGAGCCCTAAAAACCATTCAAGATCAACAATATACCCTCGATTTTGCATGAGATAGCAATAGGTATTTTTAGTTGTTCGATAATGGGTGATTTTTTCTGGTGGTTTATTATCTAAATTGTAAATCGCCTAGTAGTTTGCCATATATGCCACAAGACATGGTGGCATGTTGAGGGAATAGAAGATCATTATTTTAAGATCAAGAACGGCAACATCTATTACTCAAGCGAGAAAATTCGTTAATACAACAACGATTTGCTGGAGTCTGTTCTTTAATCGCATATGAGTGCATACCATATTTTACTAATATGTCAATTGTCCAAATGATCGAACAAGAGGCAGTTTCATTATTATAGCTACTCATGGATGATATTTTCTTCTTTTCCGGTAGAGTTGCTCTCATCACAGCAAAGTTTGCCAATATTTGGAAGGCACAACGTACATCCATACCCTTGATCACAGCCACGTTCGTAGGTTTGGCCAAGACAGCTTATAACTACTGGCGTGTAGCCCTATCATTTACTACTTTTTCAAAAGAGGAATACTTGGATTCGTTTCTGGGACGTTTCCTCGAAAAGTCGTTCCAGGTACGGAGTCTTCAAGAAACTCAGAAGAAAGCAAATTATCGCATTCCCGCAAAATGGCGTCGATAGCTCGAAAGCTCATCATCAAGTCAGATTGCGCTCTCTACTATGCTCGGGTCGCAATGATTACTAGCAACTGGTACATACGTAAATATATACAAATATTCTTAAATCAGAATGTTGTTCTGTACAGATCAGTTAACTTCTCGTTCTGTGGTGCATAGGCTCATTATGTAGTCTCCGGTAGTTTTTTTCCGTTGCTTCAGCTACGGGATTTCTTCGATGCGATTGAAAAATAAAGTTGTGCTCAAAGAGAATATGAAAAGAAAAGACACTTTTGCAAAGTGATCTTAAAGTTCTGTTTGACTTTGTCCATTCTATCGGCAAGAAACGTGAGCGAACATACGAGACACCTTGTGCACTTGGCGAAGAGAATTTATAGGCGATCACTCTTTAAGCAATAAGGAAGTTTCACGTTACTTGGATAAGTACATTGAAAATATTGTTTATTGGTGGTTGTACAAGGAAGAGCAAACCTGAGCAAGATGTATGTTGATCCCATGAACAACAATGAAATCAGGAAACTAAGTATTGCCGCCAAAACAGAGGCTACTCCAGATGACGTTGGGCAAGGCACTCCCATAAACGAACATTCGGTGCATGGGGAATGTACGGCCATTGCGATAAATGGGCAAAGCAACGAAAGAATGAAAGAAAAAGTATCCTCGAGCAGTTGTCTACCTAAGAAACCTATGTTGCAGTATAGAGATACTTCCGGAAAATATTCCTTGGGCGACTTTCAGATTTTGAGAACTTTGGGTACTGGCTCATTTGGGAGAGTTCACCTAATCCGTTCCAATCACAACGGAAGATTTTACGCTTTAAAGACATTGAAAAAACATACTGTAGTGAAATTGAAGCAGGTGGAACACACCAACGACGAACGCCGGATGCTGTCAATTGTATCGCATCCATTCATCATTAGAATGTGGGGGACATTCCAAGATTCCCAGCAGGTTTTCATGGTGATGGATTATATTGAAGGTGGAGAATTATTTTCCTTATTACGTAAGTCTCAGAGGTTTCCCAACCCGGTAGCCAAATTTTATGCCGCAGAGGTCTGCTTAGCTTTGGAATATTTGCATAGTAAGGATATAATATATAGAGATCTGAAACCCGAAAATATCCTTCTAGATAAGAACGGTCACATCAAGATAACCGATTTTGGGTTTGCAAAATACGTTCCCGATGTCACATACACATTATGTGGCACTCCAGATTACATAGCGCCTGAAGTGGTTAGTACCAAGCCGTATAATAAGTCAGTGGATTGGTGGAGTTTTGGTGTGTTGATTTACGAAATGCTAGCCGGATACACGCCATTTTATAACTCCAACACCATGAAGACTTATGAAAATATACTGAATGCGGAATTGAAATTCCCGCCATTTTTTCACCCAGATGCGCAGGATTTATTGAAGAAGCTGATTACCAGAGACTTGAGTGAGAGGTTGGGTAATTTACAAAATGGAAGTGAGGACGTCAAGAACCACCCATGGTTCAACGAGGTCATATGGGAGAAACTATTGGCCAGGTACATAGAAACGCCGTATGAACCACCAATTCAACAGGGCCAAGGTGACACTTCTCAATTCGACAGATATCCTGAAGAAGAATTCAATTACGGGATCCAAGGAGAAGACCCATATATCGAACTGTTGGAAGAGTTTTAAGTCTGACACTCTTTTGGCTAATAAAACTCGTTCACAAGGAAATTTTCAATGGGATAGTTGTAACTAAAGAAATTAAGGAAAATAAAACCAAAAAAAAGCACAAAAAATACACCTGGATACAAATCCTCAGTGAATTTGGCTAGGCCATGATACAAAGTGATACAAGGTGATATATACATGTCTATTCGTTACAAAAATATGCAGATAGAATAAATAAATAGCATATTCACATATATTGCATTGTAGCTTACTATTAACGTCCCGCAGAAGTGCGGAACGTTCAAAATGATTTAACATCATTTTGCCTAAGAAAAACTATACACCAGTAAGAACCAACCAAATTTATTCGTGAGTTGGGAGGGAAGTAGTACCATAGCGAGCCTCATACGGATAGGAGATGTCTAAAGTTACAGAGCAACTGAAATTTTTGAATAAAATTAGCAGCACTACCAACCTGCCCCAGATCCTCATAGATCCGAAGAAGTATTCGGGACTCAGGTTGACGTTTCAAACGAAAAACCATAATGGACATATGGGTGCTAGAGTCTTTTGGCATAACTACCTGCCCACTTTACAATTTTACAATCCACGAATAAAATTTGATGTGGTAAGAATAAAGAATGAAGACAAGCAAAAGAGTGTTCCATGCAAACTAGAAATATTATGTCAAGAAGGCTCAGTTACAGAAACTATCGATATGCGCAATAAAATGCATGAAGACATAATGAGAGATTTACTTGACAAGATAGAGCACATTCCTCTTCCAGAGAGTGAGGTTATGAAAGTACCATCGTCATTGAGGAGTATACACTAGTTTTTCTTCCAGTAAAACTCTCTTCCTGTAGATACCAGACCATCGACTTGTTGATAGAGCTCTGTAAGTTCACGCTTTACTTGTGAGACATTACTATATACTTTTAAGTACGCTAAGTAGCAAACAGTATAACTACTGTTCACTGTCAGCCATTAGGACCCTTTTTTGTCGCCGCGAATTCTTGAATGAAAAATAAGGAAAGCTCATTTTCATTTCAGCTTGAGAATACAATTGCAAAAAGAACACAAAACATATAGAGCATAAATGGTGGCGCAGGAAGACAGAAAACACCAGAGACCCGTAACAAGAAGGGTCAGGTCTTTTTCCGAGTCCTTCAAATGTCTTTTCAAATCACCTCATTCAAGAGGTTTAAGTCCTATTAACGTCACCAGACTTCCTTATCGCTCATCGTCAACTTCCCCCAAGAGAAGTTCTGAGCCAGCAAGGCGATCAACGATATCCGCACAGTCAGGTCCAAAAAACTCTCCTATACGGCAGCGTACTTATACATTGAAGTGCCGCTCCCCGGGTTTGCCAACCGCATTTAAACGAACTAGAAGTGGTGCTAATAAAAGCCCAACCAGGCAACAGTCTGTATCCAGCAAAGAAGGAGAAATACTTAACGCTCCACCAAGAAATCCCGGATCAATTTCGAATGGTTTGCACGGCACCCAAAGAACACGTTCAAGAAGTTCATCCATTTCGTCATGCGGCAGTTCAAATGGAACGACGAGTTCATCAGACAGCCAATGGGCAATGGATTCTTTGTTAGACAACTCAGATAACGACGTTACGCCGTACCGTGGTTCAAAGAAAGACACTATTCGGAGTAAAGACAGGGCTTCTAGTACTTTCATAGATAATTGCGATAGGGAAGCTTTGCGCAGGGCTACGTCATATCCAAATCCCTTACCCTCGAAGCAACTTTTTCCCAAAGGCCTGTACACCAGAAAATCACATCCAGATGAAGAGAGTTTAGAAAGCTTGCCTAGATTTGTGGGGGCAGACGTAGAATGTGTTATTGAGCAAGATGGATTCAAAGTTTACGAAGATGGAAGCCATGAACATAATATAAAATTATCAGGACTGATTGCGAAATTAGAGAAAAACGACTCCTTGCCGCTTCACCGTCAAGGATCATTATCTAGACCAAAATTGGGTCTTACACTTTCCGGCTTATTCAAACATCATAAAGACGAATGCGACATTGAAAACGCGTTGTCTCTTTTGCCTGAAGAAAGCCACACGAAGGAAAGTACTGAGAGCAAATTCGCCGATAACAATGATAACTTGCCGATGCAGAATGGGGAAGATTATTTGAAAGTTGTTAATCCTGATGCATCCCTGGGGAATGATGAACTGAAGTTGATCAATTCATTATCAAACAAAATTCACAGAAGTTTAGAAAATTATTTACAAGAGAAAAATTTAAAGCCGGAAAAGTGTACCAGTGGAGAAGCCTCTACTTTTCAAGAAAAGTACGGTCATCCTGTTGGACTAGTGGGCGCAGGAGCTTACGGTGAAGTGAAACTGTGCGCCAGATCCAGAACTGCCAAAGATTTTCCCACATTTGAAACGTACCATGATGATAAATATATATATTATGCTGTGAAAGAACTAAAACCAAAAGTAGGCAGCGACCCAGAAAAATTCTGTACGAAGATTACCTCTGAATTTATTATTGGTCATTCATTGAGCCACTATCATAAAAATGGCAAAAAGCCTGCCCCCAATATTTTAAACGTATTTGACATCCTGGAGGACAGTACTTCTTTCATTGAAGTCATGGAGTTTTGCCCCGCAGGTGATCTTTATAGTATGCTAGTCGGTAAATCGAAGTTAAAAGGCAGATTACATCCATTAGAGGCAGATTGTTTCATGAAGCAATTACTTCACGGCGTAAAATTCATGCATGATCATGGTGTCGCCCACTGTGATTTGAAACCTGAAAACCTCCTTTTCTATCCACATGGTCTATTGAAAATATGCGATTTTGGCACGAGTTCCGTGTTCCAGACCGCTTGGGAAAGGAAAGTACACACGCAAAGAGGTATCATTGGATCAGAGCCATACGTGGCTCCGGAAGAATTTGTTGATGGCGAGTATTACGATCCAAGATTGATTGACTGTTGGAGCTGTGGTGTTGTTTATGTAACAATGATATTCGGACATTACCTTTGGAAAGTAGCCTCTGTAGAGAGAGATATATCTTACGATGCTTTCTATAAGGAAATGAAGCGCACAAAACAGTTCAAGACATTTGAAGAATTGAAGCATGTGAACCTAGATTTAGCCTCAGCTAGAAAAATCGCATTGTATCATATATTTCAATGGGAGCCTAAAAGGAGAATTTCTGTTGATGGGCTTTTAGCCATGCCGTGGATGGAACATACAAAGTGCTGCCTAATATATGATTCTACATGAGAATTAGGCATGCGCAATACCTATATTATACAATTATAAAGTAACTTCGGGAAAAATGGGAGTTTAATTCCACCACTCTCATTCCAACGGTTGAGTTCACGAATTTGCAAAGCTAAAGTTACATACTTAAATTTAAGCATTATATACAGGTAGTCATATAAACATCAACAGAAAGGATTTATTATAAGTTCAATTTCCTTTGAATATATGAGAGCGTCCGCTTTACTTTATCTTTATATGACCCTACTAGCTAAGGAGCATATCTTATTGTATCCCTTATCTTTCAATGTTCTATCTACACATCCATCGTTAGCTATGATTCTTGTCCCTAGGGGCTCACCGGTATTCTTATTTATCAAAACACAGGCAGTGTCTCCGAATGCAACCATAGAGCCATCCTTTCTGCTCATATTACGCTGCTTAGATCTTACGACAATTGCGTGACAAATATCGCCTTTTTTGACACGATTAGTATTAGCTGTTCCTGTGATGTTTTGAGTCAAAGGTTTTGCTTTCTGGATAACACACACTATTCTATCTCCAACCATGGCAGGGCTTTTGGGAGATCCCTTTCTGATGACTTTAATACACTCTGCTAATTGCGCACCTGAGTTGTCGATCACCTTAATAACTGATTTAAGAAATATCATTTTTTGCTAAAGGATGCTCAGTATTGAGGAGTTAGTGTCTTGCTGTTCGAAAGATCTAGTGAGGAAATATTTACACTTGACAGGGTTTCTTTTAGAGTTCCTTTTCCCCAGTTTGTCATTCTAATGAGACACTTAAGACGCCCTTCGAAATCCTTGCGATTTTAAGCACGTTGCACGACCCGCACGAACAAGCACGAAATGGCAAATAAGAGACATTAAAAAAACGATGAATTCTAGATATTCATTGAACTAAAATGTCTTTATTTCGTTATTTTACAATTTTTTTTACAGTAAGTGTTAAGTTCATTATAATTTATAAAGAAGGTGAATAAAAATAGTCAAAGATCAAATTTCATATGTATTTTTTTCAATGCAATCGTTATAACAAATCATAAGTCATAAGTCATTATCATCATAAATGGATTCGCTTACTCTCATTTCGTTTTGAATGACCTTCTCTATCCTTTGCAGATCCCATCTCTTGTTCAAGTCAATTGTCAAACATCCGATGACTGTATCATACAATCCTTCGCCAATCGTCTCTTCAGTTCGTTTTCTGTCATATTTACAAACTTGGGATAAAGAAAACCGATCAAATTCACCTGCTTTTATTAAAGAGCGTAATCTAGGCTCAAATTCATGATTGAATGGTAATTTGCCCACCAACATGGTATACAGCGTTACCCCCAAGGCCCATATATCAGACGCTGGCCCTAACGGAGAAATGCTGCATTCTATGCCGGTTGAGGAACCAGATGACGAGTTTGTACCGACATCAGGTTTAGCGTTAATGGAAGCGTTTGAAGTCGATGGTATAGAAGACAGATTAGAGGACGATGACGACGCCGCGCTAATTTCTGATTGAGAAGAATCTGGCGATTCATAAATATGCATTTCAATAGATTTTGCACGTCTTGTATCCGAGTATTTTAGAAGCTCCGGAGAAGCGTAAGGTAAAGATCCGATGTATTTAGAAGGTTCAGGCCCCAGGTTTGGAAAAACAGTAGTTTTGTGTCTTCCATGGAACGGATATCGGTGTTGCGGCTGAGGTTGAGAGGCTGGCTTGTGAAATAGATTAGATGATGAAGAAGAAGAAGGTGCTTGGTTGAGATGCTTTAAAGAATGCGAGCTGGCGCTAATCAGTTCTTTTGCTGTAAAGGGTTGATGCTTCCGGTTTTCAAGTTGGTATTTTATATCTTCATTCGCATCAAAATCGTTGCTCAAGTCATCGGGTAAAAAATTCGTCGTGGGATATTTTATTAAAGTTGTTTGTTCGTCATTTTTTTCCCCTTTTCTACGTCTATTACTATTGGTGATATTTTCATCGGAATTATCGTTACGATAGAGATGTTTGTCATCGAAATGACAACTCATTCCAAAATCACATAAAAACACTTTCCAGTCCGATTTTTTAGGTCCTTTTTGTAGGAGACAATTTTCTAATTTTATATCGCCATGGACAATCTTCTTGGAATGCATGTATTCTAAAGCAGATAGTAGCTGTAAACTCAAAAAGATGGTCATTCTGCACCTCTCTGAAAATGGTATCTTAGAGCGTTTGGATTCATCCCAGGATATCACCAAGTCGTACAAAGTACCGTCGTTAATTCTTTCTGTCAGACAGTACATTGCATAATTTTCATCAAGTTTCCAATCCAAAAGAGGGAGTATTCTACTGTGCTTCAAAGTTTTCCATATGGCCACTTCCCTTAACACGTGCCTCTTAACATTTTCATGTCCTTTGAACTTCACAATTTTTATCACTCTCCCTACGCCAGTCTCGATATCAAAACATTCACGTATGATACCCCACGCCCCGAAGCCTATAATTTTACCCAATTGGTGACCTAGTATCTCCATGCCCTTATCGTCTGGCCTTCCGCTACCACTAGCACTTCCACTCAACGGGTTGGAATTCATTTTAGCTATAGACGTCATGGAAGGTGAAAAAGAGCTTAAAAATTGGGATGCAATGGAGCCGTGTCTAGAACGCTGTGGTGGACGCGTGTTTATGTAGTTGTCATTGCTGGTGTTGGATTGGTTCCTGCTATTGACGTTATTATCATTTATTGTAGTCTCTGTAACTGAAGCATTATTGGCAAATCCAGCAAGAGAAAAGTTACTTCTAGAAGAGGTTAGCATGAATTTTTTCACTAATGACATCATGGCTTTGTAGTCCCGGTAGGGTGCATGCTCAATAATAACTTTTTTCCTTTGCGAGTATGGCAAGTTTAGAAAATTCCTAGGAAGTTTCTGAATCAAATCTATCATATCGTTGGGGCTTATTTGCATTTCTGACAACGTTGACAATGTGGTTGTTGGAAGAAAATTTAGTGATGAAGCGTTCGAATCAAAGGATGCAGGTACTGCAGAGCTCTGACTTGGAAGTGAATATTTTAGTTTGGCTAGGGAGAATTTGTTATTTTGTGTTATGCTATTATTGTTGCTATTAGTTGTATATGAGGACCTTCTTTCCGCTTCTAGGTTGGAGAGGGGCGTAAATATCGGTTGGCTGCTCCTAGGTAGAGGGATAGGCTTAACCTTAGAGTGCAGGTCTCTCGATAAAAGAGAGCCCTCTGGACTTAATGAATCGCTATTCTCTTGAAAAAAACTATCTCTTCGAAGTTTGTTTCGGGCCAGTATTGCATCTGGAGAATTCCAAAGTTCATAATTGCCCTTATCATCGTCTTTGCTTTCCACCTGTGGGGTGGCGCTGCTTCTGAATTCATACAAATCGTCACTGGATTTTTGCCAATCATCCACTAGCTTTGTGAAGTCTAAATCTGGGACGTATTCCGCCCCCATAGTGTATAAAGATCGTTTTCCACACGAATCTTCCAACTCAACTCCTCCACGCTCAATATCAGCGTTTACGTGGCTGCCGGTGGAAACGTCCGGCCGCGACCTTGTATGCAGCTGTACCAAAGTAGATCGTGATGGGTGCTCATGGTCCATCTTATAGATCTTCTTGGGCCTGAAATAGAGGGTATCGCTGCTGTTCGCCCTGTTGAGCGCCGGCTCGTTAGTAGGGATGTCAATTCCTACTAGGCCTCGCAAGTCCCTTCCATAGCTGGGATTCGAGGCCGGAGAGCCGGATGCTGGCGACGCCTTGTCAGATGAATGTAGTGATGAACGTGGTGATGATGACATCGGGCTCCCATTTTGTCGAAGTTGTCGCTGCGATGTAAACATTCGTTCTTTTGGACCGTTTTTGTTGAAAAGACTACGTTAATTGGTAATAATAGCGCTTGCCGTTTGCAAAATACTTTGTATACTACTCCGATGACTGGAACGGAACGCAAGATCTACTACAGGTTGTTGTTGTCGCTCTATTCAATTATCTAATCTGCTTTCCCCACACTCAAGGAGGTCGCAACGCCATACACAAAGTTCCGGGACCTTTTCAATCCGGGTACGGAAACCTTAACGCCGGCGTTAGGTTTCCCGGGCAAGTAAAGCAAGGGCTTGTCATTTTGGTTATCCCTCTTTTAGCAGGGCTGAAACACAACTTACAGGGTTTTATCTTGCTTTGGTTTTATCTCATATTAGTGTACAAAAGGATGATAGATAGTTTTATATACTCTCCGTTCTGGAGTTAACCAGCACTCTTGCCGACGCATCGAGCTTAGAATCGTCTGGGACGTCTGTTCTTTCCTGGTCTGCTGGGTTTACCCTTCATTTTCCTGGAGGAAAAGCCGGTAACATCAGCGGAGGAGTCTGCATCGTTCTTTCTTTTGAATCTTTTCATACCACCCTGACCATACTTGGAATTCTTTGCGGCCCTCTTACCGTTTGGCTTGCCTCTCTCGGACCTCTTTCCTTCCACTTCTTCCTCCACACCGACGTTAAACTCAGAGTGGTCGATCTCATTGTGCTTTCTTTTGTTCTTCAAAGATTTGATCTTGTCCAGTGTTTCTCTTTTTTCCAAGTGACGTTTCTGGAGAGTGGCATTTTGGACTTGTTTACCGAATTTCTTTAGTTGTCGTTGTCTTCTAGCTCCTTCACGCGCCTTTTTGTCGCTGGCCTCTTCGATCAGCTTGCCCTTGATCTTGTCCATGTGCTCGTCGCTCTTAACCATTTCAGCAAAATAATCCAACGGTCTTTTGAAGGCTACTTTTAGTCGCTTCAATTCGTCACGTGCCACCGAGACAGCGTCCAACGATTGCTTGTAGAATGCCAATTCTCTCTCGGTATCATCGTAGATATCCTTGATCTGTTCATCCGTATTAGTTTGAGACGTGATACTTTGATGCTCTTGGAAGGAATGTTTTTTCCAAGGCAATTGTACTCTTTCCAAGGCATGTTTCATGGCTTTGGTGTTGTTGATGGTTAATTTATGATATGGGACAACATCAGCATCAGAATCGAACTCGACGTCTGATAACGGAACGTCTTGCTCCTCTTCTTCTTCTTCTTCTTCTTCTTTCTCTTCAGAAACAACATCGTCTTCTTCAGCAACGACACCGTCTTCTTCATCTTCTTCTTCATCTTCTTCAGATTCAGAGTCACTCTTGGCCAACCTTTCAAGATCTAACCTTCCGTCTTCTTCTTCTTCCTCTTCTTCCTCTTCTTTATCATCGCCTACATCGGTTTCATGCTGTTGGGCCTTTAATGTCCCCATCTCTTGCGTCTTCTTCAATTCTTTCTTTAATTTTCTTTTTTCTTTCTTAGACATGGCCTGGCTTTGATATTCTTCACCATTGGTGGCAACTTCATTCTCGACTTCAAGCTCCTTCTTTTTCTTCTGAAGTTTCTCTAAATCAGTGGCTGATATGATGGTAGGTTCTTCTTTTTTCAATCCTTGAGCTTTCTTCTTCTTTAGGTCATTTTCAAGCTTATTAGCTTTTTCAATTTCCTTTTGATGCGATAGCAATTCCTTCAACTTTAAACCTTTAGCCATGTTCGATGTATTGCTGTTCAACTAACAGTAACTCTTACTATAATCAAGTCCAACTTCTTGATGGATGGAATTTTGTAAAGCTCATCTCATCTGTATTTAGGCAGAAAGTAAAAATTTTTCAGTTGCCGATGAGCTTAATAATCATTATATACGGAAAGGAGAAGAAAAATCATTGCAAAAGTTCTCTATGTCTACACTGTGTATAATTCTTAAATACGCTAAAAGTTTACGATACCAAGCCATTTTTCCTTAATTGAACAAATAGCTCAGTATCTATATACTTTTCTAATGTCGGCCCATCATTTGACATAAATCCACCGGTGGAAATTCCCTTCCGCCTTCTCGTTTTTATCACAAAATCACGGCTTAAACTATTAACAGGCGCAGGTTTCAATTTTGGGATAAAGGCATCTTTATCCAAAACATCACCAGGTACCTTTCTCCATATCTTATTCCAGAAGTACAGCTGACACATTCCAAGGCCGTTTGTCGATAATCTCAAATCGGTCTCGAACCCTGCTGACTCGATAACTGGAATTTGTCCACGAATCTCCAATAACGGTGTCCCCACAACTTTTGTAGTCTTGTATATCCTACTGCCACGTCTTTTCTTGAAGAGTTCTTCCACTATTGGTAATAGCGGAGCATGAACTGTAACGTCGACTTCGTAAATGGGCTCGAGTAACGTGGGTGTTGCTGTCAGCAAGCCAACATAACAGGCCTTCCTCATTAAAGGAATGATTTGACTTTTCATTACGCTGATATTACTATCAGAGGATTCTGTAATTGATAGCAGTTTATACTGTATTCCGTAAATTGGTTCTTCGGCCAACGGGCCCTCTTTCACAGCCCAGTAAAACCCCTGTATTATCTGCTGCTTATATTTGGATAACAATCTAGGACTAACTTCATCTGGCAAGGTATCATTGATCAGCACGTTTCCGTTATAAAACGACCAAACGTTCCTTGATGCCAATGAATCCCATTCATATTCCGTTCTCAATATCTTAGATAGTTTTCTAGGGTCGTCCATGATTTCATTAATATCCAAACTGTTGTGGCCTGTTCCCAATCTGTTTTTACTCAGGTCTTGAATCATCTTAAAATCCATTGGTTCAGCGGTAACGCTAATTGATAGGCCCTGAGAATTTCCATTGTTTAGACGGGAAATTGAATTATTCACAGGGATTGAAGCGAAAGATTCATTTGAACAGCTTTCAGAAAAAACAGTCAGGGGATCGGATATCTTGATTTCTATATTTGCATACCTTGCCCTCAAATCGTACAACAAGCAATCCATATACAGTTCCCCATTCCCCAGTATCACGTGTTCACCAGATTCCTCTACTTTTATAACAGCACCTGGATAGTACTTTGAGATTTTGTTTAGGGCCTCCAATAGCTTAGGCAACTCTTTTGGCAGCAGCGGCTGGATAACAATTTTGAAAATAGCTTGTGTAATATAATCCAAGGGTTTGAAATATTTTAATAGCTTTGTTTCTTCTCTACTCTTTACAGAATACAGGGTGGCGGATTTAATATATGCGTTAGAAATACCTTTTACCAGCACTATCTGTCCCGTGTATGCTTCATGGACCGGATAAACATATCTACCACCTAATAATCCTATTTCTTCAACTTTACATATGGGTGTTTCGTCATCAGCTTCCTCTTCTTCGTCGGAAACTTCCATATCTGCATTATCATGTAAGTGTCCTTTCTGGCGAGATTCAGATTGCGATGTATCTAGTATACGCACTGTGTCCCCTCTCGTCATAAGGCCTGAATATATCCGTACAAGAGACCACTCTGCTCCACCATAATCTAAAGTTTTCAACACGTGAGCCACTAGGTTTTCTGAAGCTTTTTCGCCTGACTTTGAAGAATGACTCGCTTTCTTGTCTAACAGTTTTAGTGGCTCATAACATCTTGTGATTGCATCCACGAGACCGGTTTGCTCCCTGAAGATTAAATGTAGAACATGCTTTAAAAATGGTTGTGGGTCATATTTGAGTACTTCTTGAGTTAAGTCAACTCTAAAATTGATTCTTAGCAAATTTTTTAATTTGCCTTTCTCCATAGACAGAGCGTAAGAGAATATTTTATAGAGAGGATTAAGAATAAATTCAACAAAAGTTGGGTACCTTTTTACATTATCAAATGGTTCCGTTTGAAATTTGCCCCTATAAAAGTAAATGTTACCCCACAATCGTGTGGTAAAGTCATCTATCTTAGAGCAGGGAATTGAATGGGAGTAATAATAGGTTACAAATTCTTTGACAGTAAATGTAAAGCCTAGCTTTGTCGATGCAAAAATTATATTATTGCATATCGGTGAAAATACCTGTCCCTTGGTAAAGGAATTGATATCCGTAATTATATGATTTAGTTTCAAATATGCGTCGATTGGCGGTAGCTTTAAATCCAGAATCAGCCTATCAAGTTTATTTATAACGAAACACATGGCCAATTTGTTTCTGATGCTTTGTTTTATCAGTTGCTCCACAACAGAAGTTACACCCTCCACAACATCTATCACAATTAAGGCTACATCACTTGCAGCAAGTGCGACAGCCGTTTCATCCATGAAATTAACATGCCCTGGAGCGTCCAAGAAGTTTATTATGCTAGATTTAGATCCTAAATCAGTGCAGAGTAAAGTGGAACCATTAAGTTTGATGGAAATACCGCGATCTATTTCCTGTTTCAAATTATCCATGTACTTCAGCGCTTTCCATCCAAGTTCTGTATTCTTAGACATATCTGGAATACGTTTGTGCGAATCAATTACTAGAAGGTCCATCAGAGACGTCTTGCCTGAGTGAAGGGGTCCGATTATGCCAACATTCCTCATCCTTTCCGGGATGTCAGCCATAGACAGCATGTAGTCTCGATTATATCTAGTTTTTGGAATGTTTTTTTTTAATTGTGTAAAAACTGTGTGCTCTTGCAATCTGGTTCGTTCTACTACAGGCTCTACTAATGGCGTATTTATTGACTGCATGTTTTCGGTTTCTATGAGAACCTCCACGTCTTTGCCATAAGGATGCTCCTCGGTAATTCCAACTTCTTTGTCATTTCCTACAGAGGTTAATTCTCGAATTTCAATCTCATTTTCGCTATGGATCTCCTCATATTGTTCTTGCTCATCCAGAACACTTGTTTCCTCATCAGAATCAAAAGGATCAGCCCCAACTAGATTCCCAAACTCATCAAATAAATCGTCGCCTTCCATTTTGCAATGTTTGGTTAGACTACTAATGTGTACGAACTCTTGTGAAAACGGTTATCAGCAACTTCAGCCGTTGGTAGGTCATAACATAAGCCTTGTTTTCTGCCACCTTTAAATTTTTTCAGGCTTTTCCGGCATTAAAATTTCCGCAATGAGGCTTTAACAATCTTTAACCATCCCATAAGGACAAGCCGAAACAGCAGCCATTATCCCCATAAAGACTACTGATGTATACCATTAGTCTGGAGTTGTACTAAAAGATAAAAAGAAGATAAATTAAAATAAACTAGATTAATGGAAAATGCCGGAGTATACATTACTGGCCGATAATATAAGGGAGAATATAGCCCATTTCGACCCGAATGATTTATTCGAAAACTTGCATACCATTGTCCATGAAGATGACGACCATGAAAACGAGGAGGCAGAACATTTCAATTATGATCAGGTGTTGGATAAATCTTTATTGTCAAGAAGTTCTATTGTCGGTCTCGGTTTAGGTTTAATGAGTCCGGTGCTAGGGATGTGCACGAGTATGGCCATTGGACTAATTAATGGTGGCCCATTAACTATAATGCTAGGATTTTTAATCAGTGGCATGTGTACATGGTTTTCTTCACTTTCACTGGGGGAGATTGTGTCCAAATTTCCGATGGAACTGCACGTTGGTAGTGCCATGTTGGCGCCAAAAAATCTAAAATTGGTATGTTCATGGTACACTGGGTGGCTAATGCTCATAGGTAATTGGACAATGAGCACTAGTATTACCTTTGCAGGTGCTCAATTAACTATATCTTTGATTTTGATGACAAACTCGGACCTGATATCCGAGGCACATTTGATATTTTACACTGTCATTGTATTTTATTTGGTGGTGACTGTTGTAGGTCTCGTGAATTTGAAGTTTGCAAGATTCATCGAAACAATAAACAAAGTCTGCGTTTATTGGATCGTATACGCCATTATATTTATCGATATTCTTTTACTAATATTTCACAAAGGTAAGTTCAGATCCCTGAAGTACGCACTTTTTCACTTTGACAATAATCTTTCAGGATACAAAAGCGCATTTCTTTCTTTCATAATTGGATTCCAACAATCAAATTTCACGCTACAGGGCTTCAGTATGCTGCCTGCCCTAGCAGATGAAGTCAAGGTTCCTGAAAGGGATATTCCTCGTGGTATGTCAAATGCGGTATTATTATCTGCATTTTCCGGAGTAATTTTCCTTATACCAATAATGTTAATCCTTCCCGATAATGATGCACTTTTCACAAATCATAAAGTTCTTCCAATTGTGAACATTTTTACGAAATCAACGGATTCGGTGGTTCTATCATTTTTTTTAGTCCTCTTAATTTTAGGGAATTTATTGTTTTCTGGAATTGGCTCAATAACGACATCTTCTCGTGCCGTTTATAGTTTCAGCCGTGACCACGCTATACCTCATTATGGTAGATGGACTTATGTGGAACCAGATTCTCAATCAAAAGTCCCCAAGAATTCTGTCATATTGAGTATGATAATTTCATACTTCCTAGGACTACTAGCATTGATTTCAACAGCCGCTTTTAATGCTTTTATAGGGGCTGCTGTATTATGCCTATGTTCTGCAACTTTCATCCCATTGGTCTTGGTGTTGCTCACGAGAAGAAGAGCTATTCGTAGTGCGCCTGTGAAAATTAGGTATAAATTTGGTTGGTTCATCAATATTGTTTCCATTGCGTGGGTATTGTTATCTATGGTTTCTGTTTGTCTACCAACGCAAGTGCCCGTAACTTTTAAGACAATGAATTATGCTCTGATGGTGTATGTTTTTTGTATCTTGGTTATTACTGGTCTTTATTTTAAATGGGGGAAGTACAATTTTAGATTGCCTTTGGCGGATGACATCAAGGCTCCAATTCCCAGTGATCCAGAAGAAACTGTTTTTGAACTAGAAAATAGCAACGTTGAGCATACTCTGAGCTCTGAAGCTACAGTGAAAGGATCCGTACGAGACAAATCAGAAGAAGGCCGTATGAAGCCCGAGGGTAGTTTTGGAAATCCCTTTGAAGAAACTGAAGAAAATGTGATAACCGATAATAGTGAGGAACGCTATACACAGGAATTAGAATTTGATCTTGCTGATGATCGTAGGCAGGATATATGATTATGCTTATGAACCACTATTTAGGTAACAGAAGGTTTATATAGAAAAAGAATATACGTAGATTTAATTTATCAGGTGAACAAGGCGCTTGCTAGGATTAGTAAAACGCCAGTACAACACCATTTCAAGCAAGCTGTACCAGAACTGTGGGATTGCTTCATTTCTTCATCCCCTTCACCTTGATGGTGATGATGTCCATCGCTAAACCCGATACCAGTTTGGAACATCTGCAAACCAATTACTAATAAGAAACCTGCGGTAATGCTTAATAAAAAATCCATATCTGGTTCGTGATCCTTTGGAGTACTGCCTCTGAAGATGAAATAACCTATCAATGCACCCAACGGTTGAGACCCGCCGCCAAGAACGGCGGTAATTAAGATGGCAATCCATTTGGACTCAAATGCAGTGTAAAATGGTAGGGTCATTGCGAACCCTTCCACGAAATTATGAATTGTCAAGCTTAAAAAGATGGAAAACCCCAGGGATTTCGACGAATCCGATCTATTGGTGTAGAAAATAATGAACCCTTCGGGAAATTTGTGTAATGCGAGGACTAGACAGGTTTGCATACCAATGGACAATAACTTGGAAAAGGGCGTCTCCAAGTGGTGATGGTGATGGTGCAAAGAAACCTCATCCGGACGATATTGCGTCTCCGTCAATGAGGTCGGAACCTCAGCTATATCACTTCCCAAAGATGATGCTGAAGAGTGCAATGACTGGTTCGAACCATAATTTTCACAGGACTCAGGGGAAGGATGATGACGGCTTGAAAGAAAATTTTTACGGTATAATGATAGGTTTTCCAGGTCGTAACCAACATTATTCTCCATACAGACAAGACCGCGATGGTCTTTATTATCAGATTGTAAGTTACCATCTGACTCATCGGATCCGTGTGAAACGTTTCTCTCACTTTGGGAAGATTTTATCACTGGTGGGACGCATGCAATGTATTCTGGCTGTTCTGACTGCAGCAGTGGTGTGCACTTGTTCAAGTCGCAGCACTCGCCTTCCGATTTTCTTCTCGTCAACAAATCGATCAAAGACATCTTCCTTTTCATTTTTGGTCTTTGACTGTCCTTTGTGACCAAAGGATCATTCTCAGAAACGCTCGAAGAAGTGGTTAGGTAACCATGTTCAGAGGGGGCATTTTCTATATCACGATCATTGTCAAAATGTGAATGTGAATGCGAATCCGGATGTGGTACCGAATTTGGGTCATGATCAGACTTATCGGCACAATGCACCAGCGACTCGCTGGCGAAAGCATGGACCAGGTAATTTAGGAAAAAGCTGAGCCAAATACCCAGAAGCAATCCAGAAAAAACTTTGAACCGGTTTGATTTTTCGATCCGAGGCAACAACATGTATAAAGATGTAGTAATCATGGACCCGGCACTTAAAGAAAGACCATAATTGACCAACCTCGACTGACTGTTCCGCTTACTATCAAACGCAACTGATAGCAACGGCACACACAGGGCCCCCAGTATACAAAGCAATGATGATATCAGAGAAAACAACAACCATCTGGGAATTCCTTCCATTTTTGCGATACTTTCCTTGTCTATATGATTCTGATTGGACAATGAAAAACGTTTAACTACAGTCTTTTGGATGCTGGGACGTTTCATAAATAAAGCTACATCAGTTGGTGAAAGCATCACTTATCTTATCTTCCCTGTGAAAGTGTATCACCCTCAGGGTAGTTGTCACAACCCACGGAGCAGCTTTAGAGGTGCGGAATTGAGAGAATGAACTCATTCAAGCGTCGATCAACTACGAGGGTTCACACTTTCATTGAGTTATCACTACTTGGGTGTACAATGAGAATATGCGATTGTTATTGCAATGGACTATCTTCAATTCGAAGTTAAACTAGCGTCAAATCTACCTTCTGGTGTGGTGCACGGAGCTTATTTTCAATGGGTAAATAATCATTGCAACAGAATTTTTTTATTGAGCATTCGGATGAGAGAAGAGAGAGAGAGCTTCAGTGGAAGTTGGAGAGAGTTGTAGTACAAGTAGGCTGCATCTAGGATTCATCTGTACCTGAGTATTGTTTTGCACTAGTTGGTTGAAATCGGTTTCTGTTTTTGATTGTTCGTTTGTTCGTTTGTTTATCTCCATTTGGTACACGTGCGTGGTTCTTCTAGTGCATGGTTTGGACAAACCGGGTTCTCAGGATTGATTGATTGATCTGCTTTAGAGTGTAACGTTTTGCGACTAGCTTTCGTTGCTGCCATTGCATAATCAAAGAAAAGAGTGCGGAGCGTCTCGAACCCCGTTGGTTAGAGCCTCTGATACCGTTTGCTCGCTAAAACTGCCTTGTGGGTGGCGTTGTAGAGAGGGTGAAAAGGGTCTGTTGAAATGTTAGGCAATTTGCTGAAATGCAAGGCCAATACGTCTGGTTCCGAGAAGAATCCAGATCATTCCAATTTTTCCTCGGTTGTACCGAATGTCCCTGTGTATTGTAAAGCAGCAAGCACAGGAACTACAAAGTCCGTCGTTGGCGTTCTTTTAGATACTGCCGTGAATGTGGAAAAGCATTCGGAAATGCTGCCGACCACTTCCCCACCCATTTTAGACCATATATCGGATGATTTAAAACTAAAGCTGTTCGGTTCTAGGGATGTTCCCTATTGTTGTCCCATTAATTCAGCACAAAAAAACGGGGGTCTTAGCAGTGATAAATTTACCTCTATCAATGAGAAGGCGTATGCGTTCAGAATTCTGATCATAGAGGAAGCTGGTCAAATGGCGTGTAGAAATAACTACCGTGATATCTTCGACTACACAACGTCAAAAGTCTCAAATTCAATGGAGCAAATACGGCCCAGCGAATTGAAAGAATATATATTTGGTTCTCCCGTGAGAGCCTCTGATTTGACGCAATGTGACAAAATTAGAACCATTCCTAATTCGGATTTGGTGCTCATAACAAGGATATTCTATTACACGCACCAGTACAACCGTATTGCGATTAGCTTATGCATTCCAAAGATATTGTTGCCTGTAGTTGCAGAGTCGTGGTCGTGTATTTCATCATGGTTGACCCAAACTCAAAAAATGCTTATTGGTTTTTTGAATAGAAATCGGATCATGCAAGAAAATACCGGTAACTACAGTAATAATTCGGTTATTAAACTGTCGAATATAGACATCAAAATACACTATCCAAAGGAAATTGAAATCATGGTGCAAACTTTACAAAAGAGAGTCATCCCATGTTTACGTTCTATGTCAGAGATACCCAGACTCTTCCTCTACCCTGAGACATTCAAAGAATTCGTCCACGTTTGGTTCAAAAGCGTATTCAATTGGATTGAAATCAAAGATGGTCCCAAGCTGGGATTTCTTCCTCTTTTAATGGCAATGATTATAACCGATTACAGGCAAACCATGAGGGAGTTGAAAACATGCAAGATCGTCATCCTTTCAGGAAACATGGTGGTTGCTAACAAATTACTGTTTATCTTATCAGCTTTATTGGAACCGAAGTACAAGGGGAAGATAGCAATACGCCCAGAAGATCTGGAGCCAGAGTCGTCTGCTGCGTCAGGAAATAGATCCGGTAACAGTTTTGTCGACAAATCAGAAACAGAACTAAGCACATTAACTTCAACAGATAATCTCATAGGTCGTGCAGAAACTAATGGTAACCATCATATGTACAACAATACCGGATCTCCCAATTTCCATTCTTTGAGGAAGGCGTGGCAAATACCAAATCGGAGAAATTCAAATATTTCAGTTTCTGTGTCTTCAAGTGAATCTTTAGCGGAGGTTATTCAACCTTCTTCGTTCAAAAGTGGGAGTAGTTCGTTGCATTATCTATCATCTTCTATTTCAAGTCAGCCTGGTTCATATGGATCTTGGTTCAATAAGAGACCGACACTGTCTCAGTTTTTCCAACCAAGTCCTTCTCTCAAACATAACGAGTCATGGGAAAGGCTGCAAACAACTACTGGGAATTTGCAGAGGACATCGAGTTCATCTTCTTTACAACAAGCCACCTCCAGACTGTCATTAACGACACCCCAGCAATCACCTTCTATAAGTGAATATGATGAATATCCATGGATGGGGACGCCAAGCTCGCCTAATGTTGGTGATACGTCTCATGCAGTCCCCTTGGTTAAAAATATCTCATATAAGTTTCCACTCAAGAACGTCGACTTAAAAAGAGATTGTCAAAGAATTTCTCAAAATGGCCTGTTGGATGAGGCATTTGAAAAGCTTTGTCAACCTTCTATGAACGACCTAGGTTCCACTTACGAGATTTTCCCAGGTAATTCCTCATACGCAGATATCTTAACCACTGACTCTAATATCAGTGATGATTTAATGAATAAGCCACTAGAACTTTTGCCCAAATATACAATGTACTTGACCCATTTTAGTAATTTTTTTCAATTGCAGGCATGCCCTGTCGGTCAAGAATCTGAGAATAGAATAACAAATTCCATGAAGATTGACCTTTTAGGAGAAGATTACACAAGAAGTTTACTGGTTTCGTTACGCTCAAGGGACATCAGAGATGTCGCACTGAAAAGGGAGTTTACTGGCAGTACCAACAATAATAGCCATAATGTCTATGATGAAAACTTCAACGGAAAAAGGAAGTACGTGTTGAAACAAAAAACCAGAAAAATTTTCTCCTGCGGTAAGATTGGTAAACTGAGTGCTAGTCTGGAAAATTGCGTTAATTTTGTGGACAGCAGTATAAAAAGTGCAATGATGTTGTACGATGATAATGGAATAGAGGGAGAACTGCGTGACTTAGAAGCACTACGGATTTTTTCATCTCTTGTTCATTATTGCAACACGGGTTAGCGGCTCCTTCTCTCCACCACATGTTTAATATATTCTACGTCATCTAAGAGGATCACCATATCTGTTTTTTCTTTATATATGATTTTTATTCATTTACTGGTCTTTTAGTACATAAGCGGGCCATGCAGTCTGCAGCTTCAATTTGCTGGTAAGTCAAAAACATTTTTATCATGGACACCTACAAATATAACCTCCCTTATTCATTTTCATTATGGCCATTAGAAGCGTACAAGCTTGGAGGAGGCCATCGATAAGCTTTCGATGGCTTTCGATAGCTCTCTGTTTGTTTTTAATCTGCGGCGGCCGAGTCTTTTCGGAAAAATGGCACTAATAAGGTAAGAAAAAAAGAGTACTATATGGTATGACGTCTGTAGTCCACATTAATAATGGCCTTTCCAGTTCATGTAAAATTTATAAGGTCTAAACGTAGAACAGTTTTCAAATTGAAGTGATACAAGGTATTATTGTCTTCACCACAGAAGTTTAAAACCATGGGTATGGGTGCTATACTTTTCTCAGAAGCGTCCGTGCAAATTTTTCTGTCATTGTGACACTAATTAGGAAACATTTTTGACTATCAAAGTGTAAATGAAAAAATAGTGGTGGAAAGTTTGAAACTTTGTCGATAATTACATCGTTTGAATGCGTTTCACTAATTTATATCGCAGGGAGGCACAGTTCCACGCATTGGCAAACTGAAAACAGTTGTTTTGAAAGGCTGTATATATATATATGAGGCCAGAAGAGATTATAGGTTTCCGAATACTTATTTATGGAACATTGACACATTTATTTCCCGTTGCATTTTACTGTAAGCAACTACATTTGGGTAGAAAAGAAATTGAGAATAACGTTTTTTAAAGAAGCCTATGTCATATAAGTCAACAATAATAGGGCTATGTCTGCTGGGCGTGATATTGCTAGTGCCGCCTTTAGCGTGGCATTCACATACCAAGAATATTCCGGCTATCATTTTGATAATATGGCTGCTTATAATGAATATAACGTGTATTGTAGACGCGGCGATATGGAGCGGCGAGGATTTTTTAACGAGATGGGATGGTAAAGGTTGGTGTGACATTGTTATCAAGTTGCAAGTGGGCGCAAATATTGGTATATCATGTGCCGTTACCAACATCATTTATAATTTGCACGCTATTTTGAAGGCAGATAACGTTCTACCGAATCTGTCATCGTGGACAAAGGTTGTCAGGGATCTGATGATCAGCTTGCTAACACCGGTAACAGTTATGGGGTTTTCATATCTATTACAAGTGTTTAGATACGGAATTGCCCGTTACAATGGTTGCCAAAACCTGCTGTCTCCAACATGGATTACCACAGTTTTGTATACGATATGGATGCTTGTTTGGTCATTTGTCGGTGCAGTTTATGCTACCTTAGTGTTGATTGTGTTTTATAGAAAACGAAAAGATGTCAGGGATATTTTACACTGCACTAACTCGGGCTTGAACTTGACGAGGTTTGCAAGATTGTTGATTTTCTGTTTCATCATTATTTTAGTTATGTTCCCCTTTTCCATTTATACGTTTGCCCAAGACTTGCAACAAGTGGGTGGACGTTACAGCTTCAAAGACACTCATTCTAGCACTATTTGGAACACCATTATTAAATTTGATCCTGGCAAACCAGTTTATAATATCTGGCTTTATGTTTTGATGTCCTATTTGGTGTTTTTGATCTTTGGATTGGGTTCCGACGCCCTGGATATGTATGCTAGGTTCCTACGTTCCATTAAACTGGGCTTCGTGCTAGACCTGTGGAAGAATTTTGTTAATAAGAATAAAGAAAAACGTGTTGGTAAATTGCTGCGCAAGTTGTCTTCAGGCAAAGAAAGCTGCAATCCTTTTTCTACAGACTCTGAAAACTACATCACTACAGGTACTGATGACATTTCTCCTTGTGTAGGTACTCCAATATCACAAGCACATTTCTACGTCGATTATAGAATTCCAGAAGATCTCGGTAGGTCTCAAAATAAAAGCAAAAAGAGCTTGTTCACTAGGAGGGAACCAAATAGCATATTTGATGATATGGAGCTTAAAGAGAGTAGGCACATACCTTACCTCACGCAAGGACAGAATATTGACGATGGAATATCGCTCGGCGGATTTTCAAAGATTACTCTGGATTGTTCGGAAAAACTTGATGACTCCACGAGCTTGAATTTTGAAGGAGAAAGCCTCTGTTACTCTCCGATCTCTAAAGAGAGAGATTCAAATTCAAGTGAGCCTAGTTCAGAAGGTACTGCAGGCCGTTAGTGCGGAAACGCTGTGGCTCGTTTCTTTCTTGAAATTAAAGATTAAAGTTATGTTTAGCAGATTATAGCTGCCTGTGTATTGCTATGTAAACCTACTTTTTTTGCAAAGTGGTATTGTATATGTAACTAAATTTGTACTAAATATGTATTTTTTCATGTTTATTTGTATTTTTATTGCTTCGATGCCTTTGAAAACTTCACTGAAGAACACCGCATAAAACATAAAAACGAACTTTTATTTGCAGCTTATGATCAAACGGCATTTCGTTGGTTACCATTGGATATATCTATTTCTTCCTTCTCCGTAAACAAATTGTACTGATTGTGCCATTCAACAGGCTATTACTGTCATAAAAAATGCTACGTAAAAAATGATATAATACCGAGGCGCATAGAAATGTCAAAATAATGGGGTTAGGTGTCCTAAGCGAATAAAGCATAACAGTGTGCAAATAATTGCTTCATTCGCAAGCTTTCCTCGTAAATCAGCTCATCAAAACATAATCAGGCAATGGACACGTCAGTATATTCTCATGCCTTGGATATCTGGGCCAAGGCAGACTTGACTAATCTTCAAAAGGATTTAGATGCTGATGTTATAGAGATTAAGGATAAAGAAACCCAGTCGTTGAATTCCAGAAAATATTTAGCCACTGAGACTAAAAAATTCAAGAAGCTTGAATCCGAGGAGAAATTGAACAATGTAAATAAAATCATCAAGCAATATCAACGTGAAATTGATAATCTGACACAGAGATCAAAATTTTCTGAAAAGGTTCTATTTGACGTTTACGAAAAGCTTTCTGAGGCTCCCGACCCTCAGCCCTTACTGCAAAGTTCATTGGAAAAATTGAGCAAAATTGACGATTCAAAGGAACTCAAAGAAAAAATAAGCTACCTGGAAGACAAGCTTGCCAAATATGCTGATTATGAAACTTTAAAATCAAGGCTATTGGACCTAGAACAAAGCTCAGCGAAAACATTAGCCAAGAGGTTAACAGCTAAAACCCAAGAAATCAATTCCACCTGGGAGGAGAAGGGTAGAAATTGGAAAGAGAGAGAGACTGACTTGCTAAAACAATTAACCAATGTACAGGAGCAAAATAAGGCACTAGAGGCAAAAATATCCAAAAATATCGATATCGAAACCAATGGAGAAAAAGGAGAATACACGCAAAACAATCTGGAGGAAATGGCCACAAAGATTGCGGAATACAATTTAATAACACAGGAATTGGGATCTACGCAGGCTAGAATTTATCAATTAGAGAAGAGAAATGAAGAATTGAGTGGGGCACTTGCAAAGGCAACTAGTGAAGCAGAAAAAGAGTCCGAGTTACATGCAAAGGAATTAAAATTGAACCAATTGGAGAGCGAGAATGCGTTGTTGAGCGCATCTTATGAACAAGAACGGAAGTTGACTTCTCACGCAATAAGTGAATTAAGAGGGCAACTAAATGGCATTATGGCCGAATCAGAGTCTTATAAATCGGAGCTGGAAACTGTCAGAAGAAAACTCAATAACTATTCTGACTACAACAAGATAAAGGAGGAGCTTTCAGCTTTGAAAAAAATTGAATTTGGAGTGAATGAAGACAATTCTGACAGCGATATTGATCCCGAAAATAAAAATGATAATACCATTGAAAGCTCTCTACTGTCTGCCAATAGAAAACTCCAGGCCTCTCTAGCAGAATACCGCTCAAAAAGTACTGCTCAAGAGGAAGAACGTGCTCAATTGAAAAAAGCCGTGGATCAGCTGAAACAGCAAATAACTACTCTTGAAGAGGCAAACGAGAAATTAGAAATGGATCTAGAAAAGGTAGAAAATGTTGATCCTCAGTTTAACGACGCTGTAAGTATGATGTCTGGTGCAACAAGACAAATAAACAATCGTACATTTCATAGACTTTCACCAACAAGCTCTATTGTTGGTATTCCTGAGGAAGGAGAACCAACTGGAAACCATTCCACGATTTTACCTATAGTTACCAAACAAAGGGATAGATTCCGTTCCAGGAATCTGGACTTGGAAAAGCAACTGAGACAAGGAAGCTCAGAAAAGGGTAAGCTCAAGCTAGAGATTTCGAAGCTAAAAGGCGATAACACGAAGCTTTACGAACGGATCAGGTATTTGCAAGCCTGCAATGGTAGTAATACTCCTGTCATCCCTAGACCGGAAAGCATTGACGTAGAATCACAATATTCCAGGGTGTACGAAGAATCTCTGCACCCAATTGCAAATTTTAGACAGAACGAATTGAACCATTACAAGAACAAAAAGTTATCTGCCTTAGAAAAGCTATTTTTGAGTTTTTCAAAAGTTATTTTACAGAACAAGACGACAAGAATGGTGTTTCTATTCTATTGTATCGGTTTGCATGGGCTTGTTTTCATGATGAGCATGTATGTAATTAATCTCAGCGGCTACATGACGCCAGAAGTGGGTATAGTCCAATCGGCAAGGTCTTCTGCAAGCGCCAACGGAGGCTTGGGAACAGCAGGAAAATTGGCAGCAGGTGCTGATTCCGTTCCTGGAATAAATTGATAGATGCCTTTAGGCGGTAAATGCCGGCAGCATGACATAAAAATATGTACAACTATTGCTAGGGAGATGAAATAACGACTAACATATTGATATAGACGGTAGGATCTCAGATTATCTATCTGCATGGATATTCAGTTTGATGTGCTTTTTTATTGCTTTAATATCTTGAAGGGGGCTCAAAGATTTATCTTCTGCCTAGGCAATAACTTAAAACGTAGAGTTATCCGATATAATATAATAATATTTAATAAAAAACTTATTTTAGAGTTGTGATATGACGGGGAGATAAATTTACATAGATAAAAGATTAAAATTAACAGAGAATTATATTATCATTATTTTTCATCTTCTATTTAAGCAGCGATACGCTTTTGGGCGGCAATTCTACCTCTTTGTCTAGAAGTCAATCTGACGGCCTTCTTTTCAGCAGCCTTGGCGACGGCTTCTTCCTTTTCAGTGACAACTAATTCAATGTGGGATGGAGAAGATTCGTACTTGTTGATTCTACCATGAGCTCTGTAAGTTCTTCTTCTTTGCTTTGGAGCTTGGTTAACTTGGATATGAGAAACGAACAATCTAGTGGCATCTAAACCTTTAGCCTGTTATTAAAAAAAAAAAATTTCATGCTGTTAGTAAAAAAAAATTCAAACTCACAAAGTCACTATAAAAAGATGAAAAGTAAATTAAAGGATGCATCCATCATGTTTGATATCGATTAACGGCACAGATCACAAATATGTAATGTCCATTCCTTTCTCGACCTTATAATTTATCACAAGTTGGCAACTTAAAACTCTCCTTATAATAAATGCAACTGGAAAATTCCAGCTCTCGTTTTTGGAAATTTTTTTCTTTGTTCCGGTTTTTCATTTCATCTTTATTTCATTTGATATCAAACGTATAATAATTTATAACATACTTCAGCGTTGGCAGCAGCATTTTGCAACAAACCTTGGACGAACTTAACAGACTTAGCTGGCCATCTGGCCTTGGTGACACCGAATTCCTTACCTTGAGCGGTTCTACCGATGGAAGAGTTAAATCTTCTGAAAGGAATAGCTCTTTGATGTTCCAAAACTTGGTCCAAGTATTTTTGAGCCTTGGTCAATTCCCAACCGTTGATAGCTTGAGCAGTTTCTCTGGTGTTCTTGAAAGAAACACGCAAGTAGGAACCACGAGCAGAAGCGGATTTAGCAGGGTTAGTGGAGGTAGCACCGTATCTAGCCATTTTAATCTATTAGTAGTTCTTGGAGACTCTTAGTTTGCACTTCAAATTTTAACACTGCAAAAGTTGACAATTGCTTTATGTTAGGCGTTGTAGCTATAATTTTGGAAATTTCCAATACAGTAAGAAAACGAACTAGAACCTTCCCCTCTGCGCCCACAGGGACTAGGCTGAAGCGCTCTCAGTATCGCTGCTTGCAAGAAGAGAAAACCTCCCCGCGAATTCGCCGAGGTGCTCTTTCCTATGGAATCCCGAAGGGGCTTTTTTGTTTAGCGATTTTGTCAATAATTAGTTTTCTCTGACAAATATTTTCCAGCCCCAGACCGTTAAATATAATATGTGTGGGTGTTACAATGTCTGGATGTTAAGCAGTCGCAATATCTGTTTTATGGGAATCACTGTCTTATGTCTCTAGAAAAATGATGAGATGAGGTGCTATTGAGTTTCGGAATGCTGGGTAGATATATAATTTAAATCCAAAAAGAAAAATGAACCTAGTCGTCTGGATCGTACTAACGTTGAGAAGTCAATAGAAAAGATGTTGCACCTCGATAATGCATTTAAATAAATGACAAAAAATCATAACATGATAATCAACCAACCCAAATTCCTACGATTTATACCTTTCTGAAGATTTGTCGAAATGTGGCAAATGTACAAAATGTTTTGATGATCTATTTCCATATTCGAAAGATAAATACTATTTATAGTCTTTTTTAGTTTAGTTTACAAAGCTGCTAAAGAGTCAAACAAAACGGAAATACTTTCACCATAATGATCACGACGAATACATTCTGCAAAAATTGGAGAAACATCGATAGTGACCAATTTCTTGGACCCAGCTATGCGTTCGCTAGAAATAGGGTATGTGTTTGTGGCTACAATGGTGTCAATGGCATCAGACTTTTCTAGTTCTTCCAAACAGTCACCCGTGAATATACCATGAGTGGCCACAACATAAACCTTCTTGGCACCACAATTTTGGACCAAATGTTCAGCAGCACTAATGAATGAACCCGGCCTATCGATCATATCATCTAGAATGATTGCAGAACGACCACGGACGTTCCCTACCAATGTAATCAATTGTTCTCTATAGAGAACTGGAATTTCTTCTTCATCTTCAGAGTCAACAGCATCGTACGTACCCCCTAACCCATGTGAGTCTAAGGCATCGATAGAATGCAGCTCACTGTCAGATTCCAAGATAGCGTCCTCGTCGTCATCTGCCTCGTCGTCCCCAATAACATGGCCGTTACGGATCCTGGCAGTTTGAATACCATTACTTAATATAATATTTTCTTCCTCGTTTGGATGATCACCCTGTCTAACAATCGGTCTGTTTTTTCTTAACATTGATTGCTTTCTCAACTTCAATTGCTGCAAATCTTTGTTTTGAGAATACAGATCCTTAGAACGACGACGATCGGTGTGGATCATAGCAAAGTTAATTTTAAGAGAATCCGCAAGAGCTGTAACTCTTTTAGTACCCCCTGGATTCTTAGAGACAACTACTGCATCTTCATAGTCCTCAACATTTTCTCTTATCCACTTAGCCAAGCTTGGACCCCCATATAGGTTGTCAACTGGCTTGGTAAAGAAACCTTGCATTTGAGAAGCATGGAGATCCATGGATACAACATGATCGGCACCGGCCATCACCAATAAATTGGCCAACATTCTTGCAGTAATAGCGCCTCTATGCTTCTTCATTTTACATTGCTTGGAGTAAGGAAATTGGGGAATGACCGCTGTAATTTTCCTTGCAGACCCACCCCTGCAGGCAGAGACCAAAATCAAGAGTTCCATAATGTCATCATTGATAGATGGAGAACCGGACTGAATGACATACACATCCTCGTCACGAACAGATGCACCAATTTGAACTGAGGTTTCGCCATTTGCGAATTTTTTTAATGTACATGGAGCTGGTTCAATGCCTAATCTTTGACAAACCATGTTGCCTAACTCTGGGTGAGAGTTACCAACAAAAATTTTACACTTACGCATATTGTTTCTCCTTAGAATAGGGTTATTAGACGCTAGTATCTGCAAAATATGGGATCTTAGCTAAATCGTGAAGGGTCGATTATTTCAGAGATGTGCAAGTAGACACTTCGTTTCACACTTTCGAGCAAAGACTTGAAGTAGCAGTGACACTAATGACGGAGCTTTTTTTGGAGCTAATGTCTTTAAAGCAGAACTATGCTAATCAATCAAAGTCATCGATTTATTTAAACATCATCGTTAATTTTTTAAGCGTAGTCAATGAGCCAGGAAAAAAATTTTCTTCAATATCTGTCTCGCCTGGCCACACGGGCTGCGGCGGAAATTAAAAACATTTTCGATAGTCAACTCGCTAGTCCTCACTATCAAACAATTACTCAAGCGATTTACTATTTACAACATTGAAAACTAAAATCATAAGCCAGTTATATTAAACATTAGTATACAGAAATTTTGAAATTAAATATCTCCTGCGGTTATACGGTGAATAAAGACATTAGGATTGTTCATATTTTTCCCAATTGTCTATAATTTCCTTGATTGGTTCTGAGCCAGTCAAATCATAAACATCTTGGAAGTATTCCTTAGTAACTTGGAATGGCTTTGCAGTCAAGTTTGGAATATACTTGCCAGCTAACCTGGCAACCTTCACGTTTTCCTTTATGATATTCTTTTTCAAGAAACTCTTGAATGGTTTTACACCATTCATCAAGTAAGTGGAATGGAAAGGAACGGATATACCAAGTAAAGGAATACAAGCAAACCCTCTCTCCAACTGAAGTGGACGAGGCTTAACAGCGGATTTCTTGGAGGCTTCGTCAATGATTTCAAACAAGTGACCTTCAACCTTTTCCAAAGATAAAGATTTTTGCAATTCAATGATATCAATCTTTTGTAATTTAATGAAGTTCAAAACGTTAGTAACAGTGTCTAAAGCTCTTAGATCACCAGCTGCAACATATTGTTGATTTTCAACATTATAGTTGACGATTTCAACCAACCAACCAGTTCTCTTACCGACTCTTTCAACGACATATTGTAAAGCTTCTTGAGAAAATGTTGCGGCGACTCTTCCTGGATTGATAGCAATCATACCGTAGTTGGATCTACCCAACTCGTCTCTTGCAACAGCGACTTGCATAGTCATACCTCTGTAAAACACAACTTCGACTAAAGATTCAATAGACATAACATCGGCCAAAGAGGCTAAAGCAGCATATTCACCCAAAGAGTGACCAGCAAAAGTAGCATCAACAGGAATCAACCCCTTTGATTTCAAATCTTCGAAGGCAGCCTTTTCCATCAAGGTTAAAGCTGGCTGTGTAAACTGAGTAGCAGACAACAAACCGTTTGCAGATCTAAATGTGAAAGAAGTAGAGTGCTCATCGATTTCCTTGAAAATTTTTTCAGTCTTCAATTTCCCATCGACGATGGTTTCAAAAATCATAGCAGAGTAATTATCTCTAATCTTTTTACCCTTTTCACCACCGAAATGGATTGTCAAGTTAACTGGGTTGTTAATAACAATGTCTAGGATAGAGAAACCGTAAGTGTTCTTGAAGTGGTTGTCGGCTCTATTCCAAACGTCTTGAGCAGCTTTAGAAGTCTTGTATAAGTCCATACCCATACCTTGCTCTTGAGAACCTTGACCAGTGAAGACAAAAGTAGTAACAGGTTGTTCAATTTCAGCTTCACCAGCCAATACCACAACGTCCTCTTCATTTCTGGTTTCGAATTTTATCAATTTTCTACCGTTGATCATACCAACATGTTGGATAGAGGTTTTTAAAGCAGTGTTAGGCAAAACCATGTCAACAAACTGACAAGTGTAACCACGGACTCTGGATGAAACACTGTCAGCAGCCCAGTTTTCGATCAAAGCACGGACGGAGGCAGAAGAAAACATACCATGAGTAATGGTACCTGGTAAGTTTGCGTAAGAAGCGAAATGACGTGAAACGTGAATTGGATTCAAATCACCAGAAACTCTAGCATATGGTTCATTGGTACTTGGAGTGTATGAATCAAGAACAGCAATTGGAATAGGATTTTCTAAATTAACCTTTTGTTCTAAAGTAGAACCGTTTCTTTTCAAAAAGTCAACGACTGGGTTACCGTGAGAAGCACCTGCTTCGTAATCAACAATACCGATTTCTACGGTTTCTTTAGTTGGCAATTCCATTTTGATTGGACCAAAACACTTCACTGAAGAAAAGACGTTGGCACTCTTGAAGGTTACTTCAGTTTCGGTTTCGAAAGTCAAAGTTTTGTTTAATAGTTCAAATTCTTCATCATCCAATTGGAACCATTCCTTGGAACGCAAAACGGCGATATCTTTAGAAGTTTTAATATGCATCTGGTATACAGGCTCAACAGTCTTTTGGAAAGTGTTCTCAAAGTCAGTGTAGTTACCTCTGTAGAAGAAAGAGGAAGTGACTTCCATAACCGGCTTACCATTTCTAGACAACGTGCCTACAACATCGACAATTTTTCCTGTAGGTTGGTTGACAACAGATTCAATGACAGCAGTAGTTGAAACAACATCACCAACTTGCAATGGCTTAGCACCGGAAATCATCTTGTAACCATTGGACAAATGCACCAATTTCAATAGGTCACCATCAACTGTGTTGGGGAAAATGGCCTTAATAATAGCTCTCCATCCAACAACGATGGCAAAGTCCATTGGAGCCAATATTGTTCTACCAGGCCTAGAAACAAAGTCTTCACAATTGTTTCCGACAGCGTGAGTAAAATCATACACCTCTTTAGCAGTAATCTCGAAATCTTTAGCCTTGATGACATCTCTTGGGTCAAAGTCCAAATTGAAAGGCTCATCAATCCATAACTTCCAGTACATTTCTTTGATTCTTTGGTTTCTGTCTTCCATAACTTCAGAAATTGGAGCAAAACCATTGTCTGGATTGAAGTTGTATAACAATGACAAGCTAACAGGTTTACCGTCCATGGTCCTGTTTTCAATCATTTCCATTTGAATCAAGCTATCCTCCAATAACTTTAATACAACAGTTGGTTTCAATTCATCTTGGACAGGCTCTGAAAGAGTGACAACTGTTTTGGAAGGAGTCTTACCGTTAGAAATTTCAACAACCATTCCTTGGCTTGGCTTGAAGACTTCTCTAATCGGGTTAGAAACAAACATTTTATCTTGGGTAATGAAAGAACATAGGAAACTAGCGTGCTTCCAGGTAATTTCAGATCCAGCCAAAGCTTTGAACCAACTTTCCTCATCTGTAGAAGAGGTTGCCTTGAAAATAGCTGAGTCTTCAGATACGGAGGAAGAATCAACTTCACTTTGAACGTCCACAGGGCTTTCACCACCGAAGTACTCAACAGCTGGAATCTTCGATTCATCGTCACCATAGTATTGATGTAGTAACTTCTTGATGTGACCGTCATGAATACCATCCATGATATTTTTAATCGGTTCATCTATGATCTTAGTGAACTGTGCTGCAACGGGACCATGCAAGATACATGTTCTTTGAACATCTTGGTCAACAACGGCTTCCAAGTGTTCAGATTGCCACAATGAATCCTTCTTAAAGAAGATTTCAAATCTACGATCCAAAACTGGGACAAATGGAACGGGCTTTTGCATTGGGTTTTGGCACATGCTCAAAAAGTGATCAATATCTTGCGCGTTTAAGAATTGTTCCTTGGCGGCAGGATAAGCATTGAAAACTTTTTCAATAGCCTCATCAGGTTTATCTAATAGAGAGTAGGATTGAATTAGAGATAACGTTTTGCTCTTAGTGAAACGCTCTTCAACACGACGTAGGAAGTCCCCAGTGAAGGTTCTCCAAGTAGCATCAAACCAAGAGTTGGTGGATCTGATGAACATTAATTCTACTAATCTCTTTGCAACTTCTTTGTAAGTCATAGTAGCGAGGTCACGAGCTTCGCCGTTGACTGTAGCAAACCATGGCTTTTGGAAATCCGCATTCAGTCTGGAAATGATGTAATCCCTCTTTGCTTCCAAAGTTGGCAGTAGTTTGTTCTTTGGTAGGTTGAAGATGGTTTCATCAAACTCTTTCCATAGCATAACACCACGGGTGGCAATTTTATGAATTGGTTCACCCATTTCAGAACGAACGGTCACAATACCACCAGTTGGCTTCTTGTAAGTTTGTTCCCACTTATCATCGGTAACACCGGTACAAGCAGCGATGCACTTCTTGGCATCAGGGGAAGTTTTCACCTCTTTGGCAATCATAACCCTGGAACCAAATAGGAAACCGTCGAAAGGCATTGGTGGATAATCGAACTTTGTGGACCATTCACCAGTTAAATATGGGTAAGTATCATCAGCGGAGCCAAAACCGGAACCGAAGATCAACATGATGTTTGGATGTCTTCTAATCTTGGAGTACATTTGTAACATTGGAGTGTGGGCATCTTCGAAAGAATGATGACCACCACCTCTACCACCAGTCCATTGTAAAGCAATTGGGAAATTTGGATGAGCCTTAGCAATGTTGATGACTTGAGAAATGGCATCGATGGAACCTGGTTTCAAACCCAAATATTTCAAACCTAATGTTTCTATGTATTCACTGGCAACTTCCAAAGATGGAACACCAGCACCAATGGTCAAGAATTGGATTGGGTAACCCTTAGCTCTTAGTTCTTTGATTAATGGAATACCCCATTGCAACATGAATGGATTGACATAAATCAAATTGATACCGAAAGTACTACCCTTTTCTATTTGTGAAACTACAGAATCAATAGCGGCAGTCATACCTGCTGCTGAGAAGTAACCACCACCTGCTAATTCAATGGTGTAACCAGCATTAGTAGTAGCAGCGACGAAATCTGGTGAAACAGTACATGGAGTCATACCAGGAACTAATAAAGGAGGTCTACCAATTAATTTAGAGAATTTGGTTTCAACGAAAACTTTGCCTGATTTATTCTTGATTAACTTTGGATGGTATTCTTCCAACCAGTTTGGATTTTTCTTCAAACCGTTACTAGTCACGTCGAAGATCTCTTGCTTGAATCCGTAATCATCCTCTGGGTTAATGTCTAGAGTACCAGCAACGATAACACGAACACCAGTTCCATCCTTATTACGATGAGTTAAGACACCTAAACCAGAAGCACCACCTGGACCGAAATCTAGTATGTGGGTGGTTTTGAATTGTGTCGTAGTTTCCCATTGGACAGGTAATCTAATGATGCAGTCGACAATTCTCTCTGAAATAGAGCCTGAAAGAGCTCTTAAATCTGAACCGTCGAAAGTGTCGTAAACTGGAATTTGAATGTCTTTGGCCTCGAAGCTGACACTGTTTTTGATTAAATCTTTGTTGATTAAATCCGAAGCAGGAACTAGCAGATGAGAATGGAATGGAGATGCAACAGGTAAGAACCTATTAGAGAACTTCAATTTTCTTTCACTGAATGGAATTCTTGATTGATCCAATCCAGATGGGGCCTTAGCCTTTCTTAGAGTTAAGTTCAAACCATATAGCGATTGTGGTGGACCTGATACGACCAAATTTTTGGCCCCGTTGACTAAAGAAATTTCAACTTGTTTGCCTGCGGGCAAATGAGAGTTGGTCTTATTTACGTAGTCTTGAACTTGCTCTTGAGTTAAGTTAGAAATGGATAGCATTGGAGATGGAACACCTTCATTGTTTTCCAGAGAATCCTCCAAAATGGATGGTGGCAACGAAGTGTTTGGATATGCCTCGTAACAACGAACACCGATAAAGAATAACACAGTGATAGCCTTTCTTACGGAGGCGAAGAAGGATTCCCAAGAATCTGTTTCAGCTATGGCGACAGCGGTAACTAAACCTTGGGAATGACCTGTAGCACCTTTTAAATAAGATCTTAACTCGCCTGGAGTGAAACCCAAAAGCTTGGCAGTGATGACGTAGTGAGCTAATTGAATGACACCAATTAAGGGACATGAGATAGGAATAGATAGTAAGTAGTCCTTGTCTGGGGTATTTGAAGGGGTTTCTAACCATTCCAATATGTTTAAACCTTGAGTAAAGACTTTTTCAGCATCCAAGGTGTTTCTAATCAGTTCACTTAAAGTTTCAGCAGAGAATTTGATCAGGTCACCCACTAAGACGTGATAAGTCTGATATTGATCACGCAATTCTTCGAAGTAATCGTCGGTGTTACCTTGACCACCGAAAATTGCTACTAATTGTGCGTTACCCTCGCTGACGGCGTTAAAAAGAGCGGAATTTGATTTTTTGTCAAATGGTCTCTTGGCCATTATTCTGGCAGTGATATAGTTTTTAATGAGCTCTTTGGTCTTTACTAGGGTTGTGTCGTTTTCCTTTAATAATTTAGCGGCCAAGGCATGAATGTCATTGCCTTCTAAATAACAGTTTTCGAATTCTGTCAAGCAGAGATTCAACACTTGGTCGAATTGACCAACCTTGGAAGGTTCGACCAAAGAAGATACGTAGCCAAGGAACTTCCCCACTAGTTCAGCAGGTGTGGTAGGCTCGTCGTCTGCAGCAAACCCTTCGGTGGGTTCAGGCAGAATCTTATTGAATTGTTCTTGTAATTGCGAAGCAATGAAAAATGAAGCGGTTGGCACCAGTAGCACGTGCTCCAAAGAACCGTGAGATAGGGTTAGTGGTCTTGTGGAATAAGCATCCATGATGAGCGAGTAATAGAGCAGTTAGGTGTGGCGAATAAATATACTAAAAAGAGCGAAATCCTAGTCTATAATCTTACTTTCCGGACGATGTTCTTGTTGTTTCTTTTCTTTATATATTTTTCAGAAAAATTCAAAGAGCATATAAGAATATATTTGACCTTGAATCGTATGGAAAAAAAAGATTTAATAAATTGAAAAAGGAAAAAAGAAAATTCGTTTAAAAAAGTTGCTTGTTCTTCTTTTTGTAGTGTAAGCGATAACAAGTATGAAAAAGTCCAATGTACTTTTTATATTTTTTCCCTTGGTTCTTTTTCCTTATCAATACCTTTTTTTTAGTATTTTTAGTTTCCCCTATAACTTTGTTGAAAGCCGTTTATATATATATAGATAATGATATATATACCCAGTTTAAGTTGCTCCTGCAGAACAGAAGAAAAAAGGAAATTTGTTTGGAGGAGATGGTTCAATCGATAAAAAGTATGCCAAAAATGCCGACTGTAAACTCTGATTATTGTCGCAGTGAACTGTTCAACACTTTTCGGTCATTGAGAAAGGCACACTTACTGTCAGACCAAAAGCGTTAAATAGCAACAACGTATTGTTCGCGATTATTCCTATTTTTCAACAATTTCTCCTAACCTGTGCGACGGAAAGATCGCTGTTGCGTAATTATGCTTGGCCGGGCGGCATGTGAAGTTTTTTGATCTCGTTTGTTGGAGACAAGGGAGCAGCGGGATGTGCCTGCACCTCGTGAATTGCGATATGGGGGAGACGTTGGGGCCATTACCCGGTCTAGGGGGAGACGTTGGGGCATTACCCGGTCTAGGATGAGCCGTGGGTGCACCGGTGTAAAGGGCTGGCGGGGACGGTCCACGGATTTTCACATGCTGCCGTCTGCTGAAACATCTTGACTAAGCCTTCGCAACGGCCATACGGACAGCTAGACATTCATTACTCGCTACAGAAGGGTATATACGAAGGCAAACAAGTATGTTCGTTGACGAGGATGCCGCATGATACAGTGGGGTGGGTGTCCCACAGTAGATGTAGTTCATTCTTCTCTGGCGTTCTTTCTGCCAGTGAGATTTTGATTTGCGTAGAACTCCATAGACATGCTTGCTTCTGGGCCGCCCTTAGAGACCACGTTGTCCATAACGAGATCCCCGTCCAGATCGTCTGCCAGCCCGTCGTTCTGGTATACGGGCGGCCCATGAAGGGTGTCTCCCAGCCCAGCGTAGGCGGCGTTGAGATCTTGCGCACCCTCAAACGGCATGCCGAGATCTTGGTCTTGGTCCTGGTCTTGTACGTCCCCACCGTGCAAGTCCATGCATACGGCTAGTGCTTCGTTGCAATTGTTCACCAGGTCATCGCCCCTGTTCACGCCGAAGTTCTCGAAAGTGAAAAGAGTTTCGATTTCGTTGTTATAGTGGCGATCGTATGTCGAGTATCTTGGCCTGATGGTCAATTCCACGCTCTGCACGGTGAAGTCATGTGCGTCTTCCACGTCGAGGTCGCTGGCCTGCGGCTGGAGGCTTTGGTAGAGCATGTCCAACACTTCGTCTCTTTCCAAGGTCAGCAGAATCTCTAGCCGAAGCCCTTCTCTCCCATCCGGCAGGCGTCTTGATGCATGATACAGAACGCTGCTGTATGGAATTTCCAGCCCATATCCCAGCCCATTGAACCAAATGACAATGCAGCTGTTGAGTAGAAACAGGTCTGTACCGTGTTCGTTAGGGTCCTGTGAGTCGGCTTGGTTGGACAAGTGAGAACTGAAACAAGGTGTCAAGGAACCGAGTATCAAGTCTCGACCCCCGCCAAATAGTATTATGTATTCTTCGTTATTCAATGCGGAAAAGTTGCCGTTGAATCGTGGTTGTGTCTTCTTGAATTGGGCATACGGTATAACGTTTTCGACGGAGGGTTTGGTCCTCGCAATTTGGCACTTCGATTTCTTTTGCATCATTTGCTTTTGTCAGTTGCTGGTGCTTCGTTCAAACAAATAAGCGTCTACCGATCTGAGTGCGATCTGTTTTGATTTATTTTTGGTCTATTTAGAAATATAGAGAACGACTTGGGCGGTTGATACACAGTAAAAATTTGGCTCTGCCGCAATGTCTTGGAGTCGATGCTCTCTCACCTGAATGTATTTTGTGATGATGCTTAATTTTTTGTTCATGTACGTCTTTGTCTGCGCTTCGGCCTCCTCCGGTACTAGAACGAGAAAAAAAACATTCCACCTTCACCATTTAAGCCCACTAGGGAGAAGATTTTTTGTCGTTTTCCGAACGACACTGTATGTACTAAACATAAAAAAATGCATGTAAAAAAAAAAAAAATGCTTCTGTACATAAAAAAGGCGAAAGCGAGCAGGCAGAAACATCAAATTTTGACAACTCAGCATACTCTGACTGTAAATAACGCGCATAGCTTGGTTCAAATACCGTGATCACTCCAGGACTGGGCAACGATGGCGAGATAGCCGTTTCCATTCTCTCTGTTCCTCTTATGAGAAAATGTAGTTAAATATATATCCTCTAGTCGCACTCAGAGTCAATGTAAACAATATCCGCGGTCTGTTCAAACCCATTAAATTGAGTAGCAGCGGAAGAGGTATAGGCGCCCAGGCAGGGGAAATAAAACCAATCACCTACGACAACGTCATGTTTCATGTAGTACTCTTTCGCAATACAGTCCAATCCGTCACATGTAGGCCCCCATATAGAAACCTCGTAGGGGTATTCTGCTCTGCTCTTCTTAACAGCGTCGAGGGCCGCTGTAGTGGATTCAAAATCGTTATAATGGAACTCCAAGCCGTGATACAAGGTCCTTGGATGGGGTTTTTGATGATCGAATAGAATACAGTTCATGTTTCCGTAAACTCCATCGTTGGTGTAAATCATCGCTTCGTTTTCC
This sequence comes from Saccharomyces kudriavzevii IFO 1802, assembly GCF_947243775.1. NCBI lineage: Eukaryota > Fungi > Ascomycota > Saccharomycetes > Saccharomycetales > Saccharomycetaceae > Saccharomyces > Saccharomyces kudriavzevii. The sequence goes on along the minus strand of NC_079282.1, from coordinate 92,916 downwards.
GATAATTTTCTCTTGGCAATTACATGAGATGCTAACGTGAAGGCTGTAGCAACGAAATATCTGCCGGGTTCTGCAATTATGTCAACATCACACCCTATAGGGAAAAACTCGTTCAGGGCTGACCGCAGGACAGCAGTTGATTCCTTAAATGATTCAAATTGGAACCCGCCGCCTATATCTAAAATCTTCAAAGGTGGCAGGTTGTATTCGTTAGTAGCCTTCTCAAATACCGTTCTTGCGTCTCTAACGGCTTTGTATAAACTTGCAAAATCGGAAGCACCTGAGCCCACGTGGAATGAAACACCCGCTAAGTTCAGACCCAATTCTTTGGCACACTTCAACAAAGAGTCCACTTTATCCATTGCACAACCATACTTAGTAGAAAGCCGGCATTGAGCTGTGGAGTCATCGGTAGCAATTCTTAATAACAGTTGAGACTTAGGATGGAATTTTTTGATTTTATACAATTCCTCCACGTTGTCAAAAGTGGACTTCATCACATTCCTTGAGGCTGCATATCTAATGAAGGACGCTACTTTGCAAGGGTTGGCGTAGACGATTCTATCTGGAGAAATGTTCATTGATAATACTCTATCAATTTCTACTTTGGAGGCACAGTCAAAATTAACGCCTAACTCCGCTAATAAAGAAAGAATCTTGTCATTGGGATTACATTTGACCGCATAAAATGGCTTGATTCTTGGAAGTTCTTTCATCCAGTTGGCGTATAATCTCTTGATTTCACCTAAATCACAAACGAAAAAGGAGTTTTCTTCACCAGGATCACAGGTTTCATTATTAATCTTGCCAATACGAACTCTCAAAGCCTGGAAAATTGCACTATGTGCTTGATCATGCGGTAGAATATCCAAATCGGGGTTATTCTTTAGTCCAAGTAACAGTTTGTTGAGGGCCTTGTCATCCTTGCAGTATTGCTTATTCTGGGTAGGCGTAGGACTAGAGACCTCCAGTATTGTAGTAGCGAAATTGGATAAAACATTCCCAATTTGAGCACGAGACATCGTGAGTCAAAACTAAAAGGTGTTTAACTTTGGTAGGGCACACTGATGTCCGGTTTATACGCAATAAAAGAAAAATCTGTAGAACAACTAAATGATTCTACTTACTTCCTCAGAAAAAACACTGCTCAAAACTGGATGACGAACCGAAGAGAGAGGGTTTCTTCTTTCTTACCTTTTAACTACACCACTGTGATCGAATTTTAGAAATGTTCGAGGCAGGATTTGCCACTATAATGTGGAGAAACTTCTTTCTTTCAGCGTTAAAACAAAGAAAATCAAGATTTCCATTCTATTACACCGGAGAAGGTCATTAGAATGATTTCACCTCGTTTGAGCGGCGCAAAAATTTTTTTACCGGGGAGGAAGAAGAGCGAAGATGCCGCGGGCGGGCGATTATTAGGTGAAAGTAAATGAGTTTTTATTAGTGGTTATATAGACCTGTAAACGGTGAAAAGAGAATAAGGCAGTTTTGTCGTGATAATGTCTCTAGCAGGTTGCTGGGAGATTCAGTTATCTATGCATTAATTCTCCACCGTCTCAGTTATGTAATTACAGAATAAGCAGCGGTACCCTTCAATTTCACAATTGCGTTCGGGAACGTATTCTCTATCTATGCCATTGGATTTCATAATGTTTATTTCACCCTTTGTGGGAATCTTACGACATATTTCGTTTAAACATCTTGTATGCGTTTTCTTATAGCGCAGACCGCACGAGTTACAGAGTTGGTCTTGCTTTCTTGGCGACCACGAGGGTCTCCAACAAGGCGAATCACTAGAATGGCAGGATACGCACACTCTTGCATGATGACGGGTAGGTGATGAGCCGCTAGATCTTCTACTCCCCTTTTTCGTGATGCTTGAATTTGACGATCTTCGAGGGCTTTGTGGGGGAGAGTCTAAGGCAAACCTATGATAATTGGGTGATCTAGGAATTGGAATGTATGCTTTTGGACGCACAGGTGAAGATGATCTTGATCTTGCCTTGCCACTTTTCGTTGGTGTGGAAGGAGGTGGTGATGAAGATGCAGATACAGAGCTGTAGCTAGAATTGTCCAGTTTCATGACCAACTGCCTCGCAGTGTTACCGAAAACAGTTGATGCTTGCTTTGAGATTTTGTTCTTTGATGGTTTCCTTATACTAGATTTGGAGTTATTCGATAGAATGTCTCTATTCGCAAGCAACTTTTTCATCTGTATCGCTTTGAAACTGTTGGTTTTTTTATGACTGGCATTTGGTGTTGGAAATGAACTTCCTCTCAATTGTCTTTGTTGTTTCACCTCTTGAACTAACTTTTCACTTATAATTGGATTGAAAATTGGGTCATTATTGTTAGATTTTTCTTCGAAAAACGGAGCGTCTGCATCCCTGAGAGATGTGCGTTCCATAGCTCTATTAGTTGGTGGGCTCATTGGTGGAGTGACAGGAGGAGTAATGCTCCATGCATTGTTAGAAAGATCCTTAAATTGATCTTTTGCCTCTAAAATCGAGGGAATCAGTCTGATACGGGCAAAAGTATCATTAGACGGCGAGTGAAACTTGGATGATTCTCTGCCGTGAAGATCTTTATCCCTTTTGGAACTAATACTACTATTTTGATGGGTTAAGTTTGGTATACGTAATGGCTTGAAATGGGCCACTTCTTCGCGTATTTTAACATAGTCTCGATAGTTCGTATCCTTACACCAATGAGTAAGGTCGGTCTTCCAATTAGCTGTCCGTTTTGATGTATCAGGGAAACGACCTGCATTTTCTTGTAAGAGAGGACTGGGCAACAGTTGTAGATGCCTTAATGACGGTAAAATTTGCTGTGAGTTTTCCGGTCTCTTAGAAAACGGGACGGACGAGAGTCTGTCTAACAACGGCAGCTGAGCCTGTGAATGGGAGGAAAGCCCAAAGCCAGATCCATAGTTAGCTGGATTCGTGAAACTACTTTGAGATAAACTGGCCTTGTTGAACTCGGGTGAGTTACCGGGTGTCAGTGAAGAAATTGGATTATATGCCATATGGTGTGGCGATGCCGGAGCTGTATTTGACTTCTTACCGAGTATTTCGTTGGCGAGAGACAACGCGGGTAGAATCGGGGACACGTTGAGCGAGTGAAACGAGTATTTCCTGGGACATGCTGAATTTGTACTGTTACCGGTTGTGATATTATTATTCTTCTTCTTATTATTATTATTATTGTAAGATAGGCTGGAGAATGATGGCAATAATAAATTATCATAATAAGAGCCGTTTGCATGAGAGTCTGGACCAGCAGACAATGCATGTAGCGGGGTTTTGAGGTATAAACTTGACATTTTTTTTTATTGTTTTCTTGTTATGCAAGTGATCTTATGAAAGAATAAAAGAATGGATAGTATTGAAGTGATAAGGATAGACGTGATAGAAAAATAGAAGTACGAGATTAAAAGGGCAACGATGGGATAGAATTGGTCAAAAAACTAAAAGGAAAGATTAGCGACTTTTTTTCCCTCTTTTCTTAAGCAGGAGCCGATGGTAGTTGCAAAGGCGGATTTATTGTACTTTATTCTGAGTAAAAAATTCGGGCTCTTATAATCAATGAAGGAAGGCACTATTTTTCTAAAGTGTGTTTTGCTTTCTTATCTAGCTTTTCTTGTTTCTTTAACAGCTAAAGTATTTTTTCGACGGAAATGAATGAACGAGAATGAAACTGTGTTTTTGTATGTTTTCGTCTAATTGTTGTGGAGTTGTATGTTCAGATCAGGCGAATTAGAAAAGCTATACTATTATATATCAATACTATGTAAAAAAAATGATTTGATCATGATCTGTACTGCTGGTTTGGTCCATGTAAGGAAAATGATCAGCCCAGTGTTCAGAAGTAAAATGTCCTTTCCAAAATTAGAGACGTAACGTGGAAATCAGACGCCCGCTTGGCGCCCATATCCTAAAATGGAAAACTAATCAGCTAAACCGATCCTTTTTGGGTAAAAAAAGGCAACGGTTTTTTTGCTGGTTAGCGATGCCAAAGAAAGTGCGCACAGCAGGAAAAATGAGATGGCGGAGGAGAGAAGACTTCTTTTTCTTAAAAGGAGCATTGTTACCAAATGGGGGAATGATATCGAGATGGCTGAATAAAAACGCTAATTAAGGGAATATACAATAGTGGATGCGCCCCAATTTTTTGTACGATACGGGGAGCAACTGCAGGCTTGACAGTGAAATGTGTAACTGTTTTCAGGCATGAACGAGACAAGATATGTGCTTGTGTTCTCATCCTCATCATCTTGAGAATTCAGTGCATTAGGCTTTTCTACACGCCTTTTTCAGAAACATTTGCTCTGAAGCAAATGTCTCCTTCGGGTAGGCAAGACTACACATGATGGTTCATTACGTAGATTGCGGGGTTTGCCAGTGTCGCAATCTTCAAAAATAAGAAATCCTTGTTGCAATGCACATATGTATGTGCGTTACGTGAGCATCGTTACCGCCAACGCGCTAACATTCACCACTTCAACGTCGTTAAAAACGATCTGTATGAACGATACTGAAAAAAAAAAATTGTAGAAAAAAGAAAACCGCATTGCACTGCTATTAGAAGATTTAAAGAGTGTTCCTCCATAAAACTGTCCTCTCCGCTACCCAACGACAGCAGTAGCAATTATGAACACCAGCAATAACAATATGGTAATGAATGACGCAAATCAAGCGCAGATAACGGCCACGTTTACCAAGAAGATATTAGCGCATCTGGATGATCCGGACCCCAACAAGATGGCCCAATTCGTACAGCTTTTCAACCCGAACAATTGCAGAATAATATTCAATGCCACTCCCTTTGCGCAAGCGACCGTTTTCTTACAAATGTGGCAAAACCAGGTCGTACAAACGCAACATGCGCTAACCGGCATAGACTATCATGCTATCCCAGGATCCGGCACATTGATATGTAGCGTGAACTGCAAGGTCAGATTCGATGAAAGCGGCAGGGACAAGATGGGACAAGACGCAACAATCCCCATTCAACCCGGCAGCAGCGGGAATAAGAATGGGCTTAATGATATGAACAAGCCAAGACCCTTTTGGGGTCCATATTTCGGTCTTTCCCTGCAATTGATCATCGACGACCGTATATTCAGAAATGACTTTAATGGTGTGATATCGGGGTTTAATTATAACATGGTTTACAAACCCGATGATTCTCTACTAAATATTCAATGAGAAGCGCCAAACTTACGGAAAAAGAAAAAATTATATAGAAATAAGTAATAACTAATACGAAAAACCAAGAAAAAAAAAAGGAAATAGAAATTACCCCAAGTCCGTGTCTCTTTTCTTTTTTCTACGATCGAAAGCACAGAACGAGGATCCTTTGCCTTGCGTATGACAAGTGTTGACGCAACTATCGTCCCTGGCAAACTGCTGGAGCAACCGAGGAGGAACCGAGGAACGGAAACGGCTGAGCGGGTCCGGCCAACTAGTCATAATAGAGGTTATCACGGCACCACAGAATCATGAGCGTTTCGCAGTTATGTGCCCGCCCTGCATAAAGGAAAAAAAAAGAAAACCAATATTGGAGTAAGGGCCTGGCATCAAGCTCAAAAATAAACCGGAAGATGATCGTTTTAGGCGTAGCCAAAGTATGTAGTTTTCAAAGCGCGTTGAGGAAAACATGAGAGCGTCTTTTGCAGCTCAGGGAAAGGATAGAATTGGCAACTCTAATCACTCCCTACATATATACTTTTATGTCTAAACTATCAAATTGGGTATAACCCCGTAAACTGATCTACCGGTTTTTCGATGGTGGAAACCCACCTCAAACACCCCACTCTCAGCTTGGTCTTGTCTTGCTCTATGGCACATTTTTTTTCTGTTGAGTTATACCCCGCGTGCCAAAAAGGGGGTAGAACGCAAAAAAAGCTTATTTGCGGGTCCTGCGGAGCATCGCTCGGAGCGGCGGGATCGAACCGCCGTGCTATGCCGAGAAGAAGAAGACTCGAAGGCATAAACCCAGTAGTACAAACTCATTTCACCCAGACCAGTGACGGTTGCGTTCAGTCCTTGCGGTTTTGCCACCTTAGTCAGCCTTTGAGGAGACCGAGGGTGCCGTGGGCTAGAATAGCCACAATGTTTAAAGGGCACTTCTAGAAGCTGCGACAGCTTTTTTGGCGCCAAATCGGCGGAAACGACTAAGTGGTTTCTAAAAGAAGGCTTCGGAGTTGTGTTCCTCGTAATTCCCGTGGTGTCGCCGATGATTTTGACGTATTTTCCTTTTAAAAAACCCCAATTCATATTATTGTAATTGTATATAAACCAGCTCGGAACAGTGTATATGTGTGGCGATGTTTGCTCCTTCCCCTGCCCCCCATAGGAAAGCTCGAAACTAAGTAAAGTAAACTAGACAAACAACATGATGTTAGGAAAACACTATACCCCGCTATCGAAGGGGGTGATTTGGACGATATTGTCTGTGTGCCTTTTTTTCATGTTCACCACATTAATATTGATCATCGTAGCCACCGCAGGCTCCACCGCAAACTATAAGCCCTTAACCAATATATACATCGGCGAGGCCGATATCAAACACATCAACGTGAGCAAAGTCATCCCTCAGATCGGTCCTATTTTGACCATATTAGGGTCTGCTTTAACGGCTCCCAATAGTTCCTTGGATGCCATTTTTGGGGCTATGAAAAACATTGCTGATACTCCGGCACTAACACCGTTGTTGTCGCTTTTGTCTAATGCTGAAAACACTACAGTCACTATCGAATCATTGACCGAATTAGCCCCCTTAGCCATCAGTGGCAACCCGGCCTCCAGCACCAGACAGTTGACGGAAATTAATGGACTACTAAAGTATTCTAACGACTCCACTGAGACGCTGGAGGGGTTGTCTAAATTAGTTTCTGCTTCGCTGTCTTCTGGGAACTCTAACTCTTCCAGCGACTCTACTACTTTGGTTCTAGGCTTACTAAGGGATTCTGACAACGCACAAAATTCCACACACGCTCTGCTCATTCTGAATAATTTGACAATGTCTGAAAAGGCACAGTTGTTGCCTGTTTTCAAGTTGTTCGCGCTATCCACGAATCAAACTGCTACCATGACAGGCTTGGCGAGCTTGATGAACACCACCATTCCTTCCTCGCTGGCTCAAACGTTATTGACTCAACTACAAAATACAATCTCGAATGGCGGTTCCTTGAACAACACGTTTAGCTCTTTACAACCGCTAGTGCCACAGACGAATGCACCCGCCTTTAGTGCAGTGGAGCTGTTGTTGGACGAAACTACGTCTGCAAACCAGACTTTAAATACTTTGTCGGATTTGCTCGAAAATAACGTCACTCAATCGCCATCAGCAAAGAAGGCTTTTGCTGCCTTGACTCAGTTGATGGACCACTCAAGCAATTCGACCATGGTCGTAACTTCGGTGCAATCCTTGGCTGCAGTCACTAATACCACCCAATCCACCCAACAACTAGTTGGATTGGACGGCGTCATAAGCTCCTCCAGCAACACCAACGAGACCTTGTCCATCTTGTCTGAACTTCAGTCCGGCCTGTCCGGTAATTCAAATAGTACGCAGTACATTCCATATCTGTTTAGTCTTCTAGGAGCATCCGCTGATCCTAAAACCACATTTTCATCCTTGGTGACGCTAACTTCGTGGGCTCAAGAAAATCCTCAGACTTTCTTGCCCATTTTGGATATTCTTGCCGACGCTAAGTCTGTCCAGCCAATTTCTCCCATGGAATTGAACGCCATGACACCAAACATCCTGGAGTATTTGAAGATTCCGATTTACTACCGTCTATCCATTTTCACACTATGTCATGCCAACTTGAAGAACGAAATTCTAGATTGCAACTCCCCACACGCTGTGCAAAACCTAGATTTTAGATCGATTATTTACAACGCATTGATCACATCAGATTTCCAACCGTATTTGAATGCTCTGAATATTACCGCCGATGATCTCTACTTGCAAGGGAAGTTGCTACATAGGGAGCACCAGTATGTGCCGGCAGTGAGATCCGTTTTGGCTTTGAACTTGTTGGCAATCATATTCTCTTTCTTTACGATGATCTTTATCATATTACTGTACTTTAACAGATATATGTTTAGACAACCACTGTGGCTAATTGTTCTAGGATTGCACGTTTGTGTTGGTGTCGCCACGATACTGGCAGCTATTATCATATCCGTTATGATCGCCATCATTAAAAGCGGCACCGCTGATGACAAATTCGGTGTCGTATTTAGATCAGGACCCGCTTATGCGGGACTAATATGGACAGCCTTCGCGCTGTCCTTCATCGCTACGGGGCTAATGATTTACACCTGGTGGAGAAACAGAAGAACAGGCCGTTACGCATCTGCAGCTGCATTGAATAAGAACGGAGAAAAATACACGTATGGAGATGGCGCAGCTATTTCGGCCGGTGATAACTTGGATGATGAGAGTGCTGATGTCGAAAAGAATGACAACCGCAATGAGATAGCCGCTATTGATGGCAGCAGTTCTGCAAATAACACAGATGCTTTAAGAAGTACAAGCGATGAAGCGGAACTCAAGCACCCTGGTGTGACTTCGAACGTTTCAAATGAACCTGCAGTTATCACTAATCAACAAGTGATACCTTAATTTCTTCCTCTTATCTAATATTCTTCATTATTTATTTTCCTTCATGTATACCAAACGTTTTTCGTGCCTTTTTTAATTCCTCTATGTACGATTATAATATATAAATATCGTCTCCAGAATCTTTCTTGAGTACCTTAATTTAATTCTTCAAAAAATGAATCGAAATCGATAATGTTATTTTTGCAGATTTCATACCTTTTGCTCATGTCTAATTGTTTTCCATTTGTTTTCAGTATATCCCTTCGGCGTTAATTATTGTTATCACCGCTAGTTTTTATCACCTCGGAAAGATTTAAGGGCGGTAATGAAATGTGGAGTAAAATAAATTGAAGGCTGTATGTTTAACTGCTCGGCTCGATCAAAGAGATTAGTCTGCTATTTAAAGTTAGTGCTGCTTCTCATTCTGTAGTGTATAGTTTCTTCCATCGCTGTTTATCTATGGATATGAAAAACAGCCAAGAAGGATAAAAGCACGATTAAGAACGCTCAAGAAATATTTTATGATGATCTCAACCGCCTCTGTGTTTTATCGGAAGCATAGAGTAAATTTATTACGTTCTTCGTACATTATATTATTGCTAGCCACGCTTTACAACTCAAACTCCAGCTCTAGCGAGAATAAAAACAGTAAAAAGGATACTCAGTCGACTGATTTAGAGAATAAGAAGATAGATGAGGAGAAAGGAGTAGGAACAGATGAAGGTAAAGGGGAAGATGACGACAGTAACGAAGAGTTAACGATGATTTCTAAGCATAGTACAGATACAGAAGACAGAGCAGTTACATTCGACAAGGAGAATAAAAGCACGCACAAAGAAGCACAGCAACGAGGAAAGGTAGATTTTTTGTTCAAGCTTTTATTACATGACAAAAAGTGCCTCATTTTGTTCATTACACAGGCTATTCTTTTGAATATCAGGACATTGCTGTCTCTTCGCGTGGCTACTTTGGATGGTCAATTAGTTTCCACACTAGTAAAAGCTCAATACGCAAACTTCACGAAGATCCTACTGGGGAAATGGATGATCCTTGGAATTCCCGCCAGTTTTATCAATTCATTGATCAGTTACACAACGAAACTGTGCGCTGTTACTATAAACAGGAAAATATCGGATTTTTTGTTATCGAAATACTTATCTAATCACCATACGTTCTATTCCGTGGCTTCTGCTGAATCTGTATCCGAAATTCAAGATAATTTGACGAGGGACATTTACACGTTTTCTATGAATTCATCTTTACTGCTAAACCAACTGTTGAAGCCAATGTTGGACTTGATACTCTGCTCGTTCAAATTATTAACTTCGAATACTAGTGTTATGGGCGAAGGAACTCTTGCATTGGGCTTAATCGTTTACGCTTCCAATTCTCTGTTAAAATTGATTCAACCAAACTTCACTAAGCTGACGATGGCAAGCGCATCTCTAGAAAGTTGGTTTAGATCTTTGCACTCTAATCTGCATTCGAACAACGAGGAAATAGCATTACTCAGAGGGCAGAAGAGAGAACTGGCCAACGTTGATTATTCATTTTACCGGTTGGTACTATTCTTGAACCGAGAAATAAAAGCAAGAGCTATTTATGACATTGCTACTGCGTTTGTCATCAAGTATACTTGGGGTGCAGCCGGCTTAGTGTTGTGTTCGATTCCAATATTTTTTAAAGACACCCCTAAAGAAGATACCTTAGAACCTAAGGAACCAAAGAACGACATGACAGCTGACTTCATCACGAATAGAAGATTATTAGTTACTGCGTCAAGTTCTATCGGAAGATTTGTTGAGTTGAAGAGGAATATCCAGCAATTACGTGGTATCAGGTTACGGCTAAATAAGTTCAATGATTTGTTGGATGCAAATAAGGTTGATGATGGTAAGGAACCTAAGGATGAAGGATGTATAGTGGAGTACGATGATTCAAAAATAAAATTTGAAAACGTCCCATTAATAACACCGGCATATCAAGTTTTAGTTCCCGAACTAAGCTTTGATTTGGAGCACGGAAACCATCTGCTAATTATTGGGCCGAATGGCTGCGGCAAATCATCGTTATTCCGTATTCTTGGTGGGTTATGGCCTGTAAGAGCGACTGCCAATAAAAATCACCAATCGAAACTAATAATGCCGCGTAGAACAGTGGGTAAAGACTGTGCAATCTTTTACTTGCCTCAAAGACCATATATGGGGAATAGGTCAACATTTAGGGAACAGATCATTTACCCAGACACTATTCAACAATTTGAAGAAAAGTACCACAACGATTACGATTTAGGCGATGCAGATCTGGTAAAGATTTTACAATTACTAGATTTGGAGGATTTAGTTACGGAAAATATGTCACTTGTACTGGCTCAAAGGACTTCTAAAAATGGCGTCCAACAACCCTCGACGGAGGACAACCAATCGCCATGCACCATCAAGATTCTTGATGCTTTCAGTATAATAAGAAACTGGTCCGAAGAATTAACAATCGGCGTTCAACAGCGGTTAGCTATGGCAAGAATGTATTATCATAAACCCAAATTCGCTGTCCTTGATGAATGTACCTCTGCGGTAGCACCAGAAATGGAGCAACAGATGTACGAAAATGCACAAAAATTTGGCATATCATTAATATCCGTTTGTCACAGAACAAGTTTATGGCATTTCCATAATTATCTGTTAAAATTTGACGGTAAAGGAGGATATCAATTTGGACCCTTTAACCCGCAGGAAAGATTGAGTAATGAAGAAAAACTGCTGGAACTAAATGCCATATTGGACCAGCAGGTGCCGCTATGGGAGAGAAAGTTGAAAGATTTGACAATTGCAAAGGAATCAAACATCATACGTAAGTCAGAAACAAATTTGAACCTCTACGAAAGGACCGAAGACCCAAGACCATCCAAATCCAATGCATTTTTCAACCTGAACAAAGAGCATACTTTCGCATCTCCCGCAGGGAAGGAGCCTAGCAAGAGATTACCGTTATTTTCCAAACCATCACCCCCATCAGCATCAAATCTATTAAGAAATAAAAAAAACAAGAACAAAGGAGGCAAAACGAAAACGGAACAGGAAAAAGAAACATAACATATGCAATCAAAAAAAATCTTTATCAGTGTATAAATTTGATAAATAATTATTTTATATAGTTCGATATTTCAAAAAAAGCATGGGTTGCCTAATTTTAAATGCCATTATCTCTGATACACCTGTGTTTCCGGCTCCAATTATTATACCGCAATTATGAAACCTGTGAATATCCGTACGATTTTCCTTTTTATGCAAATAAACAATTTCCTATGTATATAAATTTACTTTTTGAATATTCATGACCTGCTGTCAGAGACTTCCCATTACTTTTGTAGACTAGACTAAAATCTATCCCTATCTTGAATCAGGCGTAGTTGAATGAGTCAAGAGTGATGATTGATTGTTCGTTACCGATGATGGTGAGTTCATATTCGGAACGTTATTCGGTGATGCGTTGTCTGTTGCAGACGAAATTATGCGCGGCAAAGAATCAATTTCTTGGATAATGAATTCTCTTTCATCAAGGAAAGTAGAGTCCTGAGAATCCAAACCAAAACCTTTGAAATATGCCAGTAGTTTATCCCTGTTTTTGACAAGGATATCAAAAACGGGTTTCGATTTTCTTGGATTAGCTACCATCACTTTAAACACGTTGAAGGCTTCAAGTTGTAAATTTTTGGACTTGTCAGTCATTAAAGTCATTATTAGCTTCAAATTCTCTGGAGAATTGATGTATATGTTCATCAACGCGTTATTAGACCTTATCACAATTAATGACGCTAACAGCTTGGTACTCTGTCGTTTAGTTACGTAGCTTCCGTGTGCCATTAACTTGTTAATGCATTTAATGAACCTGATGATATTATTTTCATTGCTGAAGAATTCCTTAGAAACTAATTTGGGGTGCGTGGTAAATGCAGCACTCAATATTTGTAAAGATTCCGTACTAATCTCAAAATTGCCCAATTTTGCAAGTTCAAAGAACTTCCATAGCTGAGGATCCTTTAGTATGATTCGACAAAGTTGCTCATACTTTATGCATTCAATAATCATATTGCCTACTGTTAAAAAAATATCCTGGCAGCCCTTTTGCTGTAGAGAAATTTCCGCTGTCCTTAACATTAAAGAGATGGTTTTTGGTTGCGAGACTAGATAATCTACTGTAACGAATTTATTATCCTTAGAGTATCCGAGACATATAGAGAAAATAAGCATGCATTCCCTTCTTGCTTCAAACTCTAAATCCACAAAATGTAATAATAGCTCATAAAACACATCGGCATGGTGCATAGCAGTATACAGTTCATCAATGGCTTCTGCTGTTGGATGAGGCTCGGTATCACCGACGATAAAATGCTTTGTACCGATTAGATACTTGGTACACTCTTCTTGTGCCTTTCGTTTATTGTCCTGAGTTAATGAGGGAGAGCTGAATTTGTTGAGTTGTTCGATGATCAACCTGGCATAATCGGAAGGAGTCTTGGGGTTTTTCTTCCACCAAAATGCCATATCCAAGTCTTGGTTTTTGTATTTCTTAAACATTTATCTTTTCTATGTGGATTTTTATATTGAGGGTTAGGTGCAATAAACTAGTCACTAACAAGAAGTCTGCTATAGTTTAACTAGTACGAGATGAAAGTGTTCTCTTGGACAATAAACAGCTAACGCCTGTAAATATTGTGTCAGTACCTGTTTTGAAACAATCCTGAGACGGTCTTTTTTCATTTTTTTATTTTTTTAAGAGAGTAATCAGCGGGCTTCCTCCTTATTTGCGTTTGCTATAACCGTACCTTTTCTAAACACAAAAAATCCAAAATGTTGGGACAATTGATGCATTAATAGGGGCTAATTTTGCTGCCGTTTGTGCCCAATGGAGGAAACCTTTTATCGGATTCTTGCTGTCGGCTCTCCAGTAGGAGTATACGGCTGTTTGTATTCATCAAGAATAATGAAATTAAAAAAATGGTGAAGGATGCGAGGTTCGAACTCGCGCGGACAACCGTCCAACAGATCTTAAGTCTGCCGCCTTAGACCACTCGGCCAACCCTCCATATATTTTGATGATTATTTTCATTCAAGATAGCATACACCAACAGGACAAGAATGGATACGTTAAGCAAACCACAATATCGCTTAGATGTACCATCCCCAACCCAGAAGTTCTGAGCAATTACTTAGATCCGAGATTCTGCGCTTTCATCCTCTGACCGTGGGTAAGTAACTTCCCGTGACAAGTGGTTTAGCAGCAAGTTACTTCTCTGACATCAACAGGGTCGCTAAGCTACCCTGGTACTACTCGGGGATCGAAATATAACAATGAAATAATTCGTCCGCCAGATTTACTTATTTGATGGTCACTGAAACTTCCCCATTCATCGATACTGGTTGATTTTTGTTCGTTGAAATGAGATTGTGTTCAAGCAAGAAACAACCAACGCCCATCGATTACCAGTATAACGGGCTAGACAGAATATCTTCCTTTTACTGGAGTATTATTACACGAGCTCTCAGAACAAGAGGTAAATTATGAGATCAGCAGAAGGCGATCCAGAACTGCCATCGGAATCAGCGGAGGCTGATGCGCAAAGATTGATAATTCAGGATTATCGCTTCTAGCAAATTCAAAATATCTCAAACATCGTCGCCTTTAAAAAGCACGGAAGGCGAAAATTGTGATCAAGTTCAAACCGGTCGCGACCAGTTTCATAGTCAATCATTAATTTCTACTTTCTACTTGTCCTCCCGATCGCGTTTTTACATCGTTATATATATATAAGTACTTATATGTAAAAGCGTAAAGTCTAACTGGTGCGAGTGTGCGGTTCTTCTGGAAAATTTGCTGCTTGCATATTTTTTATTTGCGTTCCTTCCTACCCTAAACATCGTACTGCAATGTCAGACTCTTGGCCACTTCGGTGGTTTCGATGGCATTCTTGAACTCTTCGAAACTTAGACGTCCATCGTCATCACTATCATTCTCCATTATTGTCCTATCTACTATCTGCTGCAGCTGTTCATCATCCAGATTGGAACCCACCATGATTTTCAGAACAATGAACAACTCACCATTCGATATGAAGCCGTCTTTATCAATATCGTAGATTTTGAAGGCAAACTTCAATTTTTCGTCCTTGGACCCACGCCCACTAAAGATAGACAACCCTGTGATAAATTCTTGGAAATCTACGTCACCGCTATTATCAGCATCGAAAACCTCCATTATACGTCCAGCAAGGGGATTCGATGAAACACCAGGAATGCTCATGAACTCGTTTTTGTCAATGGAGCCAGAGCTATCCCTGTCTAATTTCATAAATCTTTTCCTCAACCTCTCAATTTCATCTCTATCAACTGTACAAAATGGGGTATGTTAGTAAAATTCGTCCAATTCGCTTTTTCTTTCTTTCTTTCACTTCAAATTACATACAGTTTGTATCTTCTAAAAGTCCATCCACAATTTTGGAAGGAGCTGCACCCATATTGAGGAAAAAAACGTACTTCTATATACTATCTGATCAACATCGGAATAAACATATATAGTGCCAACCACTACATGTGTCGGTGCTATGTTAAAAACTTACTTATAAAAGTACCTTTATTGCATGTGCACATTCGGCAAAAAACCCATTGGTTTCAGAAACACTACCCGGACCTTCAATTGGTCACATTACACGGAAAAATACTTCAAATATTCTGGCGGCTAATTTCGAAGAGTCTTCTATATAAAGGATACGTTGTTGGTGTTATTAAATAGTGTGTTAATTGAGAAGTTCAATTGAATTATGGAATTAAATAGAGAAATAACAGTGCGAGAGAGCTCGTTAGTGTTACTTGTCGTCCTTGTTTATGGCGTCCTTGCGATCGAACCCATAACCACGTGCGACACCGGATATACCTTCTTCAATATCCGCACCGGTTTCATCAACCTCGGTGAATTCAAAGTCGCTCCCGAGACCCTTCCATGAACGGTTTTGTAGCGCCGATGCTGAAGTAGATACGGTGCCCTTGATGATGGCGCCCGAGGCGGTGTGTCTTGTAGTTAGCTGCTTGGAGTCATCTGCCGTCTCCAACTCCAGGTGCGTTAGTGCTCGTAGTGGCCTTGACAGGTTAGTGTATCTGCCCTTGACCACGTCGAACTCCGGCTCATCTGTGGTGGTACTGGCGGAGGCTGCATCGCCTCCGCCCATGTTCTGTTCGATTTCATCGATGGCGTCTTTGAAGTCCACAATCCACTTGCCGGTCCATGTGACCTCTTCGCTCAACGCCAAGTTCAGCTCGTAAGGCGTTATGATCGGCTTGTAAAACTCGTTGAACTGGTCAACGATGATGCCACTTTGACTGCAACCGAGAATGCACCAAATATCGATATCCTCGAAGTTTGCCAGTTTGGCAACATTCGGCTTCCCGACGACAAACAAGTAATGCTTCTTCTCACGAGTTTTGATGAGCTTAGCCAGCCCATTGATGGTTTCTCTGGTGTTGCGTAGCGACAGAGTGTTGACCAGGATGCCTATACAGCCTGCCGTTCTCGCCACATGCATGTATTTGTAACGCTTCATGAGTGAGGGAAAGGGCCCTGTCACCAGCCCCGATAAGGCCGGATCAAAGATATGTATGGACTGGAACGTAGTGGACAAGTACAATAGCCTTGGGTCCTGAGGCGTAGTTAAGTGGAAGAGATGGTATTCCTCAGGCAGGACACTCTCGGCTTTGTCATGCTGCCCGAATAATGTGCTACTGTTGCCGAATTCACCGACCTGACTCACATCCTCTGGAACATGGAAAGTATCGAGTATAGTGACGAGACCGTCCCCTGCTAGGGATGTGTTTATTTGGGAATATATGATATTGGTGTAGTGCAAATCACGTGCCAAGATACTGTACAGTTGCGATAGGTGCTTCGAGAAGGGAGCATTTGCCATCAAACAGATTTTCGAGGACAGGTCGGGAAACGCCCTCTGGAAGTTCTCCACCACTAAGGGCGTATTCAGAAACGGAGTTCCGAACGAGTAGACGACGGGTAGGTTCTGGATGGCGTTGAGGCACGCGTCACCAAAATGTACCACCAGGTCTGCCTGGACGTGCTCAGCAGCGACCTCATCCACACAGCATGCACTGTACGCCGTGTCGGCTAGAATCCAAAACTTTACCGTCTCGTCCGCGAACCTCGACTGCAGCGACCTTATTATCAGCGAGGAGTCTTTGATCAGGTCATCCGGGAACTGCAGAGTTACGCTTCGGTACTCCGGATGACCTTGCAGGTACTCTATGAGAACTTCGATATTATAATAATTCGAGATAAGCTGCATGAGCTCATCGCCATTGTAGTCCGGGCCCAGATACGAAGACCTGTCAATTTCACTCGCCTCCACCTTCTGAAACGCAACGTCACACTGCGTGGTCGACAAAGCTGGTGCAACTTCCATTCTGAAACTCTGTACGCTGGATCGATGCCTTTGAGTACCTAATCATCTGTATTATGCTCTTCCTGCTCTGTTTTACCTATGAAATTCTCTGTTTTTTTCCTTCCTGCGATGAGCTTCTCTCGCTGAAAAAAACGAAGAAAACGAGGCAAGCAATGACACTAAATACACATAAAAGGCTGATCTTTGGCCAACTGGCTCCCTTCACTGAGACCAAACTGATGATAGGGTACAGAATTAGCACTAGTACTTTGCGGTAATAGCAAACCTACTGTTCCTAGCATACACCTCTGTGAACGGACTGCCTAACGTTTTCTCGTAGGCCACGTGACTAAATCACGTTTTACGGTAGCTACATAATTTGTCATCTTCCTTGTTTCTGTTTCTTCGCCCCTTCGAACGGATTCTGGGTAAAAGAAGATGAAGAAGAAGAAATTAGAAGATAACTGCTCAAGTAGCGCAACCACCGCAGAATATCACAGCACAGTACTGCACCCTCGCTGCCATGTTTAGATCAGTCTGCCGCATTTCCCCTCGTATTGCATCTTCTGCGTACCGCGCCATAATGGGCCGTCCTGTCGTGGCCAAAACACTCGCACAAAGGTTCTACTCCGCCAACGTGAGCAAAGACCAGGTCTCTCAGAGAGTCGTAGACGTCATCAAGGCTTTTGACAAAAACTCGCCCAACATTGCCAACAAACAGATCTCCAGCGACACTCAGTTCCACAAGGACTTGGGGTTGGACTCCCTGGACACTGTAGAGCTGCTTGTGGCCATTGAAGAAGAATTCGACATCGAAATCCCGGACAAAGTGGCTGATGACTTGAGAAGTGTGGGTGAAACAGTCGACTATATCGCTTCCAACCCCGACGCGAACTAAGTGCCCGCCCTGCTCTACTATATTATATCGTGTCACGCCATATTATATTATATTCGTACGTATATAAATAGATCGATTGACCTGCATATATATGTATACATACATATATTATATATATATAACCAGCCCTGTTAATACCATACTTCACCTTACTCTTTTCTCCCTTTTTTCTCGTTGACTGCTATTTTGGCCCGGAACTATATATTAAGGTACTGTTGGAAAAAACAGTACCTGTATGGACTTTAAAACCAAACAATAAGAAGTGCAAAGGAGCTCAGCATCACATAGCAGTTGTCATGGAGAACACTCTTGCTGATATCAATGCTGAAGAAAAGGACGAACAACGCAAGGTCGAAGTCTTGGACGATACGAATCTCGACTTCATTAGCGCGGATTCAGAATTGACGCAAGATTTGCCTGATGATGTAGAGGTCATCGATTTGATTCATCTGAAAATCAAATCACTGGAAGATTTGAACCTTTACAGGTTCAAAAACCTCAAGCAGTTATGTTTGAGACAAAATCTGATCGAAAGTATAAGCGAAGTAGAAGTTTTGCCCCATGACAAGATTGTTGACCTCGATTTCTACGATAACAAGATCAAACACATCTCTTCCAACGTTAACAAACTTACCAAATTAACCTCGTTAGACCTGTCCTTCAACAAGATCAAGCATATCAAAAACCTGGAAAATTTGACTGAGCTGGAGAATTTATTCTTTGTGCAGAACAGCATTTCAAAGATCGAAAATCTGTCCACTTTAAAATCGCTGAAGAACTTAGAGTTGGGTGGCAATAAAATACACACCATCGAACCCGATTCTTTCGAAGGTCTATCAAATCTAGAGGAGATTTGGCTGGGTAAGAACTCCATACCAAGACTGATTAACCTACATCCTTTACAAAATCTGAAGATCCTATCCATCCAGTCTAATAAGCTGAAAAGAATCGAAAATTTAGAAGCGTTGACCAATTTAGAGGAGCTGTATCTGTCGCATAACTTCATCGCCAAAATCGAGGGTCTGGAGAAAAACCTGAAACTAACCACTTTGGACATCACATCGAACAAAATCACGTGCCTGGAAAACCTGAACCACCTGCCCAATCTGACCGATATATGGGCATCGTTTAACAAGATCGATCAGTCTTTTGAGAGCTTGGGCGAGAATTTGTCCAATTTATCACGCTTGGAGACCATTTATCTGGAGGGCAACCCGATCCAATTGGAAAATAAGACTTCTTATAGAAGAAAATTAACCATGAACTTACCTCCCTCTCTACAGAAGATCGACGCGACATACATAAAGGGCTGATCTTCCCCAGGATACCTAGTATTTTTCTTTCCAGTATGTATATATATACATATACATATACATATATATATGCAGCTTTCGTCCTCTTGACAAAATAAAAACTAAAAAAATGAACTAAAGTCCGCCCTTAAAACCTCGAGCATTGAAAAAAGAATGATCTAATATATTACATTAAGAACACATAACGTCAGCCAAGCGTACGCTTTTCTGCTGCTCAACATGAAAAGTCAATTCATAAGACCTCGTTGTTTTCTCAATGCCTCTCGGAATCGTGTCTTCTATTCCACCGTAAAGACCGCCAAAAACGCCTCGCCCACGACGCCGGCCACCATGACATCCATGGTATCTCAGAGGCAGGATCTCTTCATGACAGATCCGTTGTCCCCTGGCTCCATGTTCTTCCTTCCCAATGGCGCTAAAATCTTCAATAAATTGATAGAGTTTATGAAGTTACAACAGAAATTCAAATTTGGCTTCAATGAGGTGATAACGCCGTTAATTTACAAAAAGACCCTATGGGAGAAATCAGGTCATTGGGAAAATTACTCCAATGACATGTTCAGAGTGGAGACTACCGACGAGGAAAAGGAAGAGTATGGTTTGAAACCAATGAATTGTCCAGGCCACTGCCTTATCTTCCGTAAAAAAGATAGATCGTACAACGAACTTCCCTTGCGATTCTCGGATTTTTCACCACTACATAGAAACGAGGCTTCCGGTGCATTATCAGGACTAACGAGATTAAGGAAATTCCATCAAGATGATGGTCATATCTTTTGCGCTCCTTCCCAGGTGAAATCGGAAATTTTCAACTGTTTGAAACTAATCGACATAGTTTACAATAAGATTTTCCCCTTCGCTAAAGGTGACACTGGTACAGCTAACAACTATTTTATAAATTTTTCCACCAGACCAGACCACTTCATTGGGGACGTAGAAGTCTGGAACCATGCCGAACAAGTGCTCAAGGAAATTCTAGAAGAATCAGACAAACCGTGGAAATTAAACGCTGGTGACGGGGCATTTTATGGTCCAAAACTGGACATAATGCTAACCGATCACTTGGGTAAAACTCATCAGGTCGCCACCATTCAGTTAGATTTCCAATTACCCGAGAGGTTCGACTTGAAATTCAAAGATCAAGACAATTCCTACAAGAGACCAATTATGATTCATAGGGCTACTTTTGGTTCAATCGAAAGATTCATGGCTTTACTAATAGATTCAAACGAGGGCCGCTGGCCATTTTGGTTAAACCCTTATCAGGCGGTAATCATTGCTGTAAATACCAAAAGTGAGCAACAACTAAAGATGTGCAACGATTTACTAAAAAAACTACGCAATGAAGGAAAGGCAAATGATATGGAGCCTATTACTTTGAATGATTGGCATTTCAACGCTGACCTTGATATAAGAAACGAACCTGTAGGATATAGAATCAAATCTGCCATTTTGAAAAATTATTCTTATTTAGTCATTGTGGGAGATGAAGAAGTAAAGCTGCAAAAATACAACATCCGAGAACGTGACAACAGGAAGAGTTTTGAAAAACTTACCTTGGATGAAATTCGGGAAAAATTCATTAATTTGGAAAAAAACTACAAGTAATATGCAAACACAACATGTTATCCTGTAAATAATAACGACATGCATTTTTATTTTAGTTGTACCTTATACAAATACGAGACCTCCACCCCACCCGCGCATTAATTCACGTGTTTATTTATCAAGTCACACCATACATAGTCATTAAACTAAGATATTATTACTGTATTTACATGTATGATCATATTTATACCTCTTATTTCGATAATTATTAAGGTTTGGAATCTTCATTCAATGGTTCTTTCTTGACATCTGACTTTTCTGCCTTTTTTTCCGCATTCTCCTTCGCGTTTGATACATTTGGTGCTGATTCTATAGTATTAGCCTTTGCTTTATCTTCGGATTCTTCATCCTCCGATGTCTCCTTTAATTGCTCTGCATAATGCTCGGGGTGCCTTCTAAAACAGTCTTGCATATGTTGGAACTTTTCAACACAATCGATACCCTTTGGTTCAACCTCAGAGTATATGAAGCATGAAAATGCAGTCTTGAACTCTTCACCACACGGGCCGTGGGCCATACCTCCCAGGCAAGGGCAGTCCCAATTGATCTCACCTGTATCAGGATTATAAGCGCCCTCATGTTGGACTTCCTCTTCGGTAGGACCCATTTGCCTTTCCTCTTGCTTTCTTAGTGCTTCTTTGTCTTCATCACTAGTTGGAGATTGCTTTTCAACTTTACTCGAGTCGGCTTGATCGTCTAATTGCCCTTCACTATTAGTATCTTGGGTGGTTTTCTCGTCATTTGATTGTATTTTTTTTGGCTTATCTTCTTCTGGATGTATAGGATCGACGACCTCAAAAGATTCGGTACTGTTGTCATGTGCTTTAGCAATAGCGTTCTGCCCTATGTTTCCAGTACTTACACTCTTGTCCTTTTCCTCATCTGAAACCTCATCTCCTTCATTTGATTGCTCATTCTTCTTTGATTGCTCATTGTCTTCCGATGATTCATCACCCTTTGATTTATTTACTTCTCCGTCTCCGGCTGCTTCTCCATCCTTTTCAGCTAGAACAACCAACTCGCCGTCTTCAGCTACTTTGGAGGCCCCGATCTTATCGCCACCCAACTCAGCACCAGCTTCAGTTTGGTTATCATCATCTTCATCTTCATTTCCGTTATCTGATGATTGCTCACCACCACTTGAGAGTTCTTCCTCTGCGGTTTTACCGGATTCTGCCTTTCTTGAAGCAAAGAGAGGCTTCCTGTTGGGAGCTATGAAGTATAGGGCACCGGCCATCGACAAAATTCCCATTATAAACCCCGCCGTCTTTTCTTGCTTAGAATCATTGCTTTTACCAAACTGAGGGGAAGAAGCCATGAGGCGTCTTGTTTGATGTCGGCATAGGCCCCTTGCTACCTGAATTGACGGCCTATTTCTGCACGCATTTCTGACAACTAAATTGCGAAGCATTTTACTAGCAAAACACACCCTTTGAATCGCTTCAACGTCGAGGTGGCAAGTTTAATTTAAACATCCACCATCTAACGTTTTCAACCCATATTCGGCTCCTTTTCCCTATTTTTTCTTATTGGGAGGCGTGCCGTGCAAAACGATTGGCTTGCTATGAAATCGAAGGACAAGCACAATAGATATCAACATGAATAAAGTATTGATGTCGGTGGCATATCTTGGCATAATTTTACTACATTGGGGGCATTAGTGAATCTTTAAGAGTTATTAGAAACGATACTTAGAAGATGAGAATTTATTACATTGGTGTATTTCGCTCTGGCGGAGAAAAGGCTCTGGAGTTAAGTGAAATTAAAGATTTATCACAATTTGGGTTCTTTGAAAGGTCTAGCGTAGGCCAGTTTATGACATTTTTTGCTGAAACTGTTGCTTCTAGAACAGGTGCTGGGCAAAGACAAAGTATAGAGGAAGGTAATTACATCGGACACGTTTACGCCAGAAGTGAGGGCATATGTGGTGTTTTGATCACTGACAAGGAATACCCCGTCAGGCCAGCTTATACTCTCTTGAATAAAATACTAGACGAATACTTGGTGGCACATCCTAAGGAAGAATGGGCTGACGTGACTGCAACCAATGACACGTTGAAAATGAAGCAATTGGACACGTATATTAGTAAATACCAAGACCCTTCACAAGCTGATGCCATCATGAAAGTTCAGCAAGAATTGGATGAAACTAAAATTGTTTTGCACAAGACCATTGAAAATGTTTTACAAAGAGGTGAAAAGTTGGATAATCTGGTGGACAAATCAGAATCTTTGACTGCAAGTTCTAAAATGTTCTACAAGCAAGCTAAAAAATCCAACTCCTGTTGTAGCATTATGTAGATGAGCTTCATAAAACACAGTAGGGGTTTTCATCAACGCAGCGTAATTCAAAACGTCAATAGCAGCGGTAAGAAAAAAAAGCTACTAAATCGAGAAATTGTTTAAGATATAATATATAAGCATCGAATCTACTAATTGTTATAATCAAATGTTTCTTGGACAAAAGGACAATTAGAAGCAAGATGAGATTCTTATTTCACAAAAAAATACGACCCCAGTGAGGGTTGAACTCACGATCTTGCGATTAACAGTCGCACGCCTTAACCAACTTGGCCATGGAGTCGGCTTATTATGTTGGGTGTCTGTAGTGAGTTTATCTATTCAAGTATTCAAGTATTACAGGAACTTCAGATCTAAACTTGAACTTTTTAATTATCTTTGGTACTCAGATACGATCTTGGAACATTAGTAATCCGTTCTCAGTTACTGAGTAGGTTGTTCGGAATTGTTTTGAGAGCTTCCACTTCTTCCGATATTTTCTGTACAAAGCTTCGTCGACATCTTTCATGTCCTCTTCTGTACATCTTTCCAGTCAGATTAATACAGCGCTACACCGAGCGTCTCTATTGTATAGTGTTTTCCAACTTTTTGGATCCAGTTCCTCAGTTGTCAGTGCGTTAATTGTTGTCGGAATATCGCGTGATAGTGGGTCAGCAACTACATTATCTGACCCTTTCAAGTATGATAACTCGAAATCCTAATCACTCAGTTCTGCAAGCCATGTAGCGATTCGTCGGGATGACTCCTTTTAGTTCTGAAGGGATAGTAATGAGATGTGGTCTGTCCTGAGAATGAACTGCTGGCCATGTAATAGGTACCGAAAATGTTCGAGTGCTTGCATGATAGCCAACGGTTCTAATTCTCCCGGTGGGTAGTTCCTTTACGGACTTTGGAAAGTTTTACTAAAATAATTAACGACACCTAATACCTTGTTATCCAATAGTTTTTCTAGTACGGCGCCTAGTCCCTGCATACTAGCGTCCGTTGTTAGTCTGCAGTTATCTCCAGTGGTAAATGGGGTTAATAATGGTGGGGAGCTCAACGCCTTCCTAAGATTTTCTATTGCTTCCTCTTGTCTTTTAGACCAATGTTCGATTTGTGATAGGAAGTTCACTAGTGGTTGAGCAATATGACTACAGTTATGGATGAACCTTCTGTAGAAATTGCACACTCCTAAGAAGCGTTGTACGCCCTCAATCTCTTTCCTTATTTGCATTTTCCTAATTGCTTCGCATTTTTCTTGTAGTGATTCAATGCCATGTTTGGAAACTTGATGGCCTAAAAAGTTTACAGATTCCTGGCCAAATTTACACTTATCTACTTTTGCGATTAGTTTTGCCTCTTTCAAATGACTCAGTACTTTATCTAACTGTTGCCAGTGTTCCTCTTTTGTGCTACTAAAAATTAGTATGTCGTCCAAATAAACTACTGCAAAGTCTAAGTCGCGGAATAGATCGGTCATATATTGAGCAAATGTACCAGGGGCGTTTACTGGACCTAAGGGCAGTGCGACATACTGTTCTAAAATTGGGTTTCCTATGATCACCTTATCACTGGTGTTTACCACAACATACGCGTCCACATAATACCACTTATTATGTAAATAAATGGGATTGTCACAGCTTGACTTGTTTTTTCGCTGGCTCCGTTAATTGCTCCACATACAGCTAATGCCGATGCTGGGTGAATAGTCAATTGTAGTTGTTCTACTATCTTCTTTGAAACAATGCTCGTAGGAGCACCACTGTCTAATAACACCTTAATTTGGTGATGGTCTACCGACTCACGTCTAACAGAATATATATAAATAAGAAGAAGCAATGACAGTAACATGGAGGCTTACACGTTATACATGAGGCTAGCAGGCGTACTATTAATATTATTTCAGGGTACAATGGTGGCAGCAAATGGCGAGGACGCTGCGCCACTTGTTGCGTATGACAGTCAGGTGTCATTTAGACTCCGGTACGACGGTGACGCATCCTGGGCTATTATAGCTCAGTGTATTGAGAACGCTACGGCAGCTAAGGCTATTATCGATCGGCACGGCCCTGAGGTAAATGCACCCCCCCCCACTCGATATGGCTTGACAGTGGTAGTGCTGCCGGAACTGACGACGTGAGCGATGAAGTGACAGCGAATATAACCAGATGCGTGAGTAGTAGAACAAACCTGATGAACATCTGGATACATGGCCATAACACCTATGCGATAACCGGGGAATATTCTACAGATAGTGAATACGACCAACGCTACGGTTATTACGGCCACGGATACCCACTCAATTACGACAAAGATTACGATAGTTATGGCGACTCCGACAGCTCAGACAACTATGATTCGGGCATCCGAGAGCGAGGCAACGGTAACTGGCCAGATGAAATCTCACCCGACCAGCAGATTCACTGGTGTCAGATTTAATTGGCAGATTATATAACCAATACAAATATCAGAGCTTTAGATAGCACCGTGAAGGTTTTGGTTGTGGTACTTGCTACAGTATTAGCGGCGCTACCAATTGTCACGTAGCGAACTTACTTATCCAAGTATTACAGGAACTTCAGATCTAAGCTTAAACTTGTCCTTCTATTTCTATGTATCTATTTTCAAGAAATATATAGTTTCCTACAGTACTACTATTTGTATATGTTTGTTGTTATCACTGCTTTGGACTGTGTGTCTTCGTCCGTTTCAGATGCAGCTAGCAATTATCCTTTTAAATAACTGTTAGTGTTTCATCTACGACATGGCTGTTACTTTTAACGTAAGCTATTCAGTTTTAACCATGACATGGAGGGTGTCGAAATAATGAAGCCAGCCGTAATGTAATGGAAACCACATCTTGCCTTGAGTTTTGCAACAAGCAGGAATCGGCTATTGAACGTGCTGATAAGGCTGGAATGATATTTGTTGGAAGAAGTAGGCTCATCATTATTCATATAATTAACCATCATTACTGTTTGAGATTTCCGGATAGCGAAGTGTACTTCGTATATGTTACAAAGACGTGGTATCTTTAGTAGAATGAAGAAATGGTTCGAGCTGCTTGAACACGTGGGCATAATTGAAATCAAAGATCCATTAATTGAACATAAACTTAGAATTTATTTATATATGATATGAGTAGTTACACTGAATTTATATTAAATCCCTAGATTATTATTATATTGAACATATTTGACATATCCAACCGGCGTGTGTTTTTATTGGCCAGTAAAATCTTGTGACAACAATTGTTGGGATTCCATTTTTGGTAAGGTTAATAGTATTAGTGTATATAAAATATACTAGAAGTTCTCCTCATGGATTTAGGCATCCACGAAAGAATCGACAATTTTACATAATCTCATTCTTATTTCTTCCTCCATTTTATGCGTCGTTATTCATTGATCCTATTGCATTATCAATCCCTGCGCTTCAGTTTCCACTAAGTTGGATGGCAGTCTGAATATTATTTCACTGGTCTGATAATTTGCGTCATCTCCTTAACACCGTGCATGTTAATCTTCAAGAATATATTATTATCTTTATCAGGAATGTAATCGCAACAATTGTTGCAGAAGTTTACTGGTCAATTCAATTTGACGTGAAGGAGCACCCCATGAAACTCATAGTATATACTCCGATTTGTCAATCAGCTCGACTTTGCTGGCTTAAGGTCCGATGGCATCGCGGCCGATCCTAGGTTAAACCTCATACCCAGCCGCAATTATAAAGGTCCCCCGAAATACTCCCCCAAGAAACTTGTCATCATTAAACTTCGTCTGGGGGAAAGGAAACTGAAAAGCAAAACAGGACACACAGAACGTCTGAGGCATAGCTCTTCCAGATGACAGCTACTAAGAGTTTGAAATTTGAGAATTTGAGAATTCAATTCTCTAACGCCGTGGTAGGGAATTTTTTAAGGTTACCACATTCAATTATAAACGTCTTAGAGTCGACTAATTATACAATCCAAGATTTCGGTATAGCAGTTCACTCTCACAATTCAGATACGCCCATCGTTCATCTTGGTTGGGACGGTCATGATTCTGGGTCAAACGAGAACACCATCCTCATCAATCCTGTTTTGGCCACCGTGTATAACATGAATCAAAAGTCTCCATTGGCGGACTTATACATTCAGAGATATGACCACACCCGCTTAGCTACAGAGGTTTATATTACGCCTGAGACAAGTGATGATTGGGAAATAATTGACGCTAATTCCATGAGATTCCAAAATGGTGAAATTTTGCATCAAACTCGCATAGTTACCCCCGGTGAAACTTTGATTTGCTATTTAGAAGGGATTGTTACCAAATTCAAGGTAGAAAGATTAGTACCATCATTAAGTTCCGCAAGGATTACAGATGGCACATTGGTCGTTGTGGCCCCAAAACTCAACAAAACACGCTCTGCGAAGACTCACAATAATAACACAAACTCCAAAAGTAATACTTCCCGGCTTCTGAAAAAGGAAGTATTGAGAAGCACCATATGTAAGAATGACACACCTGAAAGAAATCTCTTTGTTGCATATGTTAACGACGGAATAGAACTTCCTTCTCAGAAAGGGTATGTTTCCATTATTCAGTGCAATTTGAGACAAACCAAGAAAAATGGTTCCACGGATAGCAAAGTCGTGGGTATTCCTCCCAAGATGATTGGTGTTTACATTAAACGTGATAAGCAGGTTCCTAAAAATCACGTCGCATTAAGTTCATACCTTTGGGAAGCATTCTTCACACATCCAATTAATGGCGCTAGAATCAAATTGCAGTTTTTA
This sequence comes from Saccharomyces kudriavzevii IFO 1802, assembly GCF_947243775.1. Lineage (NCBI taxonomy): Eukaryota > Fungi > Ascomycota > Saccharomycetes > Saccharomycetales > Saccharomycetaceae > Saccharomyces > Saccharomyces kudriavzevii. Next base: position 64,969 of record NC_079282.1, on the reverse strand, counting down.
CAGACAGGTCAAACCAACATGACTTCTGAAAGAAATGTAAAAGTCAATATCAAATACTTTGGTGAAACCCTTCCTTCCAAAGATAACGATCAATATATCAATTTACTGCAGGGAAGTGTACTAACTGATAACTTAATACTTCCAAAGGAGCAAATCATAGTTGAACTAAGAAAAGCCGATTCCGTACAAAACTTTCTTGATTTGAATGATATTCCCAAGAGTTCCATTCAATGGAAAATTACACAAATGGGGAAGGAAGAAGTTAAAAAAGTAATCGAGGGATCTTTACCTAAAGCCCGTCACACTGAAGAAACAGGTAAATTCACACACACTAGCAAGGATGACGATCATTTTATTACCGTAAACGATATCAAGCAGGAAATGATGGATTATTTAACGTCCCCCATTGTTTCCTCCCCAGCTATCATATTAGATGGAAAGCAAGGTATGGGGAAAACAAGGTTACTAAAAGAGTTTGTGGACGAAATCAAAAGGGAACATCATGTTTTCGTTAAATATACAGATTGTGATACATTACAGGACACATCTAATTTGGACAAAATGCAGAAGTTGATAATGGAATGGGTCTCTTTCTGCTACTGGTATGGTCCTTCGTTGATTGTGTTAGATAATGTGGAAAGCTTATTCGGCAAACCTCAATCTAACGAGACAGATCCATCTAATGGTGGCCAATGGGATAATTCAAGCAAGATCTTAAACTTCTTTATTAACCAAGTGACCAAAATATTCAGTAAGAATAACAAATGCGTCAGAGTTTTATTTTCAGGCAAGGAAAAAACTCAAATAAATTCGTTGTTGTTTGATAAGCATTTTGTTTCAGAAAGTTGGTCTTTGAGGGCACCTGACAAAGAGGCCAGAGCGAAACTACTGGAATATTTTTTCTCGAAGAACCAAGTCATGAAACTAAACCGGGACATGCAATTCAGCGATTTGTCATCAGAAACAGAAGGCTTTTCGCCATTAGATTTGAAAGTATTCACAGAAAAGGTGTTTTACGATTTGCAGCTGCAGCAAGATTGCGATAATGTGGTAACAAAGAACACTTTCTTGAAATCGCTTAGCGGTTTTACACCTTCTGCGTTACGTGGGGTGAAACTTACTAAAGAAACCAACGTCAAATGGGGTGATATTGGCGCACTAACCGGTGCCAAAAAAATTCTTCTTGAGACCCTAGAATGGCCTACTAGATACGAGCCCATTTTTGCCAACTGCCCGCTGAGACTAAGATCAGGAATCTTGCTTTATGGGTATCCTGGCTGTGGTAAAACGCTATTGGCGAGTGCTGTGGCACAACAATGTGGACTTAATTTTATCTCCGTTAAGGGACCTGAGGTCCTTAATAAGTTCATCGGCGCGAGTGAACAGAATATTAGAGAATTGTTTGAAAGGGCACAGTCTGTGAAACCTTGTATTCTTTTCTTTGACGAGTTCGATTCGATAGCACCCAAGAGAGGGCACGACTCCACCGGCGTCACAGACCGCGTGGTCAATCAACTATTGACGCAAATGGATGGTGCTGAAGGTCTCGATGGTGTGTACATTTTAGCGGCCACGAGTAGGCCTGATATGATCGATAGCGCATTGTTAAGGCCTGGAAGATTGGACAAGAGCGTGATCTGCAATATACCAACTGAGCCAGAAAGATTGGATATTCTGGAAACCGTCGTCAACTCTAAAGACAAGGATACAGGATTGCAAAAAATTGCATTAGAGGAGAATACCGACCTGACATTGATTGCTGAAAAAACAGCAGGGTTTTCCGGTGCGGATTTGCAAGGGCTGTGCTACAATGCTTATCTAAAGGCCGTTCACAGATGGCTCTCCACAGCCGGGGAACCTGTGGAGGTGTCCGCGGACATTGACATAGAGTACTTCACCATCAACGAGAAGGCCCGCAAAGAGGGAAACAAGCTACGGTTGAAGACTCTGCTGCAGCAAGACGTGAGAGTGCGCGAAAGCGAGGCAAACACTCCTAGCGGAGTCAAGAAAACGGCAGTAGTCACAATAAATGATCTAATAGAAGCTTGTCATGAGACGAAACCCAGTATTTCAATGAGCGAGCTGGTCAAGCTAAGGGAAATCTATGACAAATTTCAAGAAGATAGAAATGGTGAGATGCCCAACGGTGAGAATTCCATTGACATCGGTAGCCGGCTCTCCCTTATGTGATTGAAAGGGAAAGAAAGCAAACGCGTGTCGTGTCCCTTTAAAGGATGCTGCTATGCCGCGCACGTTGCTTATTACGTGAAATGACCCTATTGTGTATACGGGAGCGCACGAAGCGGAAAAAATAATGGTGAAATTACATAATGCTCAGCTTTTTGCTTGGGGATGAAAAGAAAAAACCCGAGAAAAAAAAAAGTGCCAACTAGAAAGGAGAAGAGTGGAAGTGCACTGTGCGAAATCCGGGGCTGCATATATAAGACAAAATACCTGCTTCTACCTTCGCCAGCGGTCCTAAACCTCCCAAAACGTTGTTAATTTCCTCGCACTTTCCTTTTCTCCATTTCCCGCAAAAAAGCACACCGGAAAAGAAATACATACATATATTTTCCCACCATATATTTCTGGCAACGGCTCCTCCATGTATTTATAAAGTCTGCATTGAACCAAGTACTACTAGCGTAACCATATAGAACATTATCAAACCCCTGCGCAAGCGTACCCACCAAGCCACCCCGACCCAAAATGACCGTCTCCAACAATCATTCCACGAAAATATCCCAGCAATCAATCTCATCAATGTCGGCACTGAAGTTTTTCGGCAAGAAGCTCTTGAGCTCCAAACATGACAACAAATTGAAGAAAAAGGCGTCTCTACCCCCGGACTTCCACTCCACAAGCACACACAGCAGCGACTCGTCCTCCAGCTCGAAATTGCCGACCCCCTTGAAGGCCTCCCGCCGGGCAAACTCGTTTGTCCACTCGACTAACGACAACAGCTCTTCATCGCCCGGGTCTGCCAAGAACCTGCGCACGGGCTGCACCAGCACGTCCTCCTCAAGAGCGAACAGACATTCGTCCGCCTCACGCAATGCGTCCGGCTCCAAGCTCAGCAACGAACGCATGGTCTACAACCCATATGGAGTCTCCACCCCGAACACATCGCTGTCGTCCATCTCCACCACCGCGAAGAAGGACCCTGATCTGGGCTTCTACCTCCACGACGGGGGTTCGAACATCCGCATGCTGCCCATCCCAATCGTGGACCCGAACGAGTATCTGCCCGACGAGATGAAGGAAGCGAGCATACAATTGAGCGATAACTTCGTCTTTGACGACGAAAACAAGACAATCGGCTGGGGCGGCTCGTGCGAAGTGCGCAAGATCCGGTCCAAGTACCGCAAGAAGGACGTGTTTGCCCTGAAGAAGCTCAACATGATCTACAACGAGACGCCCGAGAAGTTCTACAAGCGCTGCTCGAAGGAATTCATCATCGCGAAACAGTTGAGTCACCACGTGCACATCACCAACACTTTCCTCCTGGTCAAAGTGCCCACAACTGTGTACACCACCCGCGGCTGGGGATTCATCATGGAGCTCGGGCTGCGAGATCTGTTTGCAATGATCCAGAAGTCCGGGTGGCGCAACGTGGCCCTAGCGGAGAAGTTCTGTATTTTCAAGCAAGTGGCGCATGGCGTGAAGTTCTGTCATGACCAGGGCATCGCACATCGTGACTTGAAACCGGAGAACGTGCTGCTTTCCCCGGAGGGCGTATGCAAACTAACCGATTTCGGTATCTCCGACTGGTACCACACTGATCCTCTCGACCTATCCAGCCCCGTGAAGAAATGCGCAGGAATGATCGGCTCGCCGCCGTACGCGCCGCCAGAGGTAATGTACTACGACGCTAAGAAGCACTACGACGCGGAATTGCAACAGCCGTACGATCCACGCGCCCTGGATTGCTACGGCCTGGGCGTTATCCTCATGACGCTCGTCAACAACATTATCCCATTCTTGGAGTCGTGCAGCTTCGACATTGGCTTCCGTGACTACTGCGAAGCGTACGAAAACTTCATCCGGCTGCACAACCGCGGATTCCGCGACCCGGGCAACCACCGCCCAGGCCCGGGAATGGAGTACCACCTGGCCAGAAACTTCAAGAATGGCCACGCGGCACGCGTGGCCTGGCGGCTCGCCGACCCGGAAGCCGCCACCCGCTACACCATGGACGACCTGTTCGAAGACCCGTGGTTCCAAAGCATCGAAACGTGCGTGAACGCCGGCGGCGAGTACGTGTGCAAGAACCCCGCCGTCAAGACTACCACGTACGAGAATGTGCGAGGCTTCCACATCGCCACAGACGTTGCCGCAGTGGCGCCCACTTCAAACCCCTTCCTCAAGGCCCGTACTCCCATCAGGTCCATGATCGATATAGCCGCCCATCCTTCGCCAACGCCGACCGCGGCCGCGCTGCCGCCGCCTCCGGCGCACTCGTGCGCCAGCGGAGAGGCGCTGTTTACGCTGACGGAAACCCCGCCACCACAGCTGGGCAAGCTCACGCTCGACGACGAGGCTCCCGCAACAGCCGCCGCTCCCGCAACAGCCGCCCCCGGCCTGCACAGAGCGGTCGTACACCACCACCTGAACATCACGGGCAGCTTGGTCAGTAGCTCCAGCGCGGCGCCTTCCCAAATTCCGGCCTCGACCTAACGGGAATTTGCGGTACTACGCGCGAACGATATATTTGTCCCTCCTTCCCGCTTCTACCACGTACGTCCTCAACAACAATTGTTCGGTACGTCATGATTTATTTTATTTTTTACAGTTTTTTTTCCCTCCTGTGCACCCCGCGAGTAGCGGTGGCGGTGTGGGTTGCCGTCTGTGCATGCTGTGCTTAGGAAGAGGATTTGCCAAAATTATGCCAAGAGGACACTTAAAGCCCGGAGCGCTCTGCCCTTCCGTGGAAACACCGTTAAGAAAGTGGAAAACCGGCACTGGACTTTTTTCCAGCAGCGGTGCACGGGTCTCCGGCGTTCTTTTTCTCCCCTCGCAGATGACGAACATACTGCATCTAAAACGATACAACAGAGGCTAAAGCCAAAAAGGGCAAAGGAGAAAGAAAAAAAGGAAAGAAAAAAAAAAAATGCTAGCTTCAATCTCTTGGCTCTAGACCTGCGCGGTTCCTCACGTAGTTCTTGAAACGCATATCGGTGCTCGAGCCGTTTTAGCTTTCTATCCTATGGCTTGCTACAGATCGCAATCATAAAAACATAGTTTTCTGGCATCCTCCCTCCCCCTTTCATATAATAGCTGCAATAATAAATAAGTAAATTAGAGAAGCACGTTTCCACCTCATCACATCTGTCGCACTAACCGTCAGCCATATCTGCATACCAGCCCCACTACTGTAAGCTTCACACATAAACGTAACTAGTGATGCTTCAGCGAATATCATCTAAGCTCCACCGGCGGTTCTTATCTGGCCTGCTGCGTGCTAAACACTACCCACTGAGACGGGTCCTGTTTCCACTAATCCTACTGCAGATCGTCATCGTAACGTTTATCTGGTCCAACTCGCCAGAACGCAACGCATTCGACCAGGACACCGGTTACTTGCTGCCCAAGTACAACGAAATTGACGACGATGACGACTCGTGGTATAGTCACTTGACCTCGTCTTTCAAGAACGACCGCAAGATACAGTTTGCCAAGAAACTGTACGAGAACCTCAAGTTCAGCACCAACCCCAGATGGGTCAACGAATACACCTTACAAAATGACCTGCTCTCGGTCAAGATGGGCCCTCAAAAGGACACGAAGCTCGAGTCCGTCGACGACTTGAAGTTCTACGACTTTGACCCCCGTCTCACGTGGTCCGTTGTGCTGAACCACTTACAAAGTGGCAGCACGAACCATCGCGAAAGCCTGCCCTTTTCCTGGTATGACTGGACGACCTTCCACGAACTGAACAAGCTCATCTCCATCGACGAGACCGTTCTTCCTTGCAATTTCCTCTTCCAATCCGCCTTTGATAAGGAGTCTCTGGAAGCCATCGAGAAAGAACTCGACGAACCCCTGTTCCTATACGAAAGACCCAAGTACGCGCAGAAAATGTGGTACAGGGCCGCCAGAAACCTTGACAGAATCAAGGACTCCAAGGAACTTAACAAGCACTGTTCTAAGCTGTTCACCCCGAACGGCCATGGCTCGCCCAAGGGCTTGAAGTTCAACACGCAGTTCCAAGTAAAGGAACTCTACGATAAAGTCAGACCGGAAGTCTACCAACTGCAGGCAAGAAACTACATCTTGACCACGCAGTCGCACCCACTGTCCATCTCCATCGTCGAAGCGGATAACTCCACGTACCAGGTGCCCCTGCAAGCCGGCAGATCTCAGAACTTGGTGCAGTCCGGTCTCTTGCAGAAGTACATTGTCGACAACATCAATTCTACCAACAAGAGAAAGAAAAAGGACAAGCAGGACGTCCAGTTCCACCACAACAAGCTTTTCCAGAAATTCATCTCCAATGCGGAGGTGAACTCCCTCTACAAACTCGATGTTGAAGGAACTGACAAATCCACTTTCGATAGGGACTTGGTTCACCTATCGCCTTCAGACTTTAAGTTTGATGCGTCCAAGAAAATTGAGGAACTGGAATCGCAAAAGGAGCTTAATCCAAACGCGTTCTCCGCACACAACGAAAATTACCTAAACAGCTTGAAGAGCTCCGTAAAGACCAGTCCTGCCCTGCAGAGGAAATTCTTCTATGAAGCTGGTGCCGTCAAACAATACAAAGGCATGGGGTTCCACCGTGACAAAAGATTCTTCAACGGTGACACTTTGATCAACGACAAGCAGGAATACCAGGCAAGGCTGAATTCGATGATCAGAACTTTCCAGAAATTCACAAAGGCCAACGGCATCATATCCTGGTTGTCTCACGGTACACTGTACGGCTATCTTTACAACGGGATGGCTTTCCCCTGGGACAACGACTTCGATCTACAAATGCCCATCAAGCATTTACAATTGCTCAGTCAGTACTTCAACCAATCCCTAATCGTAGAGGACCCAAGAGACGGGAATGGTCGCTACTTCCTTGACGTCAGCGACTCCTTGACTGTGAGAACCAACGGTAACGGTAAAAATAACATCGATGCAAGATTCATTGATGTTGACACCGGCCTTTATATCGATATTACTGGGTTAGCCAGTACTTCGACCCCCAGTAGAGATTATTTGAACTCGTACATCGAGGAGCGTTTGCAAGAGGAACACCTGGACATCAATAACATCCCTGAGTCAGACGGAGAGACTGCTGTTTTGCCCGACAAAGTGGACGGTGGCTTGGTCAATATGGCCGTTCTGAACATTACTGAATTACGCGATTACGTCGCCAGTGAAGAAAATAAAAATCATAAAAGAGTCCCCACTGATACTGACCTGAAGAACCTTGTGAAAAAGGAATTGGAGGAGATACCCAAATCAAACACCATCGAGAAAAATCTGAACCCGAAACAGAGATATTTCCTCAATGAAAAACTCAAGCTGTATAACTGTAGAAACAATCATTTCAATTCGTTCGAAGAGCTGTCTCCTCTAATTAATACTGTTTTCCATGGTGTGTCAGCATTGATTCCTCATAGACATACCTACTGTTTGCGCAATGAATACCATGTCCCTGACAGATATGCCTTCGATGCGTACAAGAACACAGCTTACTTGCCCGAATTTAGGTTCTGGTTCGACTATGACGGGTTAAAAAAATGTAGCAACATTAATTCATGGTATCCAAACATTCCAAGCATCAATTCGTGGAATCCAAACCTTTTGAAAGAGATCTCTTCTGTCAAATTCGAGTCTAAACTTTTTGATTCAAATAAGGTTTCTGAATATTCTTTTAAAAACTTATCCACGTCCGACGTCCGTTTAATCTACAGAAATATTCCAAGAGCTGGTTTCATCGAGGTATTCACCAACTTATACAATTCCTTCAATGCCACTGCTTATAGACAAAAGGAATTGGAAATTCAATACTGTCAAAATATAACCTTCATTGAAAAGAAGAAGCTACTACATCAGTTGCGCGTTAATGTCGCTCCCAAGTTGAGCTCTCCGGCGAAGGATCCATTCCTTTTCGGCTATGAAAAAGCGATGTGGGAAGATTTGTCAAAATCGATGAACCAGACTACGTTGGATCAAGTCACCAAAATGGTTCATGAAGAGTACATTGGCAAAATTATTGATTTGTCCATGGATTTAAAGAACAGAAATTTTTCCCTCTTCAATATTACACAAGATGGGACCGCCGTAATTTCAAATGACGATAGTAATGATTACACCCCTGCTAACGACGTAGAAATCAACCCTGACGATTTCAGGACGAATCTGAACTTCACCGGTAAGGCGTTTTTTGATTTGAACACTTACGGGTTAGATCTTTTTGCACCTACTTTATCCGATATCAATAGGAAAGGTATACTAATGTTCGATAAGGACCCTATTATCGTTTACCAAGATTATGCGTATGGGAAAGTACTGGAGGAAAGAAAGAAAAGGGAAAAGAAGAAGAAAGAAGAAGAGGAGAAGAAGAAGAAAGAAGAAGAGAAGAAGAAGAAGGAAGAGGAAGAGAAGAAGAAGAAAGAAGAGGAGGAAAAGAAGAACAAGGAAGAGGAAGAGAAGAAGAAAAAGGAAGAGGAAGAGAAGAAGAAAAAGGAAGAGGAAGAGAAGAAGAAGAAAGAAGAGGAAGAGAAGAAGAAGAAAGAAGAGGAGGAAAAGAAGAACAAGGAAGAGGAAGAAAAGAAGAAACAAGAGGAGGAGAAAAATAAGCAAGAGGAGGAGAAGAATAAGGAGGAGGAGGAAGAAAAGAAGAAGCCAGAAGAAGAAAGCAAAAACAGACAAGAAGATGATAGTCAAAAGGAGAAGACCCAGAATTGAAATTTATGAGTCCTGTCATTTCTAAAGCCTCCACTCCATTTATACATTTGTATTATATATTTATTACCGTTATTACATGCCACCCAACTGTGGCACTTGTGATAAGTGACGAAAACCTCACGAAAGTTAAACGACACTAAGACACATAACATCGCAGTTTGATCTAACATATCAATGCTTACTGATTCAAGTACAACCCTAATTCTATGAGTATATCCCTTATCATTTTTGTCCTCACCATGCACTATGCATGTAAGATGCAAGGATAGGCCAAGTCTTGCCATTAAAATTACCCGTACATTGCCTCGGGCCTCAAGATGTTTTAACAGGAAAGGCATACATAGGAACAGCATCAAAAGTCAATAGAGTATAACATAGCAAGAAAGGTCACCATTCATCTCTGTGGCTGTATCAAAACCTTCCGTACTTAAGGTGTAATCGTATATCCTTTGCGAAGTACCAAGAAGAGAGTAACAATATTGGGTGCATAAACAACACAGTTATCAAGATCAAATCATCCTTCTCAAAGAATCTGTCAACCCTTATTTTGTCGTATGAGAGATGAACAAATACATTAACAAGTACACTACTCCGCCTAATCTACTGTCACTACGACAACGGGCGGAAGGCAAACATAGAAAGAAACTTTCACATAAATCGCATTCTCACGATGATGAGATGTCTACCACATCAGGCACAGATTCTAACCATAATGGCCCTAATGACGCCGGAAGAGTGATTGCTGGTTCTGCTGGCCACATCGGAAAAATATCTTTCGTAGACTCAGAGTTAGATACAACGTTCTCCACTTTAAATTTGATTTTTGATAAACTGAAAAGCGACGTGCCACAAGAACGAGCTTCTGGCGCTAATGAATTAAGCACTACTTTGACGTCATTGGCAAGGGAGGTATCTGTTGAACAATTTCAAAGGTTTAGTAATAGCTTAAACAATAAGATATTTGAGCTGATTCATGGTTCTACCCCCGGTGAGAAAGTTGGTGGCATCATTGCCGTTGACACTTTGATCTCATTTTATTTGAGCACAGAAGAGCTACCCAACCAAACTTCAAGACTAGCCAATTATCTGCGAGTTTTGATTCCATCTAGTGACATAGAAGTTATGAGATTGGCGGCCAATACCTTGGGTAGATTAGCCGTACCAGGCGGTACGCTAACATCAGAGTTCGTCGAATTTGAAGTTAGAACCTGTATTGACTGGCTTACTCTGACACCAGATAATAACTCTTCAAGCTCTAAAATGGAATATAGGCGACATGCTGCATTATTAATCATAAAGGCACTGGCTGATAATTCACCCTACCTTTTATACCCTTACGTGAATTCCATATTAGACAATATTTGGATGCCATTAAGAGATGCCAAGCTTGTTATACGCTTAGATGCTGCAGTGGCATTGGGCAAGTGTCTGACTATCATACAAGATAGAGACCCTGCTTTGGGAAAGCAATGGTTCCAAAGGCTATTCCAGGGCTGTACTCATGGTTTAGGTCTCAACACAAACGATTCAGTTCATGCTACCCTGTTAGTATTTCGAGAACTACTCAGTTTGAATGCACCTTATCTTAGGGATAAATATGATGACATCTACAGATCAACTATGAAATACAAGGAATATAAATTCGATGTGATTAGAAGAGAGGTTTATGCCATCTTGCCCCTTTTGGCTGCTTTTGATCCAGCTATTTTTACGAAAAAATATCTTGATAGGATTATGGTTCATTATTTGAGATATCTGAAAAATATTGACACAAATGCGGCAAATAACTCTGACAAAGCTTTCATATTAGTTTCTATAGGTGATATTGCCTTCGAAGTCGGCTCAAATATTTCCCCTTATATGACACTAATTTTAGATAATATTAGGGAAGGTTTGAGAACAAAGTTCAAAATTAGGAAGCAGTTTGAAAAGGATTTATTTTATTGTATTGGTAAATTGGCTTATGCCCTAGGCCCAGCTTTCGCTAAGCACTTGAATAAAGACCTTCTTAATTTGATGCTAAATTGTCCCATGTCCGACCATATGCAAGAGACTTTAATGATCCTTAACGAAAAAATACCCTCTTTGGAATCTACTGTTAATTCAAGGATTCTAAATTTACTGTCAATATCCTTATCTGGTGAAAAATTCATTCAATCAAATCAATACGACTTCAGTAATCAATTTTCTATCGAGAAGGCCCGTAAATTAAGGAATCAAAGTTTTATGAAGAAAACGGGAGAAGCTAATGACGATATTAAAGATGCACAAACTTTGATCCAATGCTTTAAAATGTTGCAATTGGTTCATCACCAATATTCCTTGACTGAATTTGTAAGGCTCATCACAATTTCTTACATCGAGCACGAGGATCCATCCGTCAGAAAATTAGCAGCGTTAACCTCGTGTGATTTGTTTGTCAAGGATGATATTTGTAAGCAAACATCAGTTCATGCTTTACATTCCGTTTCCGAAGTATTAAGTAAACTGTTAATGATCGCAATAACCGACCCAGTTGCAGAGATTAGATTAGAAATTTTGCAGCATTTGGGATCGAATTTCGATCCTCAACTGGCACAACCGGATAATTTACGTTTACTTTTCATGGCGTTGAATGATGAAATATTTGGCATTCAATTGGAAGCTATCAAAATAATAGGCAGGTTAAGTTCTGTTAACCCTGCTTATGTAGTTCCTTCATTGAGGAAAACTCTGTTGGAATTATTGACTCAACTGAAGTACTCAAATATGCCAAAAAAAAAGGAAGAAAGCGCAACCTTATTATGCACTTTGATAAATTCTAGCGATGAAGTAGCGAAGCCTTATATCGATCCCATTTTGGATGTCATTCTTCCTAAATGTCAGGATGCTTCATCTGCCGTAGCATCCACTGCATTAAAGGTTCTTGGCGAACTATCAGTTGTTGGGGGAAATGAAATGACACCTTATCTGAAGGAGTTGATGCCACTGATTATCAATACATTTCAAGATCAATCTAATTCTTTTAAAAGGGATGCAGCTCTAACAACACTGGGGCAGCTAGCTGCCTCATCGGGCTATGTCATTGGCCCTTTGTTGGACTATCCGGAGCTACTTGGTATTTTAATCAATATTCTAAAGACAGAGAACAATCCTCATATCAGACGTGGAACAGTTCGTTTGATCGGGATTCTAGGTGCACTTGATCCGTATAAGCATAGGGAAATAGAAGTAACGTCGAACTCGAAGAGTTCGGTAGAACAAAATGCGCCTTCAATTGACATCGCTCTACTAATGCAAGGGGTGTCCCCTTCTAACGACGAATATTACCCCACCGTAGTCATTCACAATTTGATGAAGATTTTAAACGATCCATCGTTATCTACTCATCACACAGCTGCTATCCAGGCAATTATGCATATTTTTCAAAGCCTTGGTTTACGTTGTGTTTCATTTCTGGATCAAATTATTCCAGGTATCATTTTAGTAATGCGTTCATGTCCGCCGTCACAGCTTGACTTTTATTTTCAACAACTTGGCTTCCTTATCTCAATTGTCAAACAGCATATTAGGCCTCATGTCGAGAAAATCTATGATGTAATCAAAGAATTTTTTCCAATAATCAAATTACAAATCACTATAATATCGGTGATAGAATCTATATCTAAGGCTCTAGAAGGTGAATTTAAAAGGTTTGTCCCGGAGACCTTGACATTCTTCCTTGACATCCTTGAAAACGACCAGTCCAATAAACGAATCGTTTCAATTCGTATATTGAAGTCTTTGGTCACTTTTGGGCCCAATCTAGAGGACTATTCCCATTTGATCATGCCTGTAGTTGTTAGAATGACTGAGTATTCCGCAGGGAGTTTAAAGAAAATATCTATTATAACTTTGGGTAGATTAGCAAAAAATATCAACCTTTCAGAAATGTCATCCAGGATTGTTCAAGCGCTGGTAAGAATTTTGAATAATGGGGACCGAGAACTGACAAAAGCAACCATGAATACACTGAGTTTACTTCTTTTGCAACTAGGTACAGACTTTGTTGTTTTCATACCGGTGATTAACAAAGCATTATTAAGGAATAGGATTCAGCACTCAGTTTATGATCAACTTGTTAATAAGGTGCTGAACAATGAAAGTCTACCGACGAATATCATATTTGATAAAGAAAGTGAGGCGCCTGAAAGAGACAAATACGGGGATGAATCACAAGTAAAGAAACTTCTGGTAAATCAAAATATTCTGAAAAATGCGTGGTATTGCTCTCAACAGAAGACTAAGGAAGATTGGCAAGAATGGATAAGAAGACTGTCTATTCAATTATTGAAGGAATCCCCTTCGGCTTCGTTACGTGCGTGTTCGAGCTTAGTCAGCGTTTACTATCCATTGGCAAAAGAACTATTCAATGCTTCATTTTCAAGTTGCTGGGTTGAACTCCAAAGCTCATATCAGGAGGACTTGGTCGAAGCTTTATGCAAGGCTTTATCATCTTCTGAAAATCCTCCCGAAATCTATCAAATGTTGCTGAATCTAGTAGAGTTTATGGAGCACGATGATAAGCCATTGCCTATCCCAATTCATACATTAGGTAGGTATGCTCAAAAATGTCATACATTTGCGAAGGCATTACATTATAAAGAGGTGGAATTCTTAGAGGAACCAACAAATTCCACAATTGAAGCATTGATTAGCATCAATAACCAACTTCACCAAACTGATTCTGCCATTGGTATTTTGAAGCACGCACAACAGCACAATGAATTACAGCTGAAAGAAACCTGGTACGAAAAGCTGCAGCGTTGGGAGGATGCCCTTGCAGCATATAATGAAAAAGAGGCAGCTGGTGAAGATTCAGTTGAGGTCATGATGGGAAAACTGAGATCACTCTATGCCCTTGGAGAGTGGGAAGAGCTTTCCAAATTGGCTTCTCAAAAATGGGGTACGGAAAAGCCTGATGTAAAGAAGGCGATGGCGCCATTGGCAGCAGGTGCTGCCTGGGGTTTGGAGCAATGGGATGAATTAGCTCAATATACAGGAGTTATGAAATCTCAGTCACCGGATAAAGAATTTTATGATGCAATTTTGTGTTTGCACAGAAATAACTTCAAGAAAGCGGAAGTCCATATCTTCAACGCGAGGGACCTCTTGGTTACTGAACTGTCAGCTCTTGTTAATGAAAGCTATAATAGAGCATATAGTGTCGTTGTTAGAGCACAAATCATAGCAGAGTTAGAAGAGATTATTAAATATAAGAAGCTGTCACAAAATTCCGAAAAGCGCTTCAGTATGAGAGAAACTTGGAATACAAGATTATTAGGTTGTCAAAAGAATATAGATGTGTGGCAAAGAATTTTACGCGTCAGATCATTGGTAATAAAGCCAAAGCAAGACGCTCAGGTGAGAATCAAGTTCGCTAACTTATGCAGGAAATCAGGTAGAATGGCTTTAGCGAAAAAAGTCTTGAACACGTTGCTCGAAGAAACTGATGATCCTGGTCACCCCAATACTGCTAAGGCATCTCCTCCAGTTGTTTATGCACAATTGAAGTACTTATGGGCGACGGGATCGCAAGATGAAGCTTTAAAGCAATTAATTAATTTTACTTCTCGAATGGCAAATGATTTGGGTTTGGATCCAAACAATATGATAGCTCAAAGTGTTCCTCAACAAAGCAAAAAAGTTCCGCGTCATGTCGAAAACTATACCAAGCTTCTCGCTCGTTGTTTCTTGAAGCAAGGAGAATGGAGAGTTTCTTTGCAGCCTAAATGGAGATTGAGTAATCCGGATTCAATCCTAGGCTCCTACTTGCTTGCTACGCATTTCGACAATACGTGGTACAAGGCCTGGCATAATTGGGCATTAGCCAATTTCGAGGTCATTTCTATGATGACATCTGCTTCTAAAAAAAAACAAGAAGGAAGTGACGCTGCCTCTATTAATGACATGAATGAGTTTGGAAATGGTATGATTGGGGTTAATACATTTGATGCTAAAGGAATCCATTATCCTTCCAACTTGATACAGAGGCATGTTATTCCAGCAATTAAAGGGTTCTTCCATTCAATTTCTTTATCAGAATCAAGCTCTCTTCAAGATGCGTTAAGATTGTTGACTTTATGGTTTACATTTGGTGGTATCCCAGAAGCAACTCAAGCAATGCATGAGGGCTTCAATTTGATTCAGATTGGTACATGGTTGGAAGTGCTACCGCAGTTGATTTCCAGAATTCATCAGCCTAACCATATTGTTAGCAGATCATTGCTCTCGTTGTTATCTGATTTAGGTAAGGCCCATCCGCAGGCATTGGTGTATCCGTTAATGGTAGCCATTAAATCGGAATCTTTATCTAGACAAAAAGCAGCGTTGTCCATCATTGAAAAGATGAGAATACATAGTCCGGTTCTAGTCGACCAGGCAGAACTTGTCAGCCATGAATTGATTCGAATGGCGGTGTTATGGCAAGAGCAATGGTATGAAGGTTTGGATGACGCTAGTAGACAGTTTTTTGGTGAGCATAATACTGAAAAAATGTTTGCCGCTTTAGAGCCCTTGTATGAAATGCTAAAGAGGGGACCCGAAACGTTGAGAGAAATATCTTTTCAAAACTCGTTTGGAAGGGATTTGAATGATGCCTATGAATGGCTGATGAATTATAAAAAATCCAAAGATGTTAGTAACTTAAACCAAGCGTGGGATATTTACTATAATGTTTTCAGAAAAATTAGTAAACAGTTGCCGCAATTACAAACCTTGGAATTACAGCATGTCTCACCAAAATTATTATCTGCGCATGACTTGGATTTAGCCGTTCCAGGGACTCGTGCAAGTAGTGGGAAGCCAATTGTGAAAATTTCGAAATTCGAGCCGGTATTTTCAGTGATCTCCTCTAAACAGAGACCAAGAAAGTTTTGCATCAAGGGTAGCGATGGTAAGGATTATAAATATCTTCTGAAAGGTCATGAAGATATCAGGCAGGATAGCTTGGTTATGCAACTGTTTGGTTTAGTTAACACATTGTTGCAAAATGATGCTGAGTGCTTTAGAAGGCACCTAGATATCCAACAATATCCAGCGATCCCGCTATCCCCTAAATCAGGATTATTGGGTTGGGTTCCGAACAGTGATACGTTTCATGTATTGATTAGAGAGTACAGAGAAGCTAAAAAAATCCCATTAAATATTGAGCATTGGGTTATGTTGCAAATGGCTCCTGACTATGACAATTTGACGTTGTTACAAAAAGTTGAAGTTTTTACGTATGCTTTGAATAACACGGAAGGACAGGATCTTTATAAAGTTCTGTGGTTGAAGAGTAGATCATCAGAAACATGGTTAGAACGAAGAACCACTTACACGAGATCATTAGCTGTGATGTCCATGACCGGTTACATATTGGGTTTGGGTGATCGTCATCCTAGTAACTTAATGTTGGATAGAATTACCGGGAAAGTTATCCATATAGATTTTGGTGATTGTTTTGAGGCTGCTATTTTAAGAGAAAAGTTTCCTGAAAAGGTGCCATTTAGGCTAACTAGAATGTTGACATATGCAATGGAAGTAAGCGGCATTGAAGGTAGTTTCCGTATCACGTGCGAGAACGTTATGAAAGTTCTCAGAGATAACAAAGATTCATTGATGGCGATCCTCGAAGCTTTTGCCTTCGATCCTTTGATTAATTGGGGTTTCGATTTACCGACGAAGAAGATTGAAGAAGAGACAGGTATTCAACTGCCCGCAATGAACGCCAATGAGCTGTTGAGTAACGGCACCATTACCGAAGAAGAAGTTCAAAAAGTGGAAAACGAGCACAAGAATGCCATTAGAAATGCAAGGGCTATGCTGGTTTTGAAACGTATAACAGACAAGTTAACAGGGAATGATATAAAAAGGTTCAATGATTTGGATGTGCCGGATCAGGTAGATAAATTGATTCAACAAGCTACCTCTGTGGAAAACCTATGTCAGCATTATATAGGTTGGTGTCCATTTTGGTAGCTTCTCTTATTACCTTATTACTTCTTTAGGTGAATGTAGATATGTAAAAATGTACAATAAATATTTACTTTCCTCATTAATATTTAGCTCTCAGTGTTACTTATCTTGAAAGAAAAGTTTCATTTTCAGATCACAGAAATGAAGTATGGATTTTCAGATAAAGAAGGCATGATGGATAATAGGATAAGATATTATAGGATACATGTTATATACAAACTCTAGAAAATAAAAGTCGGAAAAAAAAGTAAACATGCTTTCCACAGCACACTCACTACGCATTGACGTTTCCGTTACAAATTTACCGGTTACTTATTTCATTTCATGTTCTTTCTAGAGTTTAATCCTGGAGGTAACTGATTTGTACCATTTTTGTTATTAGAATTAACAATAGATGCCATTGGCATAGGGCCGCTTCCAAAGCCTTGTTGGAAATTAGGAGGGAAATTACCCTGTAGTATCATATTTGGATAAGGTGGCTGCGGTTGTTGACCTGCTCCTGGTAACATACCATTTGGTGGCATGGGAAATCTTTGTGGCAATGGTGGCATTGGACCGTTAGGAAAATTAGGATGCATGGGAAAAAATCCGGGAGGTGGGGGTGGTGGCATGAATTGTTGATGAGGTAAATTTGTTGCCGCTGGTGCCGTTTGTTTTCCTTTGTTATTCCTGTTTCCATTTGGGTTTTTATTCTGCCTTGGCTGCTTGTCATCCTTCTTATTTACATCTTTAGGATTCTTTTGGAATTGAACAAGGCCCGGTGGAGGTGGCATCATGTGCTGTGGGAAGTTTGGTGGTACTCCCATCATAGGAAATTGGGGGCCTTGATGAGGCATCAGCCCTGGGGGCGGAGGTGGAGTGTTGGTTTCATTTTTGCCCTTATTTAACAGTCCATTAAAAAATGCGCTATTATTAGGAGGATGCTGCGAAAATTCCATTGGTCGCATTTGTTGGGGTTGTTGAGGTTGCTGTTGGAATTGCGGAAGACTCCGCATCTCTTGAGTATCTTTGTCAGAGGCGGATAACAGTTGTGATTCTGCATTTGGGGTACCCGACCTAGATTCTTTGAAAAATGACATCAACCTTGAACCACTTTGATGTGGTGTGCTGTTGCCATCATTATTTGGTGCAGACGCGTTTGTTGATGGCGCCTGATTATTGGTATCTAATGAAGGCAATGAAGTAGCAGATTTATTGAAAAATGATGAAAAGCGTGATGATGAACTTTTGCCCAAATCTGAGTTTGTTTCTATATCATTAACTTGTTCTATATTAGCCTTAGAAATGGCTGGCTGCCCGATGGGAATGACAGGAGTTTGTTCTAAAGGTTCCTCTTTCTTATCTTGCCTCTTCAGGTTCAAGAAATCTGTTATCGAACTAGAACCGCTTGGCATGGCAGGTCTTAAATCGGCAGGATTCTCCTGCGTGGAGCTTTCTCTAGGGGCGATAGCAGTTGCGCTGCTGATTCCCTTAGCTTTTGAAATTTTCTTCAGGTCTAGTTCTTTCATCTTTGCCTTCCAGTCTTCGAAATCTGCAATTGAATGGCCGACATCACCGCCTAATTGCAGATTCTTGTCCATTTCCAGCATTTCTTGGTCAATTTTTTTGTCTTCATCGTCCTGTTGAGATCTTCTTTTGCCCCCCTGCATATTTTTGCTTCTACTCATTCTCCTCTCATCATTTTTACCGTTTTTATAACCTGATTTCCAGTTGCCTCCGCCATTAGTCCCGTTGAAATGATGGTTATTGGCATGCTTTTGATCCGGAGGGCCCATGCGCAATCGCCAAAACTTTCTCTTAGGTAGACTCTTCACAAGCTCCGTAATAAGTGAGTCTTCTTCAAATGAGGCGTTTGTTAAAGATGGTTTCAAATGGTAAAGTTCGTTCATGGAGTAGGCGTAGGTTTTATATTGAAGCTCCATTGGTTTATAGTTCGTTATAGGGTCCGTCAAACTACTGAAATTTAGCATGGCCGTTTTCTTATTTTTTTTATTACTGCCTTCTCTGTTGTTGGCACTCGTCGCAATGGAGTTGTTAGAGCTATCCGTCAAAGAGTTCACGCTACTGATTGGTTTCTCTTCTCTGTCCTTTTTAGCTAATTTTTGAAATAGAGTCGAGATGGCTTGCTGAGATTTGTGAGTAGCGGCTGCAACATCGTTGTCCGGTGATTCACCGGACAAGTGGGTGGCTGATATAATTGAAGGGTCGTTGAGTTCCATTGTGTGGGTTAAAGTCCTAATATGCTAGTCCTTTGTGTCCTGTGGAAGCAAGAACGTCTACTCTCGCTTATTTCTCACCTGATCCTTTTTGAAGCTTCCAACGAAATTCTTTAAAATTCGAAAACCCAAAACGTTTGTCACTCTTTACGTGGTTAATGAAGAACGTACAGTAGATATCAAGAGTAATAGCATGTCACATAATGTAAGATAATAGGATAAGGCCATATCTTACCACTGTTCTTGCATGATAAATGTGAATTTAAAGTTAATGATAATCTAATTACATAACATAGATGTAAGTATTAGCATAAATATAACTACAATCTTTTCTTGTTTTCTTTTATTCTGGGCATGAAAGCTATTGATCCTGCTTCAAAACTGAAATGAAATTATCTACAAACCATTTTTCAAATTGCTTCTGACCCATTGTGGTTAACATATTGACCAATTGAATGCTTAGTTCTTGGGGTAACTGTATTTGTGGGAGATATATCTGCGTGAGGTACTTTACACATTCGTTTTCATTTGTAGTTGGATTATTGTTAACGAGAAATAGCTCTCTCAGTAATCTTGCCAGATCAGATGCCATAGTCTTAAAGTTCCCCTCCTTGATATTGAACTTGTATATTGGATTAAACGGGATTTCAAAAATCATCGGGACACATTTCATGATGAAAAATTCATTGAGACCATCGATTTTCAAGTTGGGGTCTCTGTTGATATCATCATTGTCCAAACATGAACCGCTCCCAAAACATTTGATGAAGTTGCACAACACATTCAGGGAGACTTTCATCATCGACGTTTCTTGAATTTCTTGTGGTGTGTAAGTGACTAAATCGTTTAATGTAATTGGCAGAATGGATCTGTTTATATCTGATAACAGTATTGAAGTAACAGAATTATTAGTGAATGATTGTAAAAATGTGTAATATGCCTTTTTCAACAGTACTTTATCTCTATATGAATCAGTGACGACAATATTCTTATTTGCGGAGGCTGTGGTAGTAAGAGTATTGTCTATAGATTTATTAATGCTTGCTTGTTGGTGGTGCTGCTCATCAATCTCTTTGATAATAGAGTGAACTTTGTTAATTAATGGAGAAAGTAATTGATTGAATAACTGGTAACAGTCCAAGTCTGCGTGGAACATGTGGATCAGTTGAGATAAAAACCCAAGGAAATCAATCATCTCCCATGACTTTAAATCTGTGGATGATAAGATCAACTCAATCAATTTATTGATGAATGGTAAAATCTTGTTATTTAGAATTGGAATTAGTCTGGCAAAGGTAAATCTAGACGCATCTCGAATATTTTCGAATTTATTGAAAAAAGAAAATGTTACTAGTATAACCTCAGCGATATTGGAGAATTTATGGATTAAAGAATCGTTGATTAACTTTTTATTAACCATCATATTGTTAACTTGATTTTCAGGGACCAAGCCTATGTGCAAACCTCTAGCCAAAGTACCAATAGCCATTAAAATATGATGACATTCCAAAATTACGACTGGTGAAGCTCCCTGGGTGATACAGCCTTCTAATTGCGTGAATAGTGGTGTTAATATCTGATCTAATATATCGTAATCCATGCTATCAGCAGCGGTAGCAGGGTCATGACTACTATTGTTCAGTGTGACTATGAAACCAATACCTTCGAAAATGTACAGTTGATTATCGAAAATTGTATCATTGTCATCTGTCCCTTGTGCGTTAATAGAGGTAACTTTTATTTGGAGTAGCGGGCTTATTTTATTAGTGATTTCATTGACTAGACTTTTATTTGTGAATAAAATCTTCTTCAAATTAATTCTCGTTAGTTTTAAAAACCTCGTAAACAAATACCACGATCTAAGTCTAACGTTTTCTCTCTTATTGAACATAGCAAATGGGCTCATAAAAATATTCAAGATCAGCAGATATTTCTCATCGTCATCAGTAGCGCTTGCCGTGTTAGCGCTTGTTGAAAATATGAAGTTATAATTCTTTACAATTAGTTCCATGAACAGAATTTGAATTTGCTCGTTATCGATTGTCAATAAGAAATCTTTCATCATTAATAGTTCATTCAAAAATCGTACTAAGGTTAATGAAGGCTGTGAAGTCATAATTTCATTTTTGTTCAGGCCAAAGTAGTTGTTCTTGATACATTCGCTTAGATTAAAGATTTGATAAATAGTAAGTTCAAAAACCTGCCAGCTTTCGTTTTTGCAGTTCATCAGGTTCGTGGAAATTTCTTGGGTGATGTTATTTGCAAATAGAATTGGATCAATCACCACTATAATCTCCTGAAAAATTTTCAATTTAAATCTTATAGCTTCATTAAATTCTTCGAAATCATCCTGTGTGATTTCGTCGTCTGAAAACTTCATTCTTTTGAAACAAATCTGTTGGAAGTTATTTAAAAAATCCTTATGCAATGGTAAAAAATTTTGAGAAGATGACTTATATTTCTTCAAAAAAGCCAGATAGTTTGACCAGAATGGGAATGTGTTTCCTGTTATTGAGTCGAACTCATTATTCATGAATTCCAAAAGTATTGGTATTATCTTCTCTAATAAAATCGTATCGACGTTTGAAATTACAGATTCCTTGTATAAAGTATCCAGTTTTGGATCATCATTAGTCTGTTCGATAATAATGGTGAATTCCATCCCAAATGACGTGATTAACTTGACCAAACTCTCCCAGACTTCCAAATTATCGAATGTAATGATTTGAGGGTTCATTGATATGGATTGATGATAATAGCTCAATTCGTTAGTCAGATTTATCATATTCAAAAAAGCCAGCTTGTCCATTGGTTTCATTTTCTTGGAGATGATGGCCAGTATGCAATTATGACATGAAATTTTGGTTTCTTTATGATTTAAAAATTTATAAATTAATTGCAAATAATAATTATTCGCATCGATAATTAAATTAATATCGATCCATGAGATGAAGCTCCCTATACAATCCAGAGTAGAATTGATTAATCCAGGACACTGTGAGACAACTTGTTCATCCAGTTTTAAACACTGAAACCAAACATTATTCAATTTCATAATATCATTATCACGCATCCAATCTTTTATATTATTGTTTTTTAATTGAGACTCCTTGGACCTGATGAAACTTTGATCTGCAATCTCTGAATTGATCATCAGACAAAGCTTGTTAAAGAATTCAAGGCCTAAAAGACTGTTACCATCAGTAGTCGGACTGATACTGGAAATGGCTGAATCAACTTGGAAAAGATTCATCAGATCATCAAAAAAACTATTCCACTGGTTTCCGTTACAATCGCTGTACATCAACATAAACAAAGTAGTCAGAACTTCGGAAATCTTATTCATCAAGAAATCAGGTAATTTAGCTTGCTTATTGGCCAAGACTTGAAATTTAAGCCATTTAGTGATTTCAAACTTTATCAAATTCAAGCCGTTTGCATTGGCATTTAAGCCCTCTCTCATCAATTCAATCAAAGTGGACAGCCCATAAAACTTCAGCAAATCATTTGAGTTCTCATTAATGACTAGTGATATAAAGATCTCCATTGCATTATCTGAGGATTTAATCTCATTTAGTAGCTCGATGGCCTGTCTTTTGGTAGCCACATCTGAGCGTGGATCGTTCACTGCATTTACCAGCTGCTGAATCCGTTCTAGCATTCCTCGATCTGACTGGAAACACTTGTTCTATAAGTTGCCTATAGCCAACTTTTCAAAACTAACTGATGTAATATGAAAAAATTTTAGTTTTTTTGTCTTATAGTTTTTCAATTTTTCGGTTTGAGTCTGAAAATTGATCCCACAATGAGTAATCTCCAAAAAAAAAGCCACCTATACCAAAAATAAGGATATTCACGTTCAAAAAGAACAACACACACCCAAAAGAAGATACGATGAGTTACTTGATTTTGCCCTTGGTGAGTGTTGGGAATATACCGCAGTTGAGTGTCGACTGGCTGCTCAATTCGCAGTCGAATGAGTGGGAATATCTGGAGGCGTTAGATTCCAAGTATCTAGTGGAATTCGTGGGACCGCTAGATAGGCCAGAGGATGGTAGCAAGTCCCTCTATCCAGACGTTGAAATGAAGTATAGTAGCGCTCTGGAGGTTTTTTACAACAAGAAACGAGGAATTTATGCCATACAACAACGAACACCTCTGGTGTCGGGAAACTATTTGAATAATTTCATCGTAGAGGTCATTGTGCCACTCTTGAGCAAGTATAATGTGTCGGAGTTATGCATCTGGGACTCTTTAAGTGCGATGGAGGACGAAAACGGTGTGATAGTGCACCCAGACGAGATATTTTCGCTGGGTGAATTTCATTTCGACGATGAGGCCGATCTCCTTTCAAAGCTCCATCTCGACGATCAAGGGTCAATGGTCAACAATTGGTTGAGGTTTACTCCAGCGAGTTTCCAAGACAAGATATCTATCGATCAGCCGATTTTCAAGATTCTTTTCCAAATACTGAATGCTGTACAAAGATGCTGTACTCTTCACAGCATCAAGTACTGTAACTGTTTAGCCAATGAAGGAGACAACTCGTTGGATTCGCAACAGTTCCTGCAATGGATAATTTCTCAAAGGGTTGTCAAAAGCCTACCAACAATAAAGAAATTTGTTAGGCCCTTGTCATGGAAAGGTGTGTACGGAGTAGCAGATACCAGAGATAAATTTAAAGATTTGTACAGTTGAAACCAAGAACTATCTGTTGATATATATATATATATATATGTATATAGATTAGATACATATACATTTGTGCATACGTAGCAGCGACTTACATATACTGCTTCAGAACTCTTTGCTCGACGTTATCAAGACAGGTTTCATGTTGAATTATGGTTAAATCGTTGGCCATTGCATGCATGGCCTTGTCCACCTGTGACTGTGGAGGGCCCTGAGCACCTTGTGGCCCGCCCACTCCGGCTTGTACCCCCATATCCTGGTCATTCAACCCAATCAAGTTGTAAACTGGATTCAACCCGAGCACAGAGATGAAATACCATGAGATAGAACTGACCCATCTGACGTCTAGGTCCTGACAAACAATACCGGTTTGTAACATTTCTTTGAACTTGGCAGTTAAAGGAAAGGGAAGTTGCATAAGAATGAATCCAGCGAAGAAATGGTTGACCCACCACATGATAATGGTCTGAGGGATGAAACTTGCCATGTTTCCCTTCGCCATGTTCATCATGGCATTTGACATGCTGGGATCGTTGAAGGGATTGGGCATTTCTGCAGCAGCCGTGCCATCCTGCTGCTTGGCCTTGGCCAAATGTCTTTCCTCGGTAAGATCCTTGATAAGAAATTCTCTCTTGACAGCGAAAGCCTCTGCAGATAGATTCCCGCCGTTTCCAATCAATAATTGTGCCCACTGCAAGTATTGCCATTCAGTTAGCTTCACTCTTGGTTGCACTTCATTGGCACTATTCCCCGTTATGAGCGTCATGATGTACTGTTTGAGCACACCCGTCAACACCATGACAATCGAAATAGGCAACAATACCCAATACTTCAGCTGGTCATCCAATAACATACGTGGCGTGCTGGATTGCTGGATATTCCGTGGTTATCGATATGGACCCCGAAGAGAAGTTGTTCTAGTTGTGCTAAATCATTCTTCTTAACATTACATTACTTTGTTGTATTGTTTTCGTTCTTAGTGAGCTGGGCAATGTCCAGCCCAATAACCATTAAATAACAAGCAATATATATAAATATTTATAAGTTTGCGGTTCCCTGTCCATGATACCGTTTATTTTTGCTTTCGAGTGAATATGAGCCAGTTATGACCGCCGTGATCGGTAACTGAGGGCGAGGTCATTTGGTTTGTGGCCAATTGGTCCAGTAAAAGCTTGACTTGCGATTTAATGGGCGTGCTCTCATCCAGAGGTCCATCCTGAGTGTTCGCTCGTGCTATCTTCAGAAGTTTCCAATAGTCCAAGTTGCGGTACATTCGGGAAGACTCCTCCAACAAAGGTTGGATGTAGGAGACTGCTTCGTTTATGCCGGCTTCACCGCCAGCACTACTTGCCACGGAGCGGTTGGGCCCGGAATTGATGTTTATGCCAATGGTATGCACCCTCAACCTTATCGGCACGCTAGGCATACTTTTGAATAAAATCAATTTCGACAGATATGGGATGTCCTGCACGGTTTGGAACAGGCACCGATACTCGTGTGCTGACCCACTAGGGTCTGTGAGGAATTCCAGTCCCAGGCACCGGCCCATGGCGAAGTTTCTTAGCCTTTTCTTCATGAAGACAGTCGGAAACTTGTCGTTTATAGCACCCTTAACTACGGCCTCTCTTATGAACTCCTTCCATAAATAGGGCAGACTGTAGGAGGAATCCGTCGTGGAAACAGCACCGCTGCTTTCCCAATCGTAAAGCAAAAAGGTGTTGTATTCATTCAAGTACTCCTGGTATTTGTTCTCACATAGTTTTTCCTTTATCTTGCACTTGAGTTTAAAGCGTTGTCCGCTCGTTACTTTGCCATATTTCAGTACAAACTTGGGCGTCTTTAGGGCTTTCAAAACTTCGCTGCTACACGTTCCGTAGCTTACCATACTTGCGCTCTCAGTATGTCCTCTTTCCTCTTTTGTTCTTTTTCACTCTAAAGCACAATAAGACTATGATGCATCAGAAAGACAAAATAGATAAAATAGACTTGAAGAAAAACTGGAAAAACGAAATTAACATATATATGTATGATCACACTTGACCGTCATACATTCTTGGATCTTTTCGAGTGGGCATGAAATGCCTTGTCGCTTGAGTATACCTAAATACTGTCACTGAAGTTTATAAGGAAGTGCTGTCAATCTCAAGGAGCTCGCTTTGCATATATGATTCAGAGTAATCAAAATCTCTACATAATACCTTAAGAACAAAATCTCCTCCTATAAAAATTACTCAGCCCTTTTGGCCAAGTGGTAAGGCATCGCACTCGTAATGCGGGGATCGTGGGTTCAATTCCCACAGAGGGCAGTTAATTTTATTTTTTTCTCTTTTTGTTAGAGTCAAAGATCACCTTAAGCTCTCCTATTTTTCTCATTGTGATAGAAGAGCGATTGACCACACCGGCAGATAAGTCGTTGTACCTTTTCTGTGTTTACTCTGGTACTCCTCAATTTTTTGTTTACATGTATGTCTTCATCGAAAAAAGTTTTTTGTTTGGTTTTTTATCATGTAATTACCTAATTAGGAAATTTACACGGCTCATTGCGTATTGACAGATGTTTCAAATATGAGATTGCTGCTACATCGCCATGAAACATTTGAATGTTCGAGTTTATAAACCGGGACGTAAGCATAGTGATTTATGCTGCCTTTCTTTTCAAAGAGGCTGTAGGTAGCCTAAAAGTTTCAAATAA
Organism: Saccharomyces kudriavzevii IFO 1802; assembly: GCF_947243775.1. Classification (NCBI taxonomy): domain Eukaryota; kingdom Fungi; phylum Ascomycota; class Saccharomycetes; order Saccharomycetales; family Saccharomycetaceae; genus Saccharomyces; species Saccharomyces kudriavzevii. Next base: position 38,488 of record NC_079282.1, on the reverse strand, counting down.
GAAAGAGAGCATAGAATGAACTTTCTTCGAAATTTTAGGAATACAAGACGCTATCACATCTTCCAGAACTTGAGCGTATGTAAGGACTACAAGCTATTATTGATGATGTTGATAAGTACCGTGGCGACGGGCCTGGTGCCGGCAGTCACTTCTATTTTAACAGGCAGAGTGTTTGATCTACTATCAGTCTTTGTGCTTAGTGGATCTCATCATGATTTATACCGGCAGCTGCTACAAAGGTCAATGGCGGTAATGGCACTCGGGGTTGCTTCTGCGCCCGTTATGTGGCTTTCATTAACATCCTGGATGCACATTGGCGAGAGACAGGGCTTTAGAATACGGTCGATGTTACTGGAGGCATATTTAAAGAAAAAGCCCATCGAATGGTATGATGCTAACGAAACATTACTAGGAGATTTTACTCAAATAAACAGGTGCGTGGAAGAGCTAAGATCAAGTTCAGCGGAGGCATCTGCCATAACTTTTCAGAATCTCGTTGCCATATGCGCGCTTATAGGGACGTCATTCTTTTATTCCTGGTCATTGACTTTGATCATCCTATGTAGTTCCCCCATAATTGCTCTTTTTGCAGTAGCATTTTGCAGAATGATCCACATATATACAAAGAAGGAGAATACCGAAACAGGTAAAGCGGCCCAGTTGCTTACATGGTCAATGAATGCCGCTCAGTTGGTGAGATTGTATTGTACCCAGCCTTTGGAAAGGAAAAAATTTGAAGAGATTGTTTCAAATTGTAACACTTTCTTTATTAAGAGTTGCTTCTATTTAGCTGCAAATGCTGGGGTGCTACGGTTTTTAACGCTGACTATGTTTGTACAAGGATTTTGGTTTGGCTCAACCATGATCAGAAAGGGCAGATTGAATATTAATGATGTCATTACTTGCTTCCACTCCTGTATTATGTTAGGCACCACCTTAAATAATACCCTACATCAAATAGTAGTTCTTCAAAAGGGTGAAGTAGCTCTAGAGAAAATCATGACTTTATTAGAAAACGGACCTAAACGAAATACTTCGAATACTATAGAACTTTACCAACCTCTAATAGACTACGCAACTGGTGATTTGGTTTTTGAAAATGTTTCGTTTGCATATCCAAGTAGACCTACTGAAACTATTTTGCAGAACGCTGGTATAAAATTTCCTGGAGGTCAGTTCACCTTTATAGTTGGTAAATCAGGCTCTGGTAAATCTACAATATCTAATCTATTATTGAAATTTTACGATGGCTATGATGGATCAATATCTATCAACGGCCGCAATATTCAAACAATCCCACAAAAATCGTTAATTGAGAATATCACCGTTGTAGAACAGCGTTGTACTTTATTTAATAATACCCTTAAAAACAATATTCTTTTAGGTTCGACAGGTTCGATAAGAAACGCCGATTCTAACACTATCGACAATAACAATTTAATCAAGGAAGCCTGCAGAATGGCCCTTCTGGATAGGCTTATTTTAGATCTCCCTGATGGACTAGAAACAATAATCGGGAGTGGAGGGATTACACTAAGTGGTGGCCAACAGCAAAGGGTTGCTATAGCACGTGCATTCATCAGGGACACTCCAATATTATTCCTGGACGAAGCTATCTCTGCTTTGGATATAGTTCATCGCAATTTACTTATGAAAGCGATTCGACATTGGAGGAAAGGAAAGACTACAATTATATTGACACATCAATTGAGCCAAATTGAAGCTGATGATTATTTGTATCTAATGCAAGACGGTAAAGTCATTGAAAGCGGTATCCAGTCGGAATTATTAGTGGATTCTACCACCACATTTAGTAAATGGTACCATCTACAGGAAGACTATTTTGATGCAAAAACTGTTGTAAATACAAAGACTGAAGAAAAATCCATATCCACCATGGAAAGTTTTAACTCTCAATTGAAAACTCCAAAATTTGAATCAGGCCTAAACAATCTAGGATATGATGAAGCTGATCGCCTATCCTTCTATGAAACAGTTCATCTGCGGAGATCGAACAACAAGACAAGAAGAATAAGAATCGGGGATGATAACCATGAATATGCAGTAAAACAACAGAATGATATCGAAAACGCAAATGGCCCGCAAATCTTGAGCGTTTCTCACATAATGAAAACAATGATCAAAAGCATCAGATACAAAAAAATTCTTATCTTAGGGTTGCTATGCTCTCTTATTGCAGGCGCCACAAATCCCGTTTTTTCGTACACGTTCAGTTTCTTGCTAGAAGGTATTGTTCCATCCACGGATGGAAATACTAGTTCTTCATTTTACTTAGCGAAATGGTCATTTGTTGTTCTTGGTGTCGCTGCAGCAGATGGTATTTTTAATTTCGCCAAAGGATTTCTATTAGGCTATTGTAGTGAATATTGGATTATGGACCTTAGGAACGAAATCATGGAAAAAGTAACGAGAAAGAATATAAACTGGTTTTCTGGTGAGAACAACAAGGCAGCTGAAATTTCTGCACTAGTTATGAATGATTTGAGAGATTTGAGGTCTTTGGTCTCAGAATTTCTGAGTGCAATGACTAGCTTTATTACTGTGTCAACTATAGGGCTAGTATGGGCATTGATATCAGGTTGGAAGTTAAGTTTAGTCTGTATATCAATGTTCCCATTGATAATAATCTTCTCAGTCATTTATGGCAGCAGTTTGCAGACATATGAAACCGATTACAAGTCATCGGTCGCTCAATTAGAAAATTGCTTGTATCAAATTGTCACTAGTATCAAAACCATCAAGTGTTTACAGGCTGAGTTTCATTTCCAATTAACGTACCATGATATGAAGACTAAAATGGAGGGGATTGCTTCTAAACGTGCCATTGCCACAGGGTTCGGTGTATCTATGACAAACATGATTGCTATGTGTATTCAGGCTATTCTTTATTACTATGGATTAAAGCTGGTCATGGTTCATGAGTATACTTCAAAGAAAATGTTTGCAACCTTCACTTTGTTATTGTTCACTATTATGTCGTGCACTACTTTAGTGGGCCAAATTCCTGATATCAGTCGAGGCCAACGTGCTGCCAGTTGGATTTACAGAATTCTCGATGAAGCCGAGTGTACTCTAGAGATTGAAGACAATAACGGAAGAGTACTAGGCATAAGTGGCGGTACGTATTATGGTAACTCGAATAAGCCTATCGTTTCGATACAAAATCTGACATTTGCATACCCATCCGCGCCTAATATCTCTATTTATAAACGCATGGATCTTAACATGTTTTGTGGACAGACAGTGGGTATTGTGGGTGAGTCAGGTTCAGGAAAGTCTACGCTAGTTCTTCTATTAACCGGGCTTTATGCTTGTAAAGTAGGATGTATCGAGATAGACGGCACAGACGTAAATGACTGGAATTTGACAAGTCTAAGAAGAGAAATCTCAGTTGTTGAGCAAAAGCCATCTTTATTCGATGGTTCCATTAGAGACAACCTGACCTACGGTTGTCTTGGCCAAATGCCTGATTTTGAATTGTATGACGCATTGAAATATGTGGGAATCTATGACTTTGTAGCTTCGCTGCCTCAGAGTTTGGATACACGTATTGATACGAATCTATTGTCAGGTGGACAAGCCCAAAGACTTTGCATAGCCAGAGCGCTACTAAGAAAATCGAAAATTCTGATCTTAGATGAATGCACCTCAGCCTTGGATTCCGTCAGTTCCCGTATTATTAATGATATTGTTAAAAAGGGACCACCCGCTCTATTGACTATGGTTATAACGCATAACGAAGAGATGATGAGGTGTTGTTCCTCAGTCGTCGTTTTCAAAGATGGCAAAATAGTTGAGGAGGGAAGCTTTGATACTTTATATAATGATCATAAAGAATTATTTCGAATTATTTCTCCGGCAGAAGTAGTTGAACGCAAGTAAATATAAAAAAGGACAAGGCTTACTTAGGCTTGAAGACAGTGTGAAAAAAATTTCTAATAATAATTATTCTTTTTCACTAAAGAAAAGGTTGTGTAAAGTCATACATATATAGATAACATGTAGTATTGTGTAGTTGATATTTTTTATATTTTATTTTGTTTTGGTCAGGCAGAGTTGAGTTACTCAAAGATGAATGGTGATAAATGGGACTTCAACATCTTCACCCTCCTTATCATCTGCGCAGATTTCTAGGATCATTGTTGATACATGCGCTGGGATATCTTTTTTAGTCACCAATTTAACTAATTGAGTAATTGGTAAATTTAATCTTTCTTTCAGTTTTTTTTGTGGGAAAAATGATGCATAAAGCAGAGAAACGCCATACGAAAGCATCGTAATCTCTAAACCCTCATCTTTCTCAAAATGTTCGATTAACTGACTTAATTTGATATCTCCTTTTATATCAAACCTATCCCAAATTTTATCGTACGTCTTATTGTTATATTCTCCCTTTGGTGAGGCAATTGGCTCCGAGAAACCGAAAAATGGCAACGCTAGATTAACAAAGCCATTTCTATATTGTTCAATGTCCGTCTTGTTATCCACCAATTTATATAACTCCAAATTAACTAAGCCAGTAACTAAGCAAGTAGTCGTTGCGATGGCAGGAATGATACGGCCAGCGATAAATTTAGTCTTTTGGCGGTCGGCAGTTTCAATGAAGTAGTTTTGAGCTCTACAATTAGAACATGCAGTTATGAATTCAATATGATGATTGGTGTCATCATCCTTTTCAAAATCGACAGGTTCTAGTTTAAAGCCAGCCAAAGTGGAAGGATCTGGTAGAGACGATGCCAATTGATCAATTTCATCAGAACCATTCATAGCATTGGCATTTGGATCTGGATCGTCATCGCTAACTTGAATTTTCAGGTTTGCATTTGGAGTGAACTCTGAAATAATCATGTGATCGATGACAAGCTTGTATTCATCCACATTTGGTTCAGAATCGTAGTCATCACTTTTCAGACCATAGTTGAATGCACGCAATTTGGCGCCTGCTACGACAAAGTGGAAATGATCAGTATTATAAATATTAAACTCTAATGGTGTTGGAGCACGCTTGGCACCGGACCAAAATGGTTCACCGTTAGAAGTCTTGGCGTCCTTCGGGAAGTTGAATAATAACTGCTTGATATCGTGGTTAAATTTCTTTTCAAATTCCAATCTTGCCCACTTGATACAATCTTCGAAATTGTATGGCCTGTTGGACAAAGATTCTGAAATAGATTCAAGGATCCCTTTTACATCACCACTTTGCTTCAACGTTTGCTCGACAAAATTTGATTGGGTCAAGTACATATTAACGTTTTCAGCGGAATCAGCAAAGTAACCTTGGAACAGAGATTTAGCCCAGGCAATAGTATGATCAATCTTATTAGGAAAAGAGCGCAGAGTACACAATGGAATAGACTTTTCTGGGGGGTCCCTAGAGGAAGAATATGATTCAGTAAGTCTTGGAATAATAACTTGAGTATTACCTTTGGTACCCAGAGTACCAGATTCCAGTAGCGGTTTTCTATAAAAGACACAACGACGGTCCACGTATGTCCTTGCGTCGACGTTATCTAGAGCATTAGTAACAAAATCTAGACTTCCCCAAAACGAATCGTTGAATATTTCTTCAGTTTCGGGGCCGACCTTATCGATCTTAGCATTTATTTTGCCCTTTAAGTCAGGATTCATGATACAGACAGCCTCTGCAGCCACTTCAGATTTGTTCTTCCCAACATCCTTTGGTCTGAATAAGAACTGACGGTTCAAATTAGATTTTTCAATCGAATCGTTATCCGTAACGACAATATAACCATCTGAACCAGAACCTAGCCCTAAAAGCGCCCAGTTTTTCAACATCTCGCAACCAATAGCACCGGATCCAACAAGGAAAACTTTTGAGTTAGCTATTTTCTTTTGGAACTCCAAACCAAACACGGCGATTTGGTTATCGTAACGAGAGTTTATTGGCCGTGTGGTCTTTTCATTTCTTGGGAAATCGTTGGAATCTGGCAACGACTCTAAGGAATCGAAATACATGATTTGCTTCAATGGAGTAAATTTACCAGAACAGGCTTTTAGTACTTCTTGTGCGACAAGACCACCGAAGAACGCTACAACACCAGGAATGTCACCCCTTGCTTGATAGGAAAGTTCTTTGATTAAGTCTTCATTAACCTCTGCACCTTCGCCCAGCACCTGTGGTTGTTGAACGGATAAATCTGTGACCAATTTGATCAACTCTTTGGCGTCTTCGCTATTCATTGTTCTTGGCAGCAGGCCGCTATGTCTAACGGTAAATTGATGTAATGCCTGAAATCCTAAATGCAATTGGGCAGCTCTATCGAATTTAGCGAAATCTGCAAAGACGAATTCAGGACTGGACAATTGCTGCTTGAGCGTTTTGAATGAGATTTTGCGGGGTACTTTGACTTCGGTGAAGATACCACCTTTCTTGTATTCGCCGAACTCCTTAACGGAACCAATTCTGAATGCAAATGGTCCCAAGACTTCAACTTTGAAAAGGGTCCCATCATTCAATTTTTCAAGACCTTCCACTTCGGAAAACCGGACGAAATTGCCATCTTCCAACCCGTGCCTGTTGTCGTCCAACATGGTCACTGTTCCATCCGGCTCGATGTCTGAGATCATGCCAGAACGAGGTTCCTCACCGGTGGGGTCCAACACTGTGAACTCGTCACCAAGGTCTACAAAAACATTACCGAACAAACCTCTTGTCTCCGAGGAAATGAATTTTATATCGGAAGAATGACAGAATTCGTTGATTTTCACCTTATCCTCCAAAGAAACAGTGTCAGTAGCGACCACGACCTGGAATTGACTCAATTGTGTGACATCGTCCAAGGAGTCTAACACATTTACTGGCACGTATGCGTTCAACTCAGCCAGCTTGGCTCTGGTCACCTCTCCCCTCTTTTGACCAACGTCCTTTTCGGTTAAGAAAAATTGTGTAGACAAGTCTGCCAATTGAACCGGCTCAGGGTCAAAAACGGTCATGGACTTGACACCTGCCAGCACAACATTCTTCGCTATCTCAACACCTAATCCCTTCAACCCGAGAATCAACACGTTGGACGTTTGCATTTTCAACATGGCTTCCTTACCCAACACATAAAGTTGACGAGAATAAAGACTTTCGTCGATCTCTCCTGCGGCGGCAGGGACACCACTATCTTTACTGCTCATAGTTATAATTATATGTTCTTTACTTTACTACTGAGGCTACTCTCAATACCGGCTATGGAGTCAGGGATTGGCGGTTGTTCATCCTACTTAATGAGCTTTTTCGATCATTTTCACCTTTTTTTCGCCACCCAACCTTTTGTCACAATACACGAAAGCGTGCGGCAGGGTTACGTAATAATAGCCTTACAAGGAAGCTTTGCTTATATTGTGTTATATACAGCCACGTTAAAAACAAGATCGTGGTCAGTAAGGAGCGGATAGTCAGTAAAAGCGCCCTAAGCTCTACTAAAAACTGGGCTTTAAAAGATGTTTCTCGTCAATTAAAAAATCTGTTGTCCCTATCTGGTTACTCATCATACAAATCCGCTCCATCGCCTCACCATCACTACGCAGTGCAACAAGACGAGTAAGAGACACCAAGACCTGGTTGTCCTGCTGGACAAAGGCATGTCTTGATGTTGTCGTCTCCCTGCGAGGCACTGTTTATTTGCAAGAAAGTATGTTCCTTTTCCTTTTGGGTGTAGATAATTTGAAGTTGATAATTTCTTCTTGCTTTTTTATACTCCACTCCGCTAATTTTTCTCCATTTTTTTTTCACTTTTCTCAGCTTTTTTGTCTTGTTTTTTGTTAGGGCTGAAGAAAAATGCAGCAAGATCGTGAATAATACGAATAATACAATTTGTCGGCAGTGAGTGCTGATGATGAATGATGGCGTGCTTCTTTCTCTTGGCTTGCAAACGTAGACGGTTCCATGCGTCAGTATTGGGTCTCACAGCGTGTCTTTCAAACCCTCGCTGTCCTTCAATATCACTAGAGACGGCGAAGTGTTCTTGCAGTAAATCAATGTTTGATCATCATTATGGCTCGTTGACTCATCCGAGCCCATAACTGATATTAAGGTGCGCACAATATTTTACAAGAGCTTTGTTGTATTCAGGACATTACCCAATCGTCTTAGACACACACAACATCCCCCTGCCCATAAGAAATGTCTGTGCACGCTGCAACAAACCCAATTAATAAGCATGTGGTTTTAATCGACAACTACGACTCCTTCACATGGAACGTTTACGAGTATTTGTGCCAAGAGGGCGCCAAAGTCAGCGTCTACCGTAACGATGCAATCACAGTTCCTGAAATCGCCGCTTTGAGCCCCGACACGTTGCTTATTTCGCCCGGACCAGGCCACCCAAAGACGGATTCCGGTATCTCAAGAGACTGTATAAAGTACTTTGCTGGAAAAATTCCAGTCTTTGGGGTCTGCATGGGCCAGCAATGTATGTTCGACGTCTTTGGTGGTGAAGTTACATACGCGGGTGAAATTGTCCACGGTAAAACATCACTCATCACCCACGATAACTGTGGGATTTTTAAGAACGTGCCCCAAGGTATTGCAGTGACGAGATACCACTCTTTAGCTGGTACCGAAGCATCCCTGCCATCCTGCCTCAAGGTTACTGCTAGCACGGAAAATGGCATCATCATGGGTGTGAGACATAAGAAGTATACAGTGGAAGGTGTGCAGTTCCATCCAGAATCCATCTTGACCGAAGAGGGTCACTTGATGATTAGAAATATTCTGAACATTAATGGTGGCACATGGGAGGAGAATGGCTCGTCTCCTTCAAACTCTATTTTGGATCGCATCTATGCTCAACGTAAAATTGATGTTAATGAACAATCTAAAGTCCCAGGTTTCACTTTGCAAGATTTACAATCAAATTATAACTTAGGTCTTGCTCCACCGGTACAGGACCTCCACGCAAAACTGTCATCATCTCACAACAGAGCCGCCGTTCTTGCTGAAGTCAAGCGCGCATCTCCCTCAAAGGGTCCTATCTGCCTAAAGGCCGTTGCTGCTGAACAGGCTTTGAAATACGCGGAGGCTGGGGCTTCGGCCATCTCCGTATTGACTGAACCCCATTGGTTCCAGGGGTCATTGCAGGATTTAGTCAATGTGAGAAGAATTGTAGACTTGAAATTCTCCCCCAAGGAGAGACCTTGCATTCTAAGAAAAGAATTTATCTTCAGCAAGTATCAAGTCCTAGAAGCAAGATTGGCAGGGGCTGACACCATCCTTCTAATAGTCAAGATGTTATCTCAGCCCTTATTAAAGGAGCTGTACGATTACAGTAGAAAGTTAAACATGGAGCCTCTTGTGGAGGTAAATTCCAAAGAGGAGTTACAGCGGGCTTTGGAGATTGGCGCTAAAGTTATAGGTGTCAATAATAGGGATCTACACTCATTTAACGTGGACCTAAACACCACCAGCAATCTTGTAGAATCTACTCCTAAGGAGGTTCTTTTGATTGCTCTTTCGGGAATCACCACGAAGGAAGATGCGGAGAAATATAAGAAAGAAGGTGTTCATGGATTTTTGGTGGGTGAGGCGTTGATGAAATCAACCGATGTAAAGAAGTTTATTCATGAACTAAGCGAGTGATTGAGACTCGTATGACGTCCCACAGAGTAACAAGCGCCGATTGCTGTAAAACTTGGACGACTTCCCATATATTAATGTAGCCTTTAGAAAATATATAAAAATAAAGATATATAGATATATATAAATATAGAGATAGATCTATACATCTATACGACCGTGAAAGAGATAGTATGTAATGAAAAATAAATAACTCGTCTCTCTTAATGGCAGGCAGCTTTTTTTTTTTATCCTTTGTTTTTACTCACTTTTTTTTTTGGTTTTTATCATTTTTTTTTGGTTTCCGATTAAACAAGTAATCGTCATTCTATCATACACTCAACTCGCTAATCTCTCTTCAAAGGATCTGGCTTGGAAAATTTAGGGCTCTGCGCATATTTTAAACCTTTGAATTGCTGTTCTTTATCATGTGTTTGATGAACAATTAAGAATCCAACATCCACCAATTTAGGCCAGTTGACATATTGGAGACCGTTCTTGAACAAAAAGTTGGTAGATAGCGCCAAGGTGATCGACGCACCAGCAAAGTACAACAAGTTCTTACCATTGGTAAATTTATCCTTGGGGAAAAAAATTGTAGCACCTAAAACAGTCAGGGCGGCACAGATAATCATTGGGATTAGCTGGATATACACAGGCCTTCTGTCGGGAAATGGTGACTTGATGGAGGCAGTATGTGGTCTAAATCCACCAAGGAACAGATCATACGAATCTTGTCTAGGACCATCAGTTAAATTGTTCTGATAGTAACGAGATGCTGAATTCAAAAAATCGTTCAACGCCCCTAGACGTGTACGTTTACCAGTTCTTGTAAAGTCGGTCTTCAAGGCTCCAGTACCTGAGTAAGCAACACTAACTGCATCAGCATTATCGGCCCACAGGTTTTGATAGGATGTCAACAACGTAGTCTTCTCTTCCCAAGTTTTCCCAGCAGCAATGACATTGGCAGCTTCGAATTCCTTTTGCAAAACCCATTGAGCTAAAACTGATTGAACAACATTTGTTCTGTCCAAACAATCCATACAATTTGTTCTGACTACGGAATGTTGCTCACTGATTATCTGAACGGTTTTACCGTTAGAATCAATGACCTTATGAAAGAAATCTTCGTTAGACAATCCCAATTTCTCCAAGTGATCAATTAACAATTTGACTCTATGCCATTGCATCTTACGACATTCATGATGAAAGTCAAAATAGACATAATGAATCCTTGGATCATTTAATGCGTGCACGACGGATTCATAGCCTTCTTTTACGGGCAGTTCATGTCCCTTTTGGTTGACTAGATTAACCAGATAGTTGCTACCATATAATTCTTTTTGTTGATCAAAATGCTTTTTCGTGGCATCTAAGGAGTTCTCTCCAAGAACTAGGTTTGGCTTGTACTTTAAGTTATTGATTTCTGCCCAATATATTGGAACAGACCCTCTTGTTTGTAAAAGGGAAAAAACATGAGTTTTTTCACTCTCTGAGTTCTCAGCAAGTAAAATTTGTTCAGTTTCGTTGAAGTTACCGACATGACCATCTTTGTCAACACCACGACGGAAGTATCTCGTGCCTGCTCTGAATATACTACGCCTGGTAATCAGACCAAGGACAATAGGGGAGGCATTCAAAATGGCATCCACGGTTTTGGCGTACCCATAGATAACGGGTTGAATGAAGGCGTCAATTCTAGAATCTTGATTGGCAAAATTTCTCAAATCTTCAGTCAGGTAATGATTCCAGAAAAACCGCTCATCCGCAGTCTTCCAAGAAGCCAAAGGTCCGATTTTTTCATTTCTTTGTAACGAATTGGTCAAATCATATGTGTATGAGAAATAAAACGTGGAGTTCTTCAAATGTAACTCCAACAACTTGATATACTCGGCCTCTTCAGAATCAATTCTTGAGTTAAATTTGGTGGATACCACGGAATGTTGCAAGATTTTATAGAAAACGTGACCATTAAACCTACCTGTCTCTTCCACGGTATTAGCAATAATAGCATACCTGTTCAACTTCAACTTGATGAACCCCAGCAAGGATGCAATCTTTACCACTTCACCCTGAACAGGAAATTCCTCCGTACTGAGGATTCGAACGTTTTGGTCTTGACTAGCCATATGAACTACTGCGTCATTAGTTCCCTTGCCCTCAGCAGTTTTGAAGAAGATACCATCCCCGTTTTGGACGTACACTACTGGACCTGTCATATTCGGAAGAAAATATACGCGTATTTAAATATTATTGTTACTATTATAAGGATATGGCTTCTCGTCCTTCTCCTATTTCCTTATCTTTGTGTGGTGTTTTACGTCTGCCTTTCAACTTTAACAAAATGGCAACAAACTTGTGGAGGATAAGTAGCAATACAGCAGTATATGCGTATGCTTATGTATGTGAATACTGAAGGGTCTACAGGGTGCTAAAACAATAGGAGCGAGGTTTGGACGTTCGAGAAAGTCGCTACACCTTGATGTTTTCTTTTGCGAGTTTTTCAAAATTTTTCGCACTCGTTCAGAACTCACGAAAAATAAATCATATGAGATTCTAGCATCCTAGTAATAAGGGAAGACTAGGGAATTGGCTGCATATGCATATAATTGTATCTGGCGTTAACCTAGAAAACAGCAGGTGCAAAAAATGGTTTATCAATTGAGTGCAACGCTGAAAGGTCACAGCCAGGACGTCAGGGACGTGGTAGCTCTGGATGATTCAAAGGTGGCGAGCGCTTCGAGAGATGGGACGGTTCGCTTGTGGTCTAAGGATAACGAATGGCAAGGCACAACGGTTTATTCAGGGCAGGAATTTTTGAATAGTGTGTGCTATTATCCCGAGGAACAATTGTTGCTTTTCGGTGGTAAAGACACTATGATCAACGGTGTGCCCTTATTTGCCACCTTAGGGGAGGATCCATTGTATACATTGATTGGCCATCAAGGGAACGTTTGTAGCTTATATTGCCAAGACGGAGTTGTGGTAAGTGGTAGTTGGGACAAAACTGCCAAAGTTTGGAAAGACGGATCATTAGTCTACGATTTACAAGCGCACACCGCCTCTGTTTGGGATGCTAAAGTAGTATCCCTGGCGGAAAATAAGTTTTTGACTGCCTCTGCGGATAAGACGATCAAACTGTGGCAAAATAACAAAGTTATTAAGACATTTGATGGAATCCATAATGATGTAGTAAGACATCTGGCCCTGGTGGATAGTGACCACTTCATCAGCTGTTCTAACGATGGTCTTATAAAATTGATTGACATTCAAACAGGGAATGTGCTGAAGACTTTTGAGGGTCACGAAAGCTTCGTTTATTGCGTGAAGTTACTGCCTAATGGAGACATTGTGAGTTGTAGTGAGGACAGATCAGTTCGCATATGGTCCATGGAAAATGCTTCATTAAAGCAAGTCATTACACTTCCTGCTATCTCAATCTGGTCCGTTGATTCTATGCCCAACGGAGACATTGTAGTAGGAAGTAGTGATAATATTGTAAGAATATTTTCACAGGAAAAATCAAGGTGGGCTTCAGAAAAGGAAATTGATGAGTTATCAAAACAGGTGGAAAAGTCTACCATAAGTTCCAAGACAATGCAATTCGATGAGTCTAAACTATCGCCTTATGAGATATTGCAATCCCCAGGACGCAAGGAGGGCCAGATAGTGGTGGTAAAATCACCTCAAGGTACCATAGAAGCTCATCAATTTTCAAATTCTTCATGGCAAAAAGTTGGTGATGTTGTCGGTTCGGGTACTACCGGAAACGACCAAAAAGTAGAATATGAGGGCAAATCATACGATTATGTCTTTGATGTGGATATTGAAGAAGGTAAGCCTCCTTTGAAGTTGCCTATCAACGTCAATGATAATCCGTATACAGTAACTGACAACTTTTTGGCCCGTTACGAATTACCACTGAGTTATAGGGAGCAAGTGGTACAGTTCATTTTGAAGAATACTAGTGGTATATCATTAGACCAACAGGCCAGCACCGAGAACACTCCATCCATAGCACCGTCATTTTCAACAACAAAAGCGATGAAAGTTCTTCCTGTTAAAAAATATTTGTTCATGGACAACTTCAACCCAGATACCATTTTCAACGGCATTGTGAAGATAAATGCGAGCGAAAAGACATTTGACGATGAAGTTCTGGCACAAATAGGTGGGGCGCTACATGACATCGATGAAAGTTGGGAATTGCTGCTTTCATTTGCTAATACCATAAGCTCCAGCTGGGAAGTCAAAATTCCCGCATACGACATAATGCGATTAATCGTAAAAAAGCTGCCATACTCTTCAGATATTGAAAGTTACATTAAAGAAGGCTTGAGTAACAAAAACATCACCTTGACCATGCTAACCGTGCGTCTCTTGGTGAATTGCTTCAAGAATGAGATATGGGGCGTGAAATTGCTACAATCTGAACAGGTTTATAAGTCGATCTTTGAAACTATAGATACAGAGTTCCCTCAAGCATCTGCTAAGCAATCACAGAATTTGGCCGTGGCCGTTTCCACTTTAATTTTCAACTATTCAGCGCTTGTGATAAGACATCCCTCTGATGTGGAGCTCTTACCAATTGTAGCGGACGCCATGAACACGAAATATGGTCCATTGGAAGAATATCAAGAATGCGAGGAAGCTGCGTACAGAATTGCCGTAGCTTACGGAAATTTGGCAACTGTCGAACCTACATTAAGGCAATTCGCTAAATCCGTAGCTTGGCTTGCGAACATAAAAAGGACCTATGAGAATGTGCCAAGGTTTAAAGATCTATTTGAAGATTTATCTTGATTTATGCGCAGCAATTATATAAAACGGATGACAAACCTACGTAATGAATAATTTTTCTTTTTTCCTTCTTTTTGCCTTCCGGAATAGTAACAATACATTGTGTCATTTTCTGTTAAGCTCGGTAAGAAATAATCATCATGAAATGAAAAAAGATGAGAGAATGGCCATTTTAAGTAACGACAAATGAATAGATGGGAAATATTAAGAGGCTGGGGTAATAAGGGTGCTTTATATTTTCATAAGACTAGTCAGTAAATAATATTAGCAATGGATAAAGCGTTTGACGAAATTATTGGAAGTGATCATGGAGAGGACTCACCAAACCACAAGGTAACGAGATACCGTCGGAGAGATTTAAGAAACGAATTGGGCCCTAGACTAGGGTTTGGGTCTTCAGATCCGGCACTAAAATCGGAGGATCGTGTTTATGAACAAAGGGAGGAGTCGCCTTTACCTAAGAGAATTAGAATATCCAAGATACCATTGGACGTTTCCGATTACACCCTTGATGACATGATGAAGGAGTTTGGCGTACCGGTGTTTTCTAAGATTTTTGATAATAAAGAAGATCGTACATGTATTTACGAATTTGGAGACGGAGAAGTAATGGAAAATATTGTCGAACGTTATAATGGACATGAATTGAATGGCGCCAAAATTGAAGTAGAAATCTACCAACCTCAAAGAAAGCATTCCAGGATTAACCCACACAGTCGTCACAAGCAGTCGATTCAAGACCGTGGAAGAGGGAGACCAGGTAGCCATTATCGTCAAAAATCCAGCAGAGTCTCTAAAAAGAGCAAGGCCCGTGAAAATAATACTCCAACTTCTGTGGAAGCTCTCGATGCTGAGTTGGATGCTTACATGAAAGGTTAAGCAAGTGTGTATCTACGTATATTTATAGTCTCTTCAAATTTTTTATCCCATACTACTATTCAATAGAAAATGAAGCTTTTACCATTTTTTACTAGACAAAACACATTATTACTCTAAAAAGTAACAAAAGGTGACATCCTGCCTAGTCTTTCGAACAAGGAGCAAGAATATCCCATCCTGTTGAACCTTTTTACAGAGCTATCTTAATCGTAAAATTTTGCTTTCCTATCCTTTGCTTTTCCGATTAGAACGATCGCCATAACATCACCATCCAAAAGATAAAATCGATTATTTTGAACCCACCAGAGAAAGAGCTAGAAAAGGTTTGAAGTGATATAGAGATCATTGCAAGTGCATACAACTAGTTAGCTGATCATCACATTTTGATACACAATGTCAAAGGGAAACATAAGAATAGCTATCGATAAAGGTGGAACTTTCACAGACTGTGTGGGCAATATTGGTACAGGTAAACAAGAACACGACATTGTCATTAAGCTATTGTCAGTGGATCCAAAGAACTACGCAGATGCTCCTCTTGAAGGTATAAGACGCCTCTTGCAATTGCTTGAAAACAAGACAATTCCTCGTGGTATTCCCTTAAATATCTCTAATGTGAAAAGTTTAAGAATGGGAACAACCTTGGCTACAAACTGTGCTCTAGAAAGAAATGGTGAACGTTGTGCTTTCATTACTACAAAGGGATTTAAGGATTCTTTGTTGATTGGAGATCAAACCAGACCGGACATTTTCAACTTACACATAAAGAAGGTAGCACCTTTATACGATACTGTAGTCGAAATAGATGAGAGAGTGACTTTGGAAGATTTTTCAGAAGACCCTTATTTTATCAAGTCGGCTCCCAATGAACAGGAGGGCATATTGGAAGGCAATAGCGGCGAAATGATAAGGGTCATCAAGAAGCCTGATGAGTCAAGCGTAAGATCTATTTTGCAAGTGCTTTATGCTAGCGGGATTAGGTCTGTTGCCGTGGCATTTTTGCATTCATACACTTTTCCAGACCATGAACGAGTTGTTGGGAACATTGCTAAAGAGATAGGATTTTCTCATGTTTCATTATCATCCGAAGTTTCCCCGATGATAAAATACTTGCCCAGAGCTCACAGTTCTGTCGCTGATGCTTATCTTACTCCAGTCATCAAGAAATATCTCGATAGCATTTCCGCAGGTTTGAGTCACGCGAAAGGTACTCATATCCAATTTATGCAATCTGATGGTGGTTTAGTGGATGGAGGGAAATTTTCAGGCCTGAAGTCAATATTATCCGGTCCTGCAGGTGGTGTAATAGGCTATTCTAGTACATGCTATGATAAAAAAAATAACATACCCTTAATCGGTTTCGATATGGGCGGGACATCTACCGATGTAAGTAGGTATGGTGATGGGAGGCTAGAACACGTCTTCGAGACAATTACGGCAGGAATCATCATACAGTCCCCTCAACTTGACATTCATACAGTAGCTGCTGGAGGTAGTTCTATTTTATCATGGAAGAATGGGCTGTTTAAAGTAGGCCCTGATTCAGCAGCAGCAGATCCGGGGCCTGCGGCTTATAGAAAAGGCGGACCCTTGACTATTACAGATGCTAACCTTTTTTTAGGACGGTTAGTTCCTGAGTTCTTCCCCAAAATTTTTGGCCCCAGTGAGGATGAATCACTTGATTTAGAAACTACTACTCTGAAATTCAAAGAATTGACTGATGTAATAAATAGAGATCTCAATTCAAATTTCACTATGGAAGAGGTTGCTTATGGTTTTATCGAAGTGGCGAACGAATGCATGGCAAGGCCAGTAAGGGCCATTACAGAAGCGAAGGGGTACGTAGTTTCTCAGCATCGACTTGTTTCTTTTGGTGGAGCTGGTGGCCAACACGCTATAGCTGTTGCAGATTCATTGGGCATTGACACTGTTTTGATTCATAGATATTCTTCCATCTTGTCAGCTTACGGTATTTTTTTAGCAGATGTTATTGAGGAAAATCAAGAACCTTGTTCTTTTATCTTGAGTGAGCCAGAAACTATCAGCAAAGTTAAAGAAAGGTTTTTGGCACTTTCTGATAATTCGATTAAAAATCTTTTATCTCAATCATTTTCTCGAGAGGATATCGTCCTGAGAAAATATCTAAATCTCAGATACGAGGGCACTGAAACCAGTTTGATGATATTACAGAGGGTTGACGATGATTGGAATTTTGTCAAATGGTTTTCTGAAGCCCATAAAAGGGAGTTTGGATTTTCATTTGATGACAAACGAATCATAATTGATGATATAAGAATAAGAGCAATTGGAAAATCAGGTGTTAGAAAAGAAAAAACAGTTGATGAGCAACTTAGGGAAATCTCTCACTTCAAAAACGCTGACCTGTTGAAGGATGCTAGTTTAATTCAGAAGACATATTTTTACGATAAGTGGGTTGATACTGCAGTCTTCAAAATTGATAATGTTTCTGCCGGAACAATTATCGAAGGTCCGGCTATATTAGCTGACGGTACGCAAACGAACGTTATTCTGCCAAACTGTCAAGCGATAGTATTAAAGTCCCATATATTTATCAAAATTGATAAAAAACCTGTAAAAACCCTTTCTAAAAGAGAATATGATCTTCATATCGATCCCATCTTATTGTCCATTTTTAGTCACAGGTTTATGGATATCGCCCTTCAAATGGGAACTCAATTAAGGAAAACTTCTGTTTCCACTAACGTCAAAGAAAGATTGGATTTTTCGTGTGCTTTATTTGATCCTGAAGGAAACTTAGTCGCCAACGCACCGCATGTTCCTGTTCATTTGGGCTCAATGTCAACCTGTATTGCTGCACAGGCAAAGTTATGGAAAGGCAAACTAAAGCCTGGTGATGTATTGATCACAAATCATCCGGATGTTGGTGGTACGCATTTACCTGATATAACAATTATAACACCTTCTTTTTCTCCAACTGGTCAGTTAATATTCTACGTTGCTTCAAGAGCTCATCACGCAGACATTGGAGGTATTCTTCCTGGTTCAGTTCCCCCCAATTCAAAGGAATTATACGAAGAAGGAACTGCAATTTATTCTGAATTTGTGGTGAAAGAGGGCGTTTTTCAAGAAGAGTTAATATATAAACGTTTCGTAGAGGATCCTGCAAAATACCCAGGCTGCACAGGCTCAAGAAGATTTAGTGATAATATAAGTGATTTGAAAGCTCAAGTGGCCGCAAACACTAAGGGAATACAATTGATTGGATCATTAACTGAAGAATATAATCTGTCTACAATTCTGAAATACATGACTGCAATCCAAGCAAATGCTTCTGAATCCATCAAAAAAATGCTTGCGAAAATGGTCGATCATCTTGGCACTACTAAATTCTCTGGTGAAGATCGTTTAGATGACGGCAGCTTAATTAAACTTCAAGTAGACATAAATCCTGAAAAGGAGGAATATGTATTTGATTTTGACGGAACTTCTTCCCAAGTTTATGGCAACTTAAATGCACCAGAAGCCATAACCAATTCTGCGATTCTCTACTGTTTGCGGTGTCTAGTAGGTGAAGATATCCCCTTAAACCAAGGCTGCCTGAAACCGTTAACGATAAAAATCCCTGCTGGATCTCTTTTAAGTCCTCGGTCTGGTGCAGCTGTTGTTGGAGGCAATGTGCTGACTTCACAAAGGGTGACTGATGTGATTTTAAAGACATTCAAAGTTATGGCCGATTCTCAAGGCGACTGTAACAATTTTACTTTTGGAACTGGAGGTAAAATTGATGACAAGACAGGAGAGAAGATTAAAGGCTTTGGGTACTATGAAACTATATGTGGTGGCTCTGGAGCTGGTGCGGATTCATGGAGAGGATGTGGATGGAATGGTTCAGACGCTGTACATACGAACATGACGAATACAAGAATGACAGACAGTGAAGTCTTTGAAAGGAGATACCCTGTTTTATTGAAAGAATTTTCAATTAGGAACGACTCAGGAGGAAAAGGTAAATATACAGGTGGAAATGGAGTTACAAGAGATGTTCAATTCCGGAAGGCTGTAACGGCATCCATATTGTCTGAACGTCGTGTTATTGCCCCTCACGGTATAAAGGGAGGGGAAGATGGTAGTCGGGGTGAAAACTTATGGGTAAGACATAGCACAGGTGCACTGATTAATGTCGGTGGTAAAAATACAATTTTTGCTCAACCTGGAGATCGATTTATTATCAAAACGCCTGGCGGTGGGGGGTATGGCGAATACAAGGATTAGCAAATTTTCTCCTTGAAATATTCACATTTATCCTACCACTCTCAAGATTGCATCAACCCCTAGATTCAACTACATTCTGTAAACAAGCAAGAGAGAAAAAATTTGCTTGCAGTTGTAAAAGCAGGATCCGAGCGGCATTTTTGAGACTATAAGAATGATAAACAGAAAATTTTTATTATGCACGTATGGCAAAAATTCACCGTAGAGATCTATATATGTATGTCTATAGTTTCGCCTCGTTCTTTAAAACGTAGGGCAGAAATATCATTTTGTTAACACTTTTCTGGCTGTTCGTCCAATAGGCCAATATTTTCTTCAACATATGAACATTACACATTTATCATTTCTACTATAGACGTCAGAAAACTTTTTCGCGTAACATAATATACATTGAACGCAAATACAGCGATCAAAAGATGGCAGAATTATCATCTATCAACTATTCTTGGCATTATATAACCGCAACGGATAAGTTTACATAAATTTTAAGAATCTGCATAATCTGTCCCATCTTTTCCTCTTCAAATACGGTTAATCAAAGACTGTTCAACTTGCCACGAAACTGGTCTATAGAGGTGTATCCCTTAGCTTCCATTATATCCTTCAATTCTTTCTCAATACGTCCAAAAATCTCGACGCCCTCTTTTTGCAATTCTGTACCAATCTGCAGCATAGAAGCACCACATAAAAGATGCTCAAATGCATCCTTACCAGATTTAATACCACCTGTACCAATAACTTTAATTTCGGGTCTTAAACGAGTGTAAAAGGCACGAACATTAGCGAGAGCTGTTGGCTTGACATATTCGCCACCAATTCCTCCAAAACCATTCTTCGGCTTTACTACTACACTTTCCTTGTCCACATCAATATAAAGACCATTACCTACACTATTGATAGAGTTGACGTAAGCTAATGGAAACTCATTTAGTATTTTCGCCATGATATCAAAATGGGCAAAATCGAAATAAGGAGGCAACTTAATGCCAAGAGGCTTCTTGAAAAAAGCAAAAACCCTTTCCAATGTTTCCCTTGTTAAGTCAAAATCGTAGGCAACTTGTGGTTTACCAGGAACATTTGGACAGGACAAGTTCAGCTCTGTGACACCGTTAAATTCGCTATCTTGAATTTTCCTCAACATGCTCAAATTTTCATCGATACTCATACCAGCAACAGAAAAGAAAATGGCGGGAGCGTTAGGATATTTTTCCTGACGATCTAGTACGTAGGACAAATAGTAGTCAATACCTTCATTTGGCAAACCCATGGAGTTGATACTGCCTAGAGGAACGGAAATGTAACGTGGTTCAGGGTTGCCTGCTCTTTCTAAGGTTGTAGAGCTTTTGGTAATGAACGCACCCGCTTTAGAATTTGCTAACTCATCTAATTCTTCTGTTGTCATACAATGAACACCAGACGCGTTCATAAATGGGTTTTCATAGCTATTGTTCAAGAACCTGGTATTCAAAATAGCTGTCATGTTTGTTTCTATGGAAGCTGTTTGCTTATTCACTAGTCGGTAGATACACCTGATTCTCACGTAGGCTGAGACCTCAAAATTTAAACGAATAAGATCCTTTGCCAATGCGTGAACTGATATATAGGGCTTTTTTATTTCATGGTGATGAGTATGATGAAAAATTTTCGGCGAATACCGAAAATTTGTGAAATAACCTTCGGTAAAGTCCGATGAGAAATGAATAAGTATGCATACATATTGATGAGCAAAGAATAATGTAAGTATCAACAGGCTGAAGGATTGTGCCATAGCATGACACCTACTTCAATGGTGAAAGTGCACGTGATAAAAATAGAGAAAGCAGAAATCGCCCTGAATTCTATTGATCAACATAAAGAAGTGATATGACCTGCAGTAATTGAAAGTGGGATAGTGAAGAAATCAAAAGCGCATAAGCGATTTCGAAAAGTAAGGATGACGAATAGATTAAGGGTAAAATAAGCAATTTATATTCATGGAAGCGGGCATGCTCTTTTTCCCAGCAGGATACCACGTACCCCTAGTACGTACCCTATCTAGAGCACGCCGGGGGAAGCTGCTTGCTCCACCATAACCACAGCTTCAAGAGGAAAGTTAAACGTGATATTCTGTCGCATCCTTTTAAGAGAATTTCTTTAAATTCATGGAAGACAGATCCAGCTTCAAGAAAATCAGAAGTGCGATGTACCGCAGAATATGATAATAGCGTCCATCTCAGCTTCAGTGTTCATCCGTGACCAAGGGAACAGTTCGTAAATCCTAAAATTATAAGATCACCACTACTGTAATCAATTTACAGGAATGACATGCTGGGAGTAAATTGGCTCATATTGATTCTAATTATTCTTTGCTATGAATTTGATTGTACATAGGCCCCAAACAAAGGACGAAAAGAAGCTCAAGAGTGTTCGTTTTCGACAAGATTGAAATGCCCGTAGTTTTCGTACTTAACAAAAATCTACCTGTTCCCCTAAAGTCTATAATTCTTCAAATTCAAACACGCAGCTGGAAAGATGATTGAATTACCGGAGTTATCCGAGGCCCCTAAGGCCAAGTGTCTGCTCTTTTTTTTTTGTCACCATAAATGTATGCCTCATTCTTATATTTATGCGACGTCATTTTTAGTCTTACCAGAAGTAGCACATACAACAAAAAAATCAAATTTTAAGATATATTATATCAAGTCTTTTATGAAATGTTATAGACGTTATAATTGGAATATATGTGGAATGCAACTACACGGGTCCGAAAAAAAAGTGCCCAAAAAAGCGAATGAAAAATGTAGAATAGGAGTGATTAAACAGTCTCAACATGCTCTTCATACGTCTTTGAAGTGTTCGAATCAATCATCTTGACTGAGGCACATTCTGTCTTCTGTTCAACGATATCACTAATCGAAATGCCATCCGCTTCATATTCGTCCACTTGGTTTATGTATTTCTTCATAACTGGGGAGGATAAATCACGATGGAACTTTTCGTGTCCCACAAAAACACAACCAAATGTGAAGATGAAAACGGAACCAGTCAAGATGGCCATAACTTTAGCATAATCTTCCTTCACCACGGTGCCAGAGGCATCTCTTTCTAGTGGATACCTTTCAGCCAACTCCGTCTCAATTGTAGAAGCTGCTGCAGAAGCCAAATTACCTAGTTGGTAAGCCAAACCAGCAACTAAAGCTCTTGCATCGGCAGGAGCAAGTTCTGCCAGGTGGATCGGCAAAATACCCCAGACACCAAAGACACAGAAGTATAGCATGAAACCGGCACCTAAGATAGCTTTCTCGGTTCTCAACATAAATGCAGGGTACGTGAAACAGCCACCCATTGTGCATGCAATCAACAGGCCCACTCTTCTACCAGTAACTTCCATAAACTGACCAAATATCATGCCACCACAGATAGCGCCGATATTGGTGACGACCACGATGACAGTGACTGCATCCTTGGATAAACCTAGTTGGGCACGCAACATGGTTGGCAGCAAGTCTTGGGATGCGTGGGTCAAGTAATTTGGGCCAACCAACAAAATGACCAAATAGGTGAACAGCAGCCAGTATTTCCGAACTGTCCTTTTCATAGAAACCATTTTTTGTCTGAAATTGGCCTTTGGTAGAGGCTCACCACCATTGGCTTTCACGGCGTCACTCAGTATCAATTTACGAGCTTTCAAGACTTTGGTGAAATATCTGGTTTCAGGCCACAGCAGTCTCCAGAAAATCAGTAAAATTGGTAAGAAAATGCTGAACCAGAACAATATTTTCCAGCCATCCTCCCTGAAGTAACCAAAAGCTCTGTAAAAAATGATTGCAAATATAAATCCCATAGCGTAGGCGGAAAAAAATAGACCTGACAGGAATGAACGGGCTTTCACTGGTGCGTCTTCGATAGCGGTTGCAGAGGCACATCCATAAATACCACCCATAGCAATACCAGTGATCCATCTTACGCCCAGAAACTTTTCATAAGTGTCGCACCATGGAGTGCAAAGCTGTGCAATGACAAATAAGAATAAACATGCGATGTAGGGCCACTTTCTGGAAGACTTGTCTGTCCACAAGCCGAATATAACCGCGCCGGCAGAACGGACAAACAACACCAGCCCTAACCCCCAGGTGATGTCCTTGGTTGGTCTACCGTATAATTCAGCCAGTGGAGCTACCGACACTGAAACACAAAAGAAGGCCCAGGCGGCTGCCAACCAAGCAAAGTAACCCATGAAAAAATAGTTCCAATTCTGCCACGTCATTTTCCGCAACTCAGGGACAGGGTTGATGTTTTGCCAGGAAAACTCGTGGACATGCGATAAAGATGTGAATCTTGTTTTAGCATAACTTTTTACGGACGCCAGACTTAAATTCGGTTTATCTTCTTCGTCCTCCTCGTACTCCACACCTTGGTCCTGGCTGTAAACCCTTTCCAATAACTCATCATCTCTAGTATCCTGAATCGACACTGCAGGCAGCGATGGGTTGTGGTACAATTTTTCATGGTCCGGGTTGTATACTTCGGGCTCGTAGTTTATGGGGTTACCTTCTTCATCCACCAGAGGTGGCTCTGCGAAAGTACTTGTGTTGTAGTATAATTTTCTTCCGGCAGCCTGCTGTTCATTAGATGTTTTCCCATCTGTTATTGACGACATTTTTTTCAGTAGCAGTGTTGAATCCTTTAACAAAGTGTTGACCTTTAAGATTCTTACTGTGTTCCTCTTTTCCAAGGGGACAAGAACCAAAACAATTCGAAATCATTTCTCAAAGGTAGTGCGGCATCTATTTATACATCTACGAAATGCCCTCATTCGACAAATTTTTCTTGCCAAGGGCTATGCTATGGTAAGATGGTACGGCGTGAACTAGATCTCCATCCAAATGACCAAGTAGCACTCTTACGCATTAAAATAGAAAAGGGGGGTGTAAAATCTCACTGGTGGCAAAATGATGGACGTTCGGATACCTGCAGCAAACTAACTTACCAGTGGAGAAAATTATGAATTCGCTTGGCGACTTGGAGAATAGTTTCAAGCCGCGCTGAATGACTTCCTCGACCACTGAAAATTCATATTCGGCAGTCAGTACCCACGGCAAACAACGTTCTTTGATTGGAGTTGGCCAAAGACGCTACCGTGATCCTTGCGCGCAGGATGCAGGTGCTGACTCCCCTTTTTTTTTGAGTCCGTTTGTCGGCTATTACCTCTTCAGTTCCTACCTGGGCGAAAAAGAAAAACGCCGGTCTAGTGGAGTAAAAAATTGTGGGGTCAGGGTCCCGCGCGGATATCGGCCGTTCCAGGGCGCGGAGAATAAAAGTTAACGGAAACATTGGAGTTTTCATTTAGTCATTGTTCACGAACTTGTTCCCCAAATAATAGAGTACCTTAGCCGCCCAAGCTAGCATGATCCTCCCTCCCCCCACATGGTAAACTTGGATGTGAGAATGCGGAACGCGTGGGGGTGTAAAAGGTGAGAGAGTGGGAGGAAGGGTACAGCCAGCACACCCAAATCGCATTGTTTCCAATGCATAAATGCAGAAAAAGGTCGTATGCTTGGTAGACACAATAAGTCAACTTGCAGTCAGAAAAAAAAAGAATCTCAGAGCGGCTTTTCTTATGATATTTTACACTGATGTGCAGTTATTTATGTTTTACAAATTATAGATTCCCTTTATATATTTCATATATTTCCGAAGTAAGAGGAAAAAGACATGGCCGGAGCGCACGACGATTAATGGAGGATGGACATGGCGTGCCATTCTTACGGGTAATATTTCGGCGCATTCAAAGTGTTTCTTTGCACGTTAAATTTATAACGTGTAGGACATGGTGCAGTTGAAAAAGTGGAGATATCTACAGGGTCTTGTCTGGCTTTGTTGGGGTAGCCATCAGGACTTCTTCGTTGCCCGGGTCAGGCGGAGCGTCCGAGTCACACACCTGTTCGGTTAGACTCGGGCGTGACTCCAATTTGGTGTTCTACTATTGAACTAGAATGTAAATGCACAAGTTGCCCCCCTGATTGATTACGCAAGTGAAGAAACCAAGATCCACTCTTATCAGGTAGCGCCCTTTCAGTCTGGGAAAGGGCACAGGTTTAATATCTTGCCTAGCCACAAAAAGTCTGTTAGACGATAAATATGAAGATTGAAACCACGAGTCGGCTTTAGTCACAATTACGGCTTCTACAATGAAATGCCTGATTATTTCTCCTAAATTCGTATATGCTTGCTGTACTTGAAATATACTAACGAGAAATTGACAATTTGATCTCGGCTTGATTAGTTGGATTTTTGCCACTATAACGCAGAAAGGGTTGAAACGCGCTTTTCTCTCACATTTTGGCTTACGCCGCTTCGTTACAGCCTTGCTCTGTCCTCTTGCCTGTTTTTAGAGTCTTCGCTTGTCGCTGTGACTCATTGAAGAAGATGAATGTTACTTTTGAACTGTCTTGCTTAGCCTTCGGATACATGCAAGATCTAGAAAAAATGACAGAATGTCTATGACATTGGGCCCGTGATGAAAATTATCTCCTATAGTTCCAATCATGAAGAGAATCTCGCAAGATTCGCACTTTGGCCTGAAAGAATTCATTTTTCAGTTAAGTGCGCTTTCTCGAAGCTGAACCGCGATGCTTATGCGTGTGGATATTGAAATCTCAAGGGCCCTTTAAATTCTCAACTGTTGCGCAGATGTTTTTTAGCAAAAGACGGATTGCGGCCTGTGTTATGGAGGCTGTTAGGGACGAAATGTTACGTCTTTTTCGAGGAAAATCGGGTGGGGGGAACAATCATCGAATTCTAACGACCAGAAAGAACCAGTTCGCGAATTCTCAAGCTCAATGGAGAAATAAATAAGTTGATCGCCATCCTATTCGGTGCGAAACGATTTATTTTCATATTTTCAAGTGAGCGATCCTACGATAATCCTTTACGTAGCAAATCTTGAGTAGAAAGTGTAGCTCTTCCACTTTTTCCAAGCTGAGGGCTCTGTAAGATTTTAGATTTCTTCAAGTATAGATTACGAAGACTCGAAGATCCACAATTTTGTCTGTTCTCCTTATCGACGCAGTATTTTGAAATACCTGTGATGACGGTTCATGCCTTTTCTTGCATATTGGAAAATTATCAAGAAGTATGATATTTTCGTTATCGCTATCTTTCTAAACCACGATCAAAAGTGAAAAGGCGGATTGAACTAATGAAAAAATAAACGAAAATATGAAAGGCTGACTCCGCCTGCCTTTGGAATGGGTGACAGTCTTACCTGTAAATATATCAGGCATTCTACGTGGAAACAAGTAATATAGCGGTGTCATTTTTTCGATAATAGATACATGACTCATCGGTGAAATCAAATCTCTTGTCATAAGCCAGTGGCCTATAAAGGCGGTATGTGCGGAAAAGAAAGGGAAGTGACATATATAAGGACAATTCATTCAGCAACAGACTTAACTCAATATTCAAATACCCAATCTACCAAAATACTTGGTTGAATTGAGCTGAATATAATGATTATTCCTACTTATGATGATGTTCTAGATGCCAGTGAACGGATTAAGGGGCATGTGAATAAGACACCTGTTTTGACTTCACGTACGCTTAATGATCGACTTGAAGCAGAGGTATACTTTAAAGGCGAGAATTATCAACGAGTTGGAGCCTTCAAGTTCCGGGGCGCAATGAACGCTGTTTCAAAGTTAAGTGATAAAGAAAGAAAAAAGGGCGTAATCGCATTCTCATCAGGAAATCACGCACAAGCCATTGCTCTAAGTGCAAAATTGTTTAATGTGCCTGCAACAATTATTATGCCCGAGGATGCGCCTGCACTTAAAGTTGCTGCTACAGCCGGTTACGGAGCTCATATCATCAAGTATAACAGATATACAGAAGACCGTGAGCATATCGGGCGCCAATTGGCAGCCAAACATGGATATGTGCTCATCCCACCTTATGACCATCCTGATGTCATTGCAGGACAAGGAACATCTGCCAAAGAATTATTCGAAGAAGTCGGAGAGCTTGATGCATTGTTTGTTCCGTTGGGAGGCGGAGGCCTTCTTTCGGGATCTGCGCTTGCTGCTAGAAGTCTCTCTCCAGGCTGTAAAGTTTTTGGAGTAGAACCTGAAGCTGGTAATGACGGACAGCAATCCTTCAAATCTGGCTCAATCGTTCACATTGATACTCCAAGCACGATCGCGGACGGTGCCCAAACACAGCATTTGGGAGAGTACACCTATGCTGTCATTCGTGAAAACGTTGATGATATTTTGACTGTAAGTGATGAAGAGCTAGTAGAATGCATGCATTTCCTTGCAGAACGCATGAAGCTGGTTGTGGAGCCCACCGCATGTTTGGGATTTGCAGGCGCACTTTTGAAGAAGAGAGAACTTGTCGGTAAGAAAGTTGGGATAATACTGAGTGGAGGAAACGTAGATATGAAAAGGTATGCTACGCTAATCTTAGGGACAGAAAATTGCCTAAAAAATTAGTATTTTTTTAGTTGTCCGCCTAAAAACTTGGCGTACACAGTAAGTGTATTTGAATGCTGAAAAAGATGGTATATTTGAATAAGTATATCTGCCGCACAGTTAGCTTCATAGCAGAATTCTGATTGCTTATTTTTCTGAAAAAACATGAAAAATACGATTAAAGAACACTAATGGTTCTTCATGACAAAGCACTCGTAGCTTCGATATTTCTCGCGGATTTACTTTGAATCGAAATTTACTCTCTGTAAAAAAATACGTTTATGATTACAACTTTATTCACTTAACCATTCTCGAAGATTGAGGTTGTGGCTCTAACAACCGAGAACTGTTTAAAAGTATATAGCCTACAAATAATAAAATGTCTAATTGTAAAGCAAAATAGTTTGAATGCCTATAATTGATAACTGTTTATGTTTTCTTTCCGAAGAATGCTCTATCAATTTTCTCGTTCTTCAATTGCGGCCATGACAGCTTCATATAGATTCCCAAATCGATTATTTCTGTTCATCAGTCTTACTATACGTGCTTATATTATTCACGATACCCTTAATTCTCTATTCCACATGTAATTAAGACGTGGCTTCGTACCCGGGAAAAAGCATGATGCCACTAGTAGGACTAAGTAAAAAAGTGTACACACTTCTTCCCTCAACTACATGAAACCATTTTAGCGCCAAATAATTATACCAGATCCCGTGATTTCATTTTAAGAAAATGTTTACAGCGGTAAGAAATAAAATACTCCGTGGTTATCCAGATCAGAGCGCTCGTTGTTGTTACTGGTTGTTGCGACAACACTAAATAACACTACTTGCATGAGCAGTACTATATTTATGATGTAACCCTGAGTATAACTAGTATATATAGATTTAACGAACTACGCAAATTCTGAACTAAGGGGAAATGTTCATATCTACGCCGAAGACTCATCGGTACAGGATGATTGTGCCTCCCGAATATATGGCCATAGTTCAACAGATAGTGACCCAGAGTACGTGACCCTCTTTGAAGATAGAAGACCGACGAAGTTGCGCTCGAAAAACCGTTGGCAATCAATTCCATCAAAGAAAAACTCTTCATTCTTCCAAACCTTCTGCCTAAACAAGTATCTGTTCATTCTCTTTGCGACCTGATCCCACCCATTAGCGCCGATTTCTTGCTCATTTGTGATAGTTGATAAGTATTGCATTTTATGTTCCATTTTCATCGATTTACCTCGGATATTTTGGAAAGTTTGCATACTTACGAGAAAAGTGCATCCAAGGTACGAGATGCGAAATAGAAGGGGGTTATACCATGTGGTGTAGGTAGCGTCCAAAAAACAAAGAACCCATGGCAAAAATTGAAAAGTGAAAATCCTCTTGAGAACCCAAGTAAACTTAAACCGATAGGTTTCCTTAGGAAGCTGAACTTCATCCAAGTCAACAGGGTTCCGCGCCTTATCAGTGTCAAATAACTTCCACTGTTTATCCACTTCTGTAAAATAAACTTCCAAAGCTTCTTCGATGTAAGGAACTGAATCTTTAAATGACTTGAGCTTTGAATCGTCATCTTTCTTCAAAGAAAATGGCTCTAAAATGGTTAATCTGAATGCTTCTTGGCAGTTCCAAGCACCATAAAAAAAGTACTTGGTTTTCCAGAATTTGTTTACATACATATATGAGTTGATATTTGCTGCAATAGTTTCCCAGTTTTCGACATCAGTACCTGGAGAATTCGCAATGATTTCTTTAGAGAACTGGGTGAGCTGTTTCGATAAGGTACGTTTACGACACAACATTTGAATAAGAGGCAAAAAAAATACACATAAAATCAGAAGATTAGTAGCCAAAAAAGGATAAATCCAATTACTGGACATTTTCCACCATGTTGTAACTGGTAGCCATGATAGTAACCAGATACGAAAGGCTAGAGACTTGAAAGTCTCATAACAAGACCAAGTAAAGCCATTTCTGAAAACGTCCTTGGGTAAAACAATCTTTTGGGATTCGAGATATCCAGAGGATGATAAACCTGTATTCTTCTCATCTTCAACTTTGGCATCTTCCATGTTGATGTTGAGGTGGTTGTTTAGGAGATCTGTTGCTTGGAGTCGCAACCTCCTAGTGGTTGCCTTATATATTTCGAAGACCGTCTTTTTCTGCCAAGAAAAAAAGAACACCGAAAACGCGCATTATGCAACAGTTGATGGCTTAGTTGCTATTATGATTGAACAATAAGTGGAGCATGGTAGAGAGCTATAGTTTGCTATATTTATTGGGCTTAACCTTTCACATCAATTCCTGCAAAGAGTAGGTACAGCAAAAGGGTAAAAAATCATGACTAACTAAGAGTTATGAAATAACAGGCCGAGGAACAACCAAATCTTTAGATGTACTCTTTCAATCTAAGACAAGCTCGAGTGACAATGGTTTGATGAGACATGGCTCAAGACCCATGTACATGCGGAAGTTATGATTCAAGACCTGTGCCATCTGTTGTGCCATGTAATTCTGTCCTGAGTGGATGAAATACTATTGCAGACATACGGACACTGCTATGGTCCTCGTGTGATTGATATTGTAAATTCAGCGTACGAATGGTGGTTATTTTAAGTCAAAATGACATGGCTATTGAAGACTTGCTTGACGGTTTGAAGATTTTATGCCAAGCCACAGAAGCTGTGTGGAAGATGGCACTATACGTGATAGAGTAACACAAGAATTATGTATGTTGCACTTTTTGCATCGCGGTGCGACGACAGAAAAAACCAGAATGCCATCCTCGAGAATGTGATCCTCGAGAATACGATTGTCGAGAATTCATCAACAATTTAAATGATATTATAGAATATTGAGTTTACCCACAGGGTACGCGACTGCCAACACATGGTAGTTATTGCATAGTTGAATCTGGGTAAAGGAACAGTGCTATTTTCCCCGGCAATCGTTTAGCGCGCACTGAATAAGGCTTAGACAATAGGCTTCTGAACGAGGGCCCACATCATGAAATCGGATCTTCGTTTGCCAAAAAGTGAAAGGTTACAGACCCGTAAAGGGTTCTCAACGCACCTCGACACCCCTAATAATCAACATTCTTCCCTTCTGTACATACGAGAAATAAACGCATGCCAAGCGTGCTCTCACATGCAAAAGCTATGCAAGCCAATTCGTTCCAGGACAGGCACATCTCCATGGTGACAATTAATATGGGTGTGAGAGATAAGGTGGGAAGAAGTATGCGATGAATGGTGAGCGTCCACTAATTCGTTTGTGTAGCAACAAACTGGTCAAAGAAATCATATAAATAGAGCAGCTTTGGTCATCTATCTTCATTATTTTTTTCTAGTTAAGCCTATATCAGCACTAAAGAAACAATCGAAAACAAACAAATACAATGGTCAAATTAACTTCAATCGCTGCTGGTGTCGCCGCTCTAGCTGCTGGTGCCTCTGCCACCACCACCTTAGCTCAATCCGACGAAAGAGTCAACTTGGTTGAATTGGGTGTCTACGTCTCTGATATCAGAGCTCACTTGGCCCAATACTACTTGTTCCAAGCCGCTCACCCAACTGAAACCTACCCAGTCGAAGTCGCTCAAGCTGTTTTCAACTACGGTGACTTCACCACGATGTTGACCGGTATTGCTCCAGACCAAGTGACCAGAATGATCACTGGTGTCCCATGGTACTCTACCAGATTGAGACCAGCCATCTCCAGTGCTCTATCTGCAGACGGTATCTACACCATCGCCAACTAGACATGCTCTTACGAATGATATCCTACGGACATAAGAAGTAATGAAAAATGAAAAAATGTGATTTGACGGTGTATATAGTTGAATATGTGTATATTAATATTATAAACCTGCTCAGTCAATTACGGTATTTTTGAAACGGAGGTAGAATGAAATGCGGAATGAAATAAAGATTAGTGAGGATTACTTATGACTGGTGAATATTTTATGAAAAGTGAAAAATAGTTAAAAAATATAAAATGGAGAGATTAATTATAGGAAAATGAGAGTAATGATATTATATTGAAGCGCTATATGAGTATGTTATATTCTATAGCGTCCGTGTGCGTATGTAGTTGTACTATAGTGTAGTGCATGGAATGGAGATACTGGGACCTAAAACTTGGATTTAGGTGATGATATTTTATGTTCATGTGACGTGAGAGTAGTATGCGAAGGATATATAAGAAGAAAGGAGATAATGGTAGAGGAAGAGTATGATGATGAATAATGGAATTTGAGTAGGGGTTAAAGTGATTCGATTAATTTATTTAGCATCCGTGCGCGTATGTGCTGGTATTTATGTTCAGAAGATATTGAGAATACTGTAATGGCGGTTTATTGAAATGATGATATTGTGTATTCTATATTTACGATAATGTGCTGATAGGTAAAGTATTTATATATTGGTGCGTTTACGTTAGTATTTATATGTTAGTGTACTTATAGCTGTAGTATGGCAGGTGGAGTGCAGCTAGTAGAGTCAATGTCAGTGAATATGTAAAAGAGCAATATGAGTAGCATGATATTGGAAAGTAGAGGGCACGGGGGTGACGTGATGGTGATTGTATGTTGTTCATGTTAGCAATGGCATTATGTAGAAGCTGATATATGGTCAAGGTGTTGGAGTATGGAAGTAATGAGTGCAGTTGTATGGTCCACAAGGATGTGTGATTGATTATGGATAGTAGATGTGCCCAGAAAACAGGGTATGAATTACTAAGGTGAGTGCCATATATAGTGATGAGAAGTGGTGTGGCAGTATTCTGTAGTGTCCGTGTGAGTATGTGCTGGATACGATATCTATTGGCCAGTAAAATCTTGTGACATTTGTTGGGATTCATTTTTGATAAGGTTAATAATGTTATGTATATAGAATATACTAGAAGTGCTCCTCATGGATTTAGGAATCCACGAAAGGGAATCGACAATTTTACATGATCTCATAGTTATTTCTTCCTTGATTTTATATGTCGTTATTCACTGATCCTATTGCATTATCAATCCTTGCATTTCAGCTTCCACTGATCTGATAACTCTTGTCATCTTCTTAACACCGTATATGATAATCTTCTATTTACGTGATCGAACGCATCAATCAGCTGAACTAGTAATTGATGGATAGTTGATTATTGTTGCAACAATAATATCGTTTCAAGATGATACAAGAGTAAAAGTATGAGGTGAAAGAAAAGGGCAATTGATTGACAGAGCGGATATTGTAGGATGACATAGTGGCACATGATATATATATGATCGGTTGGCCGCAGTATTACATAATAACATCCGTATGAGTATATATCCTACCATGTCTGTTCTCTACATTGCTTTTTCATTCAAAATTATTGGTTTTCCTAGCCGCACGCAGGCATCCCGCGCATTTCTTTTTCTCGAAGAAAGCGGAAAAAAAACAAAAAAACAAAAAGTATAAATAGTGGAGTCTTTTCCCATTTGACATTTAGTGAAAACTTCGACTAGAAATTTTTTGCCGAACATTTAACCGGAGAACCTTGGTGGCTTTTTTGATCAGTTTCGTGGGCTCGTACATTTTACTTAGTATGCTGGGAATTTTTTTATCTGTATTCTATTCTATTCCTTGCCTTACTTTTCCTATTATTTCTTATTTATATAACTAAGTTCAAAAAACTTTCTAGCTGTCATAAACGCATTTCGTTTATAACAAACTAAAAGAAGTAAATATTTTCAGTGCAATTGGTAACAACCCAGAATACGTAAAAGCAATGGCCGCTATTAAAGACTACAAGACTGCACTGGAATTTACCAGGAGCCTACCAAGACTGGATGGTTTGTCTGTGCAGGAATTGATGGACTCCAAGATCAGAGGTGGGCTGACGTATAACGATTTTTTGATCTTACCAGGTTTAGTCGATTTTGCGTCCTCCGAAGTTAGCCTACAGACCAAGCTGACCAGGAATATCACTTTAAACATTCCATTGGTTTCTTCTCCAATGGACACTGTGACAGAATCGGAAATGGCCATCTTTATGGCTCTGTCGGGTGGTATCGGTTTCATTCACCATAACTGTACGCCCGAGGACCAAGCTGACATGGTCAGAAGAGTCAAGAACTATGAAAATGGGTTTATTAACAACCCTATAGTGATTTCTCCAACAACCACCGTTGGTGAAGCTAAGAGCATGAAGGAAAAGTATGGATTTGCAGGCTTCCCTGTCACGGAACATGGCAAGGGAAATGCAAAGTTGGTGGGTGTCATCACTTCTCGTGATATACAATTCGTTGAGGACAACTCTTTACTCGTTCAGAATGTCATGACTGAAAACCCTGTTACCGGTGCACAAGGTATCACATTATCAGAAGGTAACGAAATTCTAAAGAAAATCAAAAAGGGTAGGCTATTGATTGTTGATGACAAGGGTAACTTAGTTTCTATGCTTTCCAGAACTGATTTAATGAAAAATCAAAACTACCCATTAGCGTCCAAAGCTGCCAACACCAAGCAATTGCTATGTGGTGCTTCCATTGGTACTATGGACGGTGATAGAGAAAGACTAAGATTATTGGTGAAAGCCGGCTTGGATGTCGTCGTATTGGATTCATCCCAAGGCAACTCTGTTTTCCAATTGAACATGCTCAAGTGGGTCAAAGAGAGTTTCCCAGGTCTGGAAGTCATCGCTGGTAACGTTGTCACCAGGGAACAAGCTGCCAATTTGATTGCTGCCGGTGCGGACGGTTTGAGAATTGGCATGGGAACTGGCTCTATTTGTATCACTCAAGAAGTTATGGCTTGTGGTAGGCCACAAGGTACAGCCGTCTACAATGTGTGTGAATTTGCTAACCAATTCGGTGTTCCATGTATGGCTGATGGTGGTGTTCAAAACATCGGTCACATTACCAAGGCCTTGGCTCTTGGTTCCTCTACTGTTATGATGGGTGGAATGTTGGCCGGTACTACCGAATCACCAGGTGAATATTTCTATCAAGATGGTAAAAGATTGAAGGCGTACCGTGGTATGGGTTCCATTGACGCCATGCAAAAGACTGGTACCAAGGGTAATGCATCTACCTCTCGCTACTTTTCCGAATCTGACAGCGTTTTGGTTGCCCAAGGTGTTTCCGGTGCTGTCGTTGACAAAGGTTCCATTAAGAAATTCATTCCATATTTGTACAATGGTTTACAACATTCTTGCCAAGACATTGGTTGCAAGTCCTTAACTTTATTAAAGGAAAACGTCCAAAGCGGTAGAGTTCGATTTGAGTTCAGAACCGCCTCTGCTCAACTAGAAGGTGGTGTTCACAATTTACATTCGTACGAAAAGCGTTTACATAACTGAATGTTAAATGGAATCATTAATACAATAATACTGATGATAATGTTATGTAGTGCTGCCCGTATGACCTCCTGTTCTTATTACGTTACAATTGTATTAATGGGGTGATATGTTTGTGATACTTCGCTTATGTTGATATATAGTATGTTTATAGCTTCTTATTGATAATTAGTATATTTTTATGTTTGGGTAATTTTAGTGGTGATTATTTGGTGGTGTATATATTAGCATATATAAAATAGGTGGTGGATATTTGTATAAAAACGTCATAAAGCGTGGAGTTAAGAGTATTTATATGATATTTGGGAGTGTTTAACTAATTATAGATATTAAAAAGTGGATAATCATGAGTGTTATGGGCAAATGGCACAGGGTATAAACCGCTGAGGTAAGGGCCGTATTTAGTGATGTGATGAATGAGAGATGGAAAGCATGTGGTGGGGTGAGAAAACGTGGGGTACATGATCAGGATAACAATAAGGGAGTTCTTACAGTCCGTTTGAGTGGTGGATAGGGTAATAGCAGAGTGAGTGGTAGTGATGGTAGTGATGATAGTGATGATGATGATGATGTTGACGTAAGGAATCACGATCTAGCTTATATGTCATAATGTAGTAAAATTATTGGACCTTTCTATACGTAATATCTATATAAGATACGTAGGATTGCTTCTTTGTTGATAGAAACTAAAGTGGCTTAAGTACTAGTGGATTGGGAGTTTGCCACTATACGTTCTTCTTGTTTAAACAATAGTGAAACAATACTCGTATCATGCTTTTTTTGGGTTATCACATTTAACACAGATGAGGATTATTGTATAAGA
This sequence comes from Saccharomyces kudriavzevii IFO 1802, assembly GCF_947243775.1. Classification (NCBI taxonomy): domain Eukaryota; kingdom Fungi; phylum Ascomycota; class Saccharomycetes; order Saccharomycetales; family Saccharomycetaceae; genus Saccharomyces; species Saccharomyces kudriavzevii. The sequence continues at coordinate 2,374 of NC_079282.1, read as the reverse complement.
ATGGATTACATCCCTTAAGAAATTGCCGTGCTATGTACGTTGGTGATATGGAGGAGTACGGTTAATGAAGGGCAGTAGTTGGATCCTATAAGAGAAATAATGATTAGTAAAGATTAGTGATGATTAGTGATGATAAGTGAGTATTTCATGAAAAGTTGAAAATAGTGAGAAAATATAAAATGGAGAGATTAGTTATGGGAAAATGAGAGTAATGGTATTATATAGTAGCGTCCGTATGGATATATGAAAACATTGTAGTTTATTTTAAGGTGGCATTAAAAGTAAGAGAATGTGTCAGTTGGCAGGATGATGGTAATATTCATGTTCCGTGTGTGATTATGGTCATATTGAATATTGTAGGGCAGGCCGTTGCGGAGTGGAAGTTGTAGTGGTATATTCAATAGCGTCCGTGTACGTATGTAGTTATATCATAGTATAACGCATGGAGTGGTGATATTGAAAGTACAGGAACCTTGAACTTGGACTGATATGGTAATTATTTATGTTCCTGTGACGAGTGAGTAGCATGCGGAGGATGTACAAGAGGAAAGGCGGTAATGGTAGAGAAAGAGTATGATGATAAGTAATGGAATTGAGTAGAGATTAAAGTGATTGTATTCGTTTATGTAGCACCCGTGTGCGTATGTGCTGGTGTTATGTTAAGAATATATTGAGAATACTGTAATGGCGGTTTATTGAGGTGATGATATTGTGTATTCTATGTTAGCAATGATATGCTGATGGGAGCAGTATGATGTTAGAGAGTGGAGGGCATGGGGGTGATGTGATGGTGGTGATTGTATTGTATATATTGTCTATGTTAACAATGGCGTAATGCAGAAGCTGATGTATAGTCAAGGTGTTAGAGTATTGAAGTACTGAGTGCAGTTGTATGGTCCACAAGGATAAGTGATTAGTTGTGGATAGTTAGATGTGACGTAAATAGGTAGAGAGAGTAAACAACATATGATATAAACTACTGAGGTGAGTGTCATATATAGTGATGAGGTGTGCTATGTCAGTATTTTGTAGCATCCGTGTGAGTTTGTGCTGGATACGACATTATGATTCAATGGGGGAGAGCCGAGTTAGTTAGCAGGATATAAAGTGTGATATGGTGATGGTCTAGAGTAAAGTGATTGGTGTATGTTTATTGTTTACGATTATTGTATATATGGGAGGTAAATGGAGTGTAGTGTTTAAAGGATATAAAGGAGGTGTGGTAATGACGAGTGGATGAATATGTTGATTAGAATGCAGATAAGGGGTATGAAGTGTTAGATGTGAGATGAGATGGGTTTGGAGTGATGACATTAGGTATGAACCGCTGGGTGTGCCACGCGGTAGTATCAAAATAAGGAGTTAGCAATTAGGGGATACAGAAGAGATGAGGAGGTGGTGAGTTGGGGGTATACTATCCAGGATGCAGATATGAGATATAGATGGATAAATGTGGAATACAGTGAGTTTAATGTGGAAATGGCCCTGGGTATAAACCACTGAGGTAAGGGCCGTACTTAGTGATGTTATAGATGAGAGGTGGTTTAGTACTATATAATAAGGGTTATACTGGTCACGTGTTTGTATTTCGGGCTACAGAAGAGGTGAGAGGGTGATAACTTGGGGATATACTATTCAGGATACAAGGACACGATATAGATACATAAATGTGAAATATAGTGAGTTTAATGTGGAAATGGCCCTGGGTATAAACCGCTGAGGTAAGGGCCGTACTTAGTGATGTTATAGATGAGAGGTGGTTTAGTACTATATAATAAGGGTTATACTGGTCACGTGATGGTATTTCGGGCTACAGAAGAGGTGAGAAGGTGATAACATGGGGATATACTATTCAGGATACAAGGACACGATATAGATACATAAATGTGAAATATAATGAGTTTAGTGTTGAAATGACCCAGGGTATAAACCGCTGAGGTAAAGGCCGTATTTAGTGATGTGATGGAATGGTGCTGGTAAAGCATGTGGTGGGGGTGAGAAAGCGTGGGGTGTTATATATTCAGGGTAACATTAGAGGGAGTTCTTACAGTCCGTTTGAGTGGTGGATAGGGTAATAGCAGAGAAAGTGGTAGTGATGGTGGTGATGATAGTGGTAGTAATGGTGGTAGTGATGATAGTGATAGTCATGATGATGATGATGATGGTAGTTAATGGTAGTGATGGGTGCTAGCTTTAGCTTTAGTAGTAGCGATGATGGTGATACTTAATGGTAGTGATGGTAGTGATGATGATGGTGTTGTTAATGGTGTAATAGTGATGGGTGTTAGCTTTAGCTTTAGCATTAGTGGTGTGGATGTGTGTGTGGGTGTGGGTGTGGGTGTGTGGGTGTGGGGTGGGTGTGGGTGTGGGTGTG